>NW_027526203.1:395676681-395840835 GCF_048455015.1 Haemaphysalis longicornis
AAATAGCCAGCGCAAGGAAGACGAAGACGAGGAAGGTAACAGACACAGCGCTGTGTCTGTTACCTTCCTCGTCCTCGTCTCCCTTGCGCTGGCTATTTTCTATCACCATGAACCAATACCAACTCGCCCAGCTTGCCATCTTGGTGCATTACATGGACACCCGGACGCGAGGGTTTGGAAACAATCGAGGCGGCTGACAAAGAGGCAAGCGAAATCACATACCGTGCTTCACGCGACAACGGGGCAAGAATATCATGTGACCCGACTGCCACACTCCCCTCCCCGAAACATGCGAAGAACGTCTCCTCTTTCTATGCCTAGGAAAACAATCGTTCGCGTGCCACAAGGGGCTGTCAAGGCTGAAGAATTGCAAACTCTGCGCATAATACAAAGCGATCTATATATTCTATATAATCAGAAATGCAGATGTGTGGAGATGCTGGTAGGAAACATTCGACGTTAACTCAAAACTGTGCTAAATGCGGATAACATGCCTCTACCACAAAACATAGCCATGCCCGAGGGTGCTTGGGGGAGAACGCAAACATTGCATATTCCACTTCACTGGAGAAATGGGAGGCAGCTTTAACCACTTCATCCCCTCAAGATCAATGCGAGCTGATTGAGAGGGCAGGGAACGAGCTGTTGTATCCAGGGCTCTGGACGTAGCGTCCCCCTATGTACAATCTCCCGCTATTTCGTCGTGACGAAAGGTATTCTCTTTCTATTTCTCGCTAAGCAATAACCAACACGTCCCGGCCGGCGACGACCTGATGGAATAAACACTTTCAACTACAGAGAGTGCCGTCTCCTCGCTGAAACTGGCCAACACCAACCAGCCGCAAACTTTCGAACCCACATCTTAGCACACAAGCTTAGATTGCGTCTGCCTTTCCTGCGCGTCGGAGATTTAAAACCGTTGAGGCTAGCCTCGCACTTTTGACGGACCTTCACTGCTGAAAAAGCAGAAATCTTAAAAGCAGCAACTCCGTTCCAAAACACTCCTTGGGCGTCGACGTAGCGCTATCTGATCGCACATCTTAAGACCTAAACATAGATGTCACTGCAATTTTTTTGATTATTTGTTTATTTCCATTTATTTGGTTCACGTTACCTGCACAGCCCGCAGGCATACGTATGGTTTGGCGGCAAAGAAAATAGCTCCTGTACACACCCCTCCGCGGCAGTACCCATGTGTGCGGCCAAAGGCACGTCCATTTAACTAATTAGGGAGGCGAAGTACAACCAGCTCTTCGGCCTCGAGACTAGTATGAATAGTTTATGGGCTCATTAGAGCTAAGAGTGAAGCGACCATGGTGGTTTGCTTGCGCTCGCAGAGGATAGCCTAACCGCAAGAGGAAAGAAGGCTTATAGAGGCCCGCGTGAACACTGATCGGGGAAGTCGTATGCGGGCGTGCACACAGACAGACAGACAGACAGACAGACAGACAGACAGACAGACAGACAGACAGACAGACAGACAGACAGACAGACAGACAGACAGACAGACAGACAGACAGACAGACAGACAGACAGACAGACAGACAGACAGACAGACAGACAGACAGACAGACAGACAGACAGACAGACAGACAGACAGACAGACAGAAAAGCAAATGCTTCGCTATGAGCAATAACCGGGGCAAACAGTAGGTCGATGTGTACATTTTACTACACCAACAGGAGTACGTTGTCGTGGAAGTTGCGAAATATGACCCAAACTAGCAATGAACAAAATTACTCAGTACACATCGCCGATTCGCAGGCACAAGGTATACGTCTGTAATGTGTGATCGCGACAGCATGGAGTAATTGGATCCCGTGTTTCACTTGCGTTCAGCAACTATGAAGGGGTCAGCGGCCTAAGGCAAGCGGGTCCTGCTCGGAAACCTCGTTTGTCAGCGTTTCGAGATTGGTTGACACGAGCTGTCTCTTCTTCCCCGTCACCGCCCTGCACGCAAGTTAACCCCTGGGGCCAGACGGCATCGTTCAGAAACGGTGAAGATAGGCCCACTGAGGGCCCCTTCATTATCAACAGGGCTTGCTGCCGTCCACGGGTGCTTTCAGCTATTTTAACTAACTTTGTCGTAATAACTCGCGACAGTGAAACTGCGGTGCAACAAATAGCTGGTTCACACATTTTTGTTGCATGCGAATATAGAACCCTTATAAAATAGGTATTGTTCATGCCGCAGCTAAAAGCGACATTAACCCCTGGGCTTCAACTTTGAATTGTGAAACCTCAATTTCGTGTTAACATCTATTATTATTTCCCGTGTTTGCCACTCGGGATGAACAAAGTGAATAATTGATCTCAGCCAATTGCTTTATTCAAAAAGTAAGAGAGGGAAAGCAAAGTAGAATAAAAATATATCCCCAGCAAGGTTGCTCAGGGGAAGCGAAGAGTATAATTAATCGCGTAAAACACTTGCCGTTTCACAACACAAGTGCGTGTAACATGACCTTGCTGTTACAAGCATCATCTTACGTCGACGCACCCTTAGGTCAACAGAATGACTACTCATGGGGAAGTAGAGTGCACTCAAACTGCAGTCAACAGCACCGGCCGTGAGTGCCACGCAGCCTGCGGCACGTCAACAGCATCTCTTATGCGGGCATACAACGACAGCGCCAGCGCACGAAAGCTGCTTTTTCCCCTTTTTTTTTCTTGTGCTATTAAACGGTGACAAAATGTAGTTGACCGGATCTGCGTTGTTTAAACCAGTCGAATGCAGTTGATCCCGCTCGCGGCAGCGCGAGGCAGGGTCTTTTTCTTCATCTTCTGTCTTTTTTTTTTTTTAGGCTTTTATCCCGCGTATCATAGACGCCATTTTTAATCCGGACTTCTGTTTATCGCGGTAAAAACCAATTCAACGTGAATTTTCAATATCATAAGGAACGTTGTGTTGTTCATTTTGTTGTTTTGTTCTGCCTCAAATATGCCTACGATTTGCTGTTTGCCAAAGACGTTCACATGTTCAAGTCATTCCACCAGTGCTAGCACTTCAAAAAGTGCTTGGGTCATATTTAGTCCGTGTTTACGCTGATTGTTACGGTAGAAATCCTGTCGCAGAGTAGGCTGGAAAAGGCTTTAAAGAAGAAGGGCGACGCCAAAAAACAGTCGCAAGAAACCAGCCGGGCTCTCTAAGGTATGTTTCGCATATAAACAGCATTACTGAGTGCAACGAAGTTCCTCGAACTAAGCAATATTCTGCGTGTATTTATTTCAACTGAACTCTTGCCACTGTCACCCTAATTAATTCGAAAAATCTGGTAGTTTCGTGCAAATAAAAACTTCGCAGCATAAGAATGTCCCCAGCAGCTACCATTCAAATCCGTTTAATTTTTAAGCACAGTACGTATAAAGTATCGTGGTCCAACGGCGGTGCCCTTAAATGAGCTGGAAGACTTGGAAAATCGGTCAAGGAGGTCAAACCTTATAGCGTATGGCGTACCTTAGGAAGCAGAAGAAAATGCTGACACATTTGAAAAAGCTGTAAATCAGAAGATTTCCTAAAAGTTGAGCCGGTTGACATTGAACACATTCACAAAACTGGGAAAACCTGATGGGAAAAAAATGGACGAGTTATACTTAAACCATCGGACTTCCCAGATAAGAATCTGATCCTAAAAATATGCCAGAAGTTAGAATAAATTTCTCGATGGGAGAGGATTTGTCCACTAGGATACGTGATGTCAGAAAAAAAGCTGTGGAAAGTTGGAAAACCAGGAAAAGAATCTGGAGATAAAGTATCCTTGCTTTACGACAAACAATGGGTAAATGACGACTTATACCGGTGGGATGAAGAAACAAATAACGGCGTGCTAGTAAACACGAGGCCCTGAGCATGTAACCAGGAAAAAAACGAGGGAACAGCAACGCGATCCCCGCGTCCACGTCGCGCACAGCAGCGAAAAAAATAACTTTTGTAAATGTGAACACCCGTAGCATCATGAACAAATTAACATCGTAAGAATCTTGGTGCTTAGCATCGAGCCCGACGTTTTAGCACTGACTGAAACTTGGCTAACAAAGGATGTCAAATATTTTGAGATGGCACTTCCTAACTATGCAATAGTACGTAAAGATCGACCGTTACGAGGCGGGGGTGTGGCCATTTTAAAAGAAATTACGCCCACCTCCCCTCGCGGGAACCCTGGTGTGATGCAACGCATCTCATGGGGGGGTTCCATTGGTGTTTTCCATCGTATTGATTACGCTTATAGCAGGGATTCTCACGCGAAGGGGAGGTGGGCGGACGACCGTGGACTGAGACCGCCGGAGCGCGGCATGCCGCTTTATATTCACAGCGCCCGAAGGAGAGGAGAGCGCGGAGAGAGAGAGTACTGCACATGCGCAGCGCGCGCAGCGTAGGGTGGCTCGATGCGCGCCCGCTCCGCGCATCGAGGCACCCTAGCGCAGCGCCGAGCGCAGCGCCGCCCACCGGCGCCTAGCAACGGAGTGAGAGCGCGCTGCGCCAACCTAGGGTGGCTAGAATGGGAAGGTGTGATGACCGGCCAGGAAAAGCTGGCCCCCGTTCGCGTGAATGCCGCGAGGCGGCGCTGTCGTCAGGGGCGCCGTCAGCTCGCGCGGCCGTTCTGGCCGTTCTCCGTGCTACGCGTCTCTGCCACGACCCGGAGGGGACGCGTTACTTAGCTCTGGATATTGTAGCTAATACCGCAGTTCCTTAGACAAGGCAAGGCTTGTGTTGCGCTACCGCTAACATGGGGTTTTAGACACGGCTAAATACATCCGAGTTTTATGCTGCCAGAAAGCAAGCAGGCGTTTGAGAAATGCCACATTAAAGCCGCTGAGCGGGAGCTTATGTGTGGTACAGGGATTTTGCAGGTTTTATGTGAAATATTGTTTTTTTTTCTTCGAGGTGAGCGCTATATAATTGCTAGGATCACGCGGCATGTTTATTCTTGCCACTCGTATTTTTTTGTTGCTGTTGGTGGTGGTGGTGGGCGTAATTACGTACGAAAGTTGATAACTTCGTTTCTTCGTTTACACCAGGCAAATCAACATGAAATTGTGGCATACGTTCTAATGCAACTTCCTGGAGTCATTTCATTCCCAATGTAGTTCGAAAACCAAACAAAAAGATGCAACATGTTTCTAGCCGAGCAAACTAAATTTATTGCGTGGAGCAGAATGCAGTTCAGTTCTGCTGCTTCTTTCACGTTACGCAAGCCTTTTTTTTTTTTTTTTGCCTTTGCTCTCGTTTGTTTTGTAATCAAAATGCAAATAAAAATGAACGATGTGTAGCACACAATAAGCGCTGCCGCTTCAGATGTGGAGCAGCATTGTTTTTAGTTGTACCACGTACTAGATTTAGTCGCGGTAAAATAGTACATTCAAAACTCGATCTAACGAACAAATTCTGATTAATGCTTTTGCGAACTCGAACTAACGAAATAGATTCCCCGCCACCTCCCGGTTTAACGAAGAATTTCGAGCAACAGACATATCTAATAATGAGAAATTTCGAATGTGTTCGGACAGAACACCATGAAGATGATTGCGCCACGTCAGAAAAAAAGAGGCATTTGTTTTCACGGAACTTTACGTGATAAATTACTCAACAATCCCGTGGTGCATGGCGTCCTGGCCAGCACGCTTCCCACAATCTTGAAGGGAAATGACGCCATCATTCATGCCAATTCTTCTGGAATTGCGTCGAAGAAAAATAACCTCAAGGACACATATATCCTGCACGAGAAACTGGAGGAAGCCCTGTTTACGTGGTTAAAGGATATGAGAGGCAAGAACGGTCCGCTCAGCGGGGAGGTGGTACAACAGAAAGCGCTGTGTTTCGCGTGACTGCTGGGGTGCGATGACTTCAAGGCAAGCCGCAGCTGGCTCATTATTTTCGCCGTGCACTTTTAGTGCATCGCTTAATTATCGTCAAGCGAGCGCCGTAGCTAGCCGCCACAATTACAATCTCATGGTAGCTGCTGGGATGCGACTCCCTTTAGACATGAAATTTATGAAATCAACTGCTTGTAAAATGACAGTCCCGATTTTACGAAGTTCCCGATTTAACGAAATACGCGCTTTTCGGTGACTGCATTAGATCGGGTTTTAACTGTATGACATGCTAGAACTACTCATGTTGCGTCAAAGTGCTTTGCGCAAACAGCCCAATTGTCCTGAAGCGTCTTGTCGGCCTTCGGAATAGCACGCGACCACTTCAAAATCAGGTCTTGACACGCGGGTGCAAAAAAGAGGGACATTTTTTCGGAACAAGGTTTGTATCCGAAATCGCACCCTAGCACGAAGCACCATCTCTGAGTTTTTTCTTTGAAGTAGAAGGCATATTCGCCACCGCACAGCAGTGCAGTTATACACGAAACATGCAATAATCTGCAGCAAAACACACAGCGACTAGTCCTACCCGCCGCGGTGGTTCAGTGGCTAAGGCGTTGCGCTGCTGAGCACGAGGACGCGGGTTCGATTCCCCGCCGCTGCGGCCGCTTTTCTGATGGAGGCGAAAAGCAAAAACGCCCGTGTGTACGAGATTTCGGCGCACGTTAAAGATCCCCCGGTGGTAAAAATTAATCCGGAGCCCTCCACTACGGCGTGCCTCATCGCCTCCGTTGCGTCGGCGCGTTAAACCCAACAATCAATCAGCGACTAGTCCGCGCCCAGGCGCTGATACAGAGGCTGGCCGCTGGACTGGCTTTCCCCCGCGGAAACGCTGACGGCGCCCCTGACGACAGCGCTCTGTTTTGCCCTAGCGGCAGGCACGCGCCGGGGGAACACCCGCTCTGCGGGAAAGGCGCCGCGGTCATCACACCTTCCCATTCTAGCCACCTTAGCCAACCCGCAGCTGTTTGGGAGAGAGTGTTCGCTATCGGAGAGAGGAGAGGAGGAGAGGCGCAGCTGTGCGGACAACGCCGGACAGACGCAGGAAGGACAGAGGGGCGAGCATGAGATGTGTTGCATCTAATAAAACGCGATATCCCCTTTGTAGCCCTGCCAGAAGTGGTTGGGGTCGAGGCAGTGTTCTGCAAGCTACTTTGCGCTCCTCGCCCAATTATTGTCGGCTGCGTTGATCGGAGTTCCTCATCCAACCGTGATAGCCTGCAATCTCTGCATGCCTGCATGCACCAGCACGTTCTAGGGGCGAAACTTATACTACGTGGTGATGTTAATCTAGCTTATATAAATTGGCAAGCCATGAAGCACCACTCCACGTGTTCCGACATACTTATTTTATCGACATGATGTTAACGTTTAATTTTTCCGAAATTGTCACTCGACCTGCCCGTGTGCAAAAAGGTTGTTAAAACATCCTGTATCTAGTATTTTTAAGGGAACATTTTTTATCAGAAAAAGCCAAAGTTGACATTTTGTTTGGGATAAAAAATCACAATATTATTTTTTGCACTTCTCCTACGTCAGACATCCATACCTAACACAAATCTTTTGTTACATATCCCGATTTTAACAATGCTGACAATACCAGTATCGTAGAAAACCGGGCTGGTTGGTACAGATTCATCTTCGCAGCGCACAGATAACGGGAATAAGGGGAGAATAACACAGGACAAGCGCTGGGCCAGCGCTTGTCCGGTGTTATTCTCCCCTTAGTCCCGTGATCTGTGCGCTGCGATGATGTATACCACTATAATAGACCATCTTTTTTCGAGCTTGCTTCGTTTGAACACATAGGCAACTACATCTACACGTATATAGAAACACTGTGGAAAAAAATTAAGGCTATCGTATCACATTGCATTGACTAACTAAAACGAAACAAACTAAAAAAATAGGATTCATGGATTACGCTAGACATCATCCATGCGAAACGCAAAGTGAAGAGGCTTAGAAAACGGCTTAAGGCTAAACGTAACCCTGAACATAGAATGACTCTGAGCTTAGCGCTAACGAGTATGAAAACAAAAATAAAATTAGCCAAGTCTATATATTTTAGCCATACTCTCCCTATGTTTTTGAAAACATCCGCCCCCCCCCCCCCCCCCCCAATTTTGGAATTACCTTAACCCTAAAAAATATGACTCCAACATTGCTTCCCCTGCTGATGGTAAAATCAAAGCCAACTTGTTCAACGACTATTTTAAGCCAGCCTTTACTGAAGATAACGCATACTGTCCTGACATAAGCATTCCCTTTAACCGGCAACTTCATTCCCTTACAGTATCCGAAACCGGTGTTCTCAACCTTTTGTTAATGCTTGATATCAAAAAAGGGACTGGACCTGACAAATACCCAATGTGTTTTTCAAAAGATACGCTCAATGAATGGCCAAGTATTTGTGCATAATTTTTACTAAATCTTTGTCAACTAGCTCGCTACCCGCAGAATGGAAAATGGCAAAAGTAGTCCCCGTACACAAAAGCGGCAGCGAAGCAGATGCCTCCAACTTCAGACCGATTTCTCTGACAAGCACCACATGCGTTGCTTGAACATATCCTGAGACACATTTTTTCTTGCCCATGAGTGCGCTTTATCACAATTTCAGCACGGTTTTCGTCAAGGTGTGTCGACGGTCACCCAACTTCCTCAATTGATTCAAGATCTCTCATTCAGCGTTGACCACCAGAAACAAACTGACATGATAATGCTCGATTTTTCGAAAGCCTTCAACCGGGTACCTCACATTAAACTATTACAAAACTAGAAGCAACCATAGGAAAAGGTCCAATCAGTGACTGGATTAGAGACAACTTGTATGACCGATCACAATACGTTCAAATTCATCAAGAAAGGTCATCTATAGTCACATCGGGTGTACCCCAAGGCAGTGGTTCGGCACCAATTTTATTTTTAATATTCATCAACGATTTACCTAAAAATATTCGAATTAACATAAGACTAGCGGATGATTGTATTATTTTCCAAGAAATCAATTCCCTCAAGATCATATATTACTTAACAGCGCTTTACAATCAGTGTTCGATGGGTGCTCCGACTGGCAGATGACCCTCAACACAACAAAATCAGCTTTTCTAAGAATAACCAGAAAATATCAGATATCAATTTTTTCTACACCGTAAATAATGTTCATCTGACAGTCGTGAATGAACAGAAATATCTGGGCGTAACTCTAACTCGTGACCTTAGATGGGATTCGCATGTCGCCAACGTCACAGCAGCTCCCTTGTGCCGACTCTTTTTTCTGAGAAGACGACTAAGGCAGGCACCACCAGAAACAAAGATACTCGCTTATAATACATTCGTAAAGCCAACTTTGAAATACGCAAGCGTCACCTGGTTTCCTTATACTAACACACTTATACAAAGACTTGAAAGGGTGCGGAGGAAGGCTATCAGGTTTATTTATACCAACTACAGGGCAACTGATTCTCCCATAGAACTTTTTAAAAAAGCAGGATGATGGTGATGATGAAACACGTTTATTTATTATCAATCAATGGGTTCTTTAAAACCCTTGCTAGGAGTTGGCCAGTATTTCTTGGGACCTGGCGGCTGCCTGAGCTTGATTGATGATTTTCCGTTGGGCTTCTAGGTCTGAGCTGAGCATCAGAGCCTCCCATGTGTCTATGGTGTGTGTGCCGTCGGATATCTGTGGGCACGTCCATATCATGTGGACCATGCTTGCCAGGCTGTCGCAATATTTGCATTTGGGTTCAAATTGACCTGGGTAGAGTTTAATAAGCAGTAGCGGATTTGGGTATGTTCCAACCTGTAATTTTCGCCAGATTGCCTCCATCTTGCTGAGTTTGCGGTCTGCGTCCGGGTATTCTTTCCTTGTTAACCTGTAGTATTCAGTTATTTCTCGGTAGGTGAACATCCTGTCTTTTTCAGACAATATGTGTCCTGTGGAAGGAGCGCCTGAGCCTGCCTGGAAAGTGAGCCCTCGGGCGAGCTCGTTTGCTTCTTCATTGCCTCTGAGAGCCTGATGGGCCGGGGTCCAGATTAGCAAAACCTGATGGTCCATGGGGTTTTTGGCAAGGATTCTGACCGCCTCAGCTGATATTCGTCCTCTGTTATAATTGTTTATGGCGTTTTTGGAGTCGCAGATAATTACTGTGGTATTTTTGAACGTAGCTGCCAGCGCTATCGCCACTTCTTCCGCCGTTGTGACAGACCTATTTCTGATCATGCAGCATGCGCGTATGACCATGTTCTCATCGGACGACACCGCAATCTTGTCTCTTCTGCGATGGTATTCCGCAGCATCAGTGTATAATACATCGCACCGTCCTCCGTACTTCCTCTGTAGCGCTTCAGCCCTGCTCTGTCTCCTATCCTCATGGAACGCTGGGTTCATGTTCTTTGGAAGGGGAGGAATTCGGATATTGTTTCTGATGTCCGGGGGAATATCCTCTTGCGGGTCGTCTGTGGCGTCATGGGGGATACCGAGTTTGCTCAGGTATGCCTGCCTGCCTTGGTTGACAACAGTCTTTGGTGCTGTGCAATTCTTGCCGCCTCGATCAGCTCGTCTATGGTGTTGGAGACGCCTAGCTTCATGAGCTTGTCCGTTAAGGCACATATGGGAAGTCCTAGGGCAGTTTTGGTGCTTTTTCTAATGAGCGCGTCTAGCTTGTCCTTCTCGTCCTTGGTTAGCTTTATATATGGTACTGTATACGTGATTCTCCTGATCACGAACGCTTGAACAAGTCGGAGGAGGTTGGCTTCTTTCATGCCTGAGTTCTTGTTTGCAATTCTGCGAATGAGCCTACTAGTTTGTTGTGCACTGCAGTCTAGACGAGTTATTGCCTCATTATTTCTGCCGCTAGCTTGAAGCCATAGGCCCAGTATGCGGATGGTTTGCACTCTTTGTATTTCCTTTCCACCTGCTTTAATCTGGATAGTCGGATTTCGGTCACTAATCCTTGACCCTGGCACGTGAAGGACGAAAAGTTCAGACTTTTCTGCTTAGCATTTCAGGCCCTTTCCCGAGAGATAGCCTTTAATTTCGTCCACTGCCGTTTGAAAAGCTTCCTCTATTTTGCCGTCGTTGCACCTTGCTATCGAAAGAGTCACGTCGTCCGCATATATGCTGTGATTAAGATTTTCTATTTTCTCGAGACGTTTTGGGAGTCTAATCATGGCGATGTTAAAAAGAATGGGTGACAGAACTGACCCCTGAGGAGTACCTCTATTGCCAAGGCTTATACCATGAAGTGAGCTTTGTCCAATCGAGATATTTGCTTTCCTGTCAGTGAGAAAATTCCTGATGTAATTGTACATTTTTTCCCCCACGTTAAGGCACTGGAGGTTGTTCAGTATAGCAGCGTGTTTAACGTTGTCAAAGGCCTTCGCAACGTCAAGCGCAACGATCACTCTGGTATCCCTTGTCTTGTTTTCCAAAATATCATGTTTTAGTTGGAGCATAATGTCACACGTTGACAAGTGTGGACGGAAGCCTATCAGGAATTTTAACCCTCAAACAGCGAACAAAACTTGCGCGGCAGGAAATACCAATGCCGCACCGATTGCCTTTTTCTCGTTATTTCCCCTCGCCATTCATGAATGGAACAACTCTCGTAACAAGCAGTTCCACTTATTAAACTTTTTCGTCTGAGTTAGAAAATCACCTGCGCATTTCGGTGTAATTCAGTCATTACAGCAGCTACTTATTACGCATCATGTTTTATTTTTAGTATTTCCGACGCTGTTTACAGCTACATGATTGTTGGGATGTACATACTAATAGTGAACTGTTACACACCAGTTACTGTCTTCTTCAAATTATGTATAGTGTTGTACCTGTAAATGTTGTATGTTGTATTATGTTGAAGGTTGTGTTATTTTGCCCTAATCCTTCAGTGCATTGGCAGTATAAATAAATAAATAAATAAATAAATAAATAAATAAATAAATAAATAAATAAATAAATAAATAAATAAATAAATAAATAAATAAATAAATAAATAAATAAATAAATAACAACAAAATCTGCCCTTCAAATCGGCGCAGCACAATGTCCAGGGACAAATCGTTTATTGGACCATGTGCTCATGTTAAAACACCTTTCCGTTTTCGGCAGGGTAGCTTAAAAATGCATCGATTAGAACAAATTATGCTGAGCAAAAATTAGAGTACGTAGTAGACGACGGCACTGACAAGCTCCCGGTTATCTGTAAAGTTTTACAACATGGTCCGCTGTTGATACTCAAAGGAAGAGTAAAACAATACTTTGGACCGTTTCGGTTCTTATTTTGCATTTTGACACTTTCTTTACAGACCGCTGTGTTCAGTCTGTACAACGCTGTATCTGCCTGTATGTTCTTTTCCACCCTTGTTGGGCTACGTTGCATGCGCTGGAGATTTTGGCTCCAGCAGGCCGAGTGCACCCGCCTTTTGTCTCTTTGAAGAACACCTCCGTTGTATGAATAAAGCGAAGTAATAAATGAATCCTACTGAATTCAGATTCACGCGTCCTCTAGTGCACGCGTAAAAGTTCCCATTCTGGTTTAATTAGGTGCCGGAGCTAGATCTGGGCTACAAGGCACGTCGTAGTGAAGGGGTACGGATTAATTAAGCATGTTCCAGGAGAGTTCGTGCACACGGGCGGTTTCGTTTTTCACCTTTACCAGAAAAATAGCCGCCGGGCCGCAAAGACGCTCCACGGGAGTTAGTACGTTTTTTTTTTCCTTCACTTCTCCCATCATACGTTCTCATTCTCCCATCCCTGCCTCGCTCTACGAGGCAGAGCGAGGGAATCGGCCTCCTGGTTCAATGCCGGCGACCACAATTCTTCATTTCCGCCGCGGAGAACATGCTACCACGCACTCGGGAAAGGCGGAGAGCGGAGGCTGCGCTTGCAGGATGGCGTGCGCGCTTCGCTTGCGACTTTAACAACGGCTGCGTTTCTGGGGTTTTTTCTTCCTCTCTGTATTACTTACCGCGTGTTATTTCTGTGCCGCTGCACGCGGGCATTTATTTGGGAGAAAGCTGGCTTCCTAAGAGACTGCGGGTGGCGGCTCGTGCGGGTCCCGGCCCGCACATGTAGCGAACAAGAAGACGACAGCGAAGGCGAAAGTGGAATAGCCTGCATCAGGAAACGCGCGCTGGGGGAACAACACGGGACCGCAAAAAGAGACGCGCGCGTTTCACTCATTCCACCATTTCGTCCTGACCTCTGAGCCGATGTTCGCTCCGGGAAAGAAGCGCGCAGCGTCAAGCTACGTCTGCGGCTGCCGGACGCTGCCCGAGCTCAGCGGCGCGGCTCCACGGCTTCTGGAGGCGGCAGTGGGCTAAAATAGAATGGCAAAAGAAAACGTGTCATGGCAGACATTAAACGACACCAAGGGGAAAGAAGAGATTGGAGTTGTCTTTTCTGCTAAGGAGCTATTCATCCGACTGAACAAGTGGAAAAAAAGCCTTCTTGGGGTCTTAACCCAGTTTTCGACGTTCTCCGGTCCCACGGCGGTCACCATAAGCAGCATATGGCGCCAAAATCGGGTAAAAGGTGAGAAAACGCTTTACATGCAGTTACGGTTTTGTCGGACGGGTTAGAACCGGGGCTCAACTTGAGCACCCGTGCTAAAAGAAACTAAATCTACTCAGCAAAAGCTGAGTCAGGTCTAAGGTGAGGCGAGCCGAACTATAGCCAGGCCAACCAACGGCTGAGCAGTTGGCTGGTGGGTGGATGGAGAGAGAGAGAGAGAGAGAGAGAGAGAGAGAGAGAGAGAGAGAGAGAGAGAGAGAGAGAGAGAGAGAGAGAGAGAGAGAGAGAGAGAGAGAGAGAGAGAGAGAGAGAGAGAGAGAGAGAGAGATCAGGGGCCATGAGAGCAAACTCTCACCTGTCATTCAGAACTTTTCAAAAATTAACAGTTCATTCATTCATTCATTCATTCATTCATTCATTCATTCATTCATTCAACATAAAGAACAAGCGGAGTACGAAAAAAATCTATTTTTTGGCTTTGACCTCCAGCTATTCTTGTGACCGGGGCATTATTTTTGGAGCAATTATTGGCAACGAATTTCAGCGAGACATTGAGATATTTAGCATGGTTGATAAAAATGCTTTATTTTTCTGTAAAACCTGTAAACAGGGATTATGTACTCTTAAGTACTCGGTTCAGACATCTAGGAACGTGGCTATAGTGCCCTATGCTTTATGGTTTTGTTTTGTGATGGGGAAAGCCTGTTTTCCGTGCGGGCTTTTACCACAGCGCTCTTGCTCCTACTGCACCACAACGCGCTTGAATTTCCAATCATTGCAATCAAATGAGTCTAGCAGATCAGTGAAGAGATACAGCCTACGAGTCCATCCGAAAAATGTGGTTCGCGGAAATTATGCAATCCAATTATGTTTTGAACTGGCGATATCTCAGCGCAGACGACGTGCTTGAGTAAATTGCATGTGACGCATCGTTATTTGTCGTTTCCGCCACCTTCCAAGCAGCGATTGGTCATTCAGAAACAATGTGCACGAAAACACTCGGGCAATTTTCTTTTGATTGAAGAGGCAACTGATAGGCGCTGTGGCAGTTTTCAACGTTTGGGGGATTGCTTAGGACAGCGGGATCTACACGTAAGTGAATGTCGTCCACAGCTGTCAGATTGATTGTTTGAATGGGAAACTTGGATAAGCGGTGTGTAAAACAGATCTGACAAAGAAGAAAATATACAGATCATGTGTCTGAATGTCGTACTCCATAAACGAATAAGCGCCGGACGAGCGAAGACTATTCGTGGTGTTCCTTACTGAGTCGTTGGCATCTAGAAGTTTAGTTTCCTTCATTAAAATTCTAAGCTAGAAAAGTTGAAAGACATTCCGTACTTGTTATTTTCGCTGCTTTGTAGAACCGCCAAGCATCGTGATGTGGGAGCTCAACTCTCATGTGATGCCTTCAGTTTTTTTTTCTTTCTTTGGGTGAGTAGGGAGGGAGGACTATGGTTGTTTGCGAGGAAAAATGCTTTAGCATCCCAGTTTGGGAGTTTCAACACCAGATTTATGATGGTTCCGGAATTACTTCGTGTTTTTAAAGACCCAGAATGGAATGTGAGTGGAATGGGGGCAGCCGGGAGGCGGGGGCAGTATGAAATCGCATCTTTTAAATACATGATTGAAGCTTTATTGTAATGGTTGTTCTGCCCACTTATCCACAGCCATTAATCATCAGCATTAGCAACATGCCAGTGTTTCTGGCCAGTGGCTGGCGCCACTTGCCCACGTGCATGGCTTCCGTAGAGCAGAACCTGCCGAAAATGTAACTACCAGTGTCGTATAACGTCCGGTGTCGTGTAGCGTAACGGCCCATTAGGGAATTTGGTTTTCATGGTGCATGAAAGGAACAAAAAACCTGCTGTCTTGTCTGCTAAAGTAGACAGGCGTGCACTTGGAAGCGAACAACAATTAGAAAAGGTAGCGTTCCCACCTACGCATGGTGACAGAGCTCTCTGACCGACTCTACGTGCGTGCAAGAAAACAAAAAACCTGAAAGCCATAGCTCAGGTTGGTCAAAGACCCCATTGAACATCCGACTCGAGGAACAAAGGAATTTCTTGGGGGTGGGTGCGAGACTGCATTATTCTTTCCTCCGGCCTTGCTCAATATAAGTGTCCCCATGGCTGGCATTCTAGTATACCCGAATTCCTTTCTAAGTCGAGTGCCAAGGTCTTGCAGGGCCGCATCCAGACATGGTTAAGCACCGTTTGGAGCGTCTGAGTGCTTTTAGTCGGGACATTACAGAGCCCAAGGATCAGGCGCTCACGGTGCTCGGTTGCAACAGCTCGAGGAATGCACTCTGCTCTTGTGCGGGGGCCGCTCCTATTAGGGCAGCGCACTCACAGCAGCACTGCACGTACTGCACTTGAACTGGGTCAAATTAAAGCAATGCTCAGAAGCATCATACAAACTGAACTGGGACGCTAGGAGGTGGTGAACTTTCGTTAACTTTTTAACTTTCGTTGGCCTCCAAGAAGGTACATGTAAAAACGATGTAACGTCTCTTCTGAAATGCCAACCCTGCCCGTTTTGTGCAACTTTCACGGGTTGAGGAATACATTTGTGCAGATGTACAAACATGCGCAGATGTACAAAGGATACGTTTGACAGTTTAAAAATGAACTCGACTCGTAGATTATTTCGAGCAGGTTATGTTCCTGCAGCTTACCACATTTGTGTCGATAGCATTGGAAATATTTGAGTGCGCCAAAAAATGGGAGGGAGCTAAAGAACAATGAAGAGGTAGCTTTCTGTTACCAGAGGAAGAATGTATGCGATCCGAGGCGAAAGTGTAAACTTAATAAGCAAAGTGGATGAGATGGCGATAATAGCAAAATGATCGTATTGGGGGCACAGATTAACGATGCTGGCCGAACGTAAGATATCGTATGAGCAGTTTGTGACTAGCAGAAACTTTGGAAGGGATTGCGCTATTGATGGGGAATTTAACAAGCAACAGTTCTTGTCCAGGGAACAGTGCTGACACGACAAACGTGGTAGGTAATGTTGTGACAGTACACTCTTAGTCAATTCCTGGTTATACGACCCGCATGCAGGCGGGCCGCCGCCTCAATTTAAAGCCGCTTATAAAGTGGCGGTTCAGGCGGCCTCGAGCACAAGCGGCCCGCCAAACACGCAGCCCACCGAACACGCGGCCCGGCGTTTAAGCGGCCCTCTTGAGGGCCGCCTAACTAGAGGGCCACCTAAACCCCAGGCCATGTGTTTGGCTGGCCGCTGGCCGTAATTTTTCTACGCGACCCGTTATGCTAATATATTCTCGCCTACGAAGCGGCCCCCAAATCATACAGCCCCTCAAATAAGTGGCCTTGTTGCTTTTCACCAAAAAAAAATAGAAAAAAAAAATCCACTCGGCCAGAATTGATTTCATCCGTTTTTTTTTTCGTCCGCATTGACAGGCCAACGCCAGCACCTCGTGACGAATGCTCTAACACATGTTACATCAGGCGAGACATGTAAGCACATAGACGTCACCCTACGGAGAATCGAACCTGCGTCTACTACAACACATCAAGAGGCGATCAAGAGGCGGATATCATAACCACAGCGCCATGACCCACGGGCTGCTGGGTAGTGCAAGCTTGGGCTTATAATTATTCTGCATGCTGTTGTGCGTCAAGCATGAGTTAAATAACACATTCGGCGGCGGGTGGCTTTCTTTAGACCACCGTTTTCGAATCTCTCTACCAAAGAGGCATAATACTACGGTTTGCGGGAATTTAAGTACACTGGTACGAGCGCAAACCTTTTGTCATGCTGTGTGCCTGTTCCAACAGTATGATGCGCCGTGTGGGGATTTATCCCATTGATGCAAACGGAATTGATAATAGTTACTCTGCCTTGTTACCTAAAGTATTCTTGGCCATTGGCGGAAAGTGCCCCCTATGACAATGCTTGCAAATAACTAACACGTTAGGCGCACTGTTGTACTGAAAATAAGAGCTGTGTCGTCACGAGTGGCAAGTATACCAAGCGCTGAAATGGTGTACTGAATTTTTCCTGCTCGTCGTAGCTCTTCTGATGGCGCGGTTACATGCCTTGACCTTTTTTTTTGTAATAGGGGAGGGGTAGTAAAATACGCATCTGGTAATGTAATGAACCAATATTAAATCACTCACTCTACCTAACATTGCGTCGCGACGCCTGCAGAATTGCTGCGTTGACGCCCAGATAAAGAGCCGTCGGAAGGCCAGATACTGCGTTTTCTTTTATGGATCGCGAGCACACAAAGAATATCTTAGCGTTTTCTCGCGCAGACCGGATAAGCGCCCGGCCGTGTAACTTGTAACGCCCTGCATTTCCAGACAAATGCTGGTTTCGCGGAAGTTCCACCTTTAATCATTATAATATCGTAAATGAAGAGCATTGGTCAAACGAAATTACCCGCCGCGGTGGCTCAGTGGCTAAGGCGTTGCGCTGCTGAGCACGAGGTCGCGGGTTCGATTCCCGGCGGCGGCGGCCACTTTTCTGGTGGAGGCGAAAAGCAAAAACGCCCGTGTGTACGAGATTTCGGCGCACGTTAAAGATCCCCAGGTGGTCAAAATTAATCCGGAGCCCTCCACTACGGCGCGCCTCATCGCCTGCGTTGCGTCGGCGCGTTAAACCCTACAATCAAACAAACAAACAATCACTCACCCGAAATTGTGAGAAACTAAAAATTAAGAAAAAATAAAACAATGACGGAAAATGGCGAACCGTATAACGCTTTGCATTTCCACAATAATGCAGATTTAGCATAAATTCCGCTTTTAATCGTTATCATAGCGTAGATGAATATGATTGGTCGAACAGAATTTTGAAAAACTAAAGAACAAGGAAAGTAAAAAATACGGAAAATACTGAGCCTTGTTACGCCCTTCATTTACAAAAAATGCAGATTTGGCGCAAGTAACACCTGTGATCGTTATAATAGGGTAAATGGAGAGAATTGGACGTTCAGGACTTAGAAAAAAGACTCACACTCAAGAGAAGCGGCATAAGAATGCTGCGCATTAGTAGACATTTCTCTGAATTTATGCAATTTTTTTAAGTGGTCTGGTTTCATTCGCGCTTCCGTTATTAGCGAGTTATTATTGTACGCGGAAGCGCAAGGTCGCGGTTCAGCATTTTCAACATTTTCAAGGCAGTTCACCAAAACCATAGCACTTCGGTATGAACGCACCCTTGTGCATCGAAAGTTTAGGCCATATACGCCTTGAGCACGGCCTGTAGGGGCGCCACTGAAATTCCCCTAGCGGCCCGTTTCGAAAGCAGGCGCGGTAGTCTCCGTCCCGCTCCCCACTGTCGCCGCTGCTTTTGCGGCATTTTCACGACTGAGATTTAGCGTTTGCGGCCGTTGGAAATCCATGTTTATGTGGAACAGTCACTCTGTTCAAAAAATGGGTGTGTTTACGAGAGTAAATGTTTCTGACGCGATCTTAGTGTGGTATATTCGGTCTGTAAAAGCGCCAGGTGTGTGTCACAGGCCAGCGTCCGGGAACCGGCGTATGCATGGACCTGATAGTAGTTACACTGCCCTAAATTTACTAGCAGTGTCTGCGCAACCACCGGTTCCTCAGATGTTCATGCTACGGGTATACACTGCGATGTAAGTCAGTTTTGTGCGCTTACATATTCAGCGGAACACTAATACCTGACAACACGCCAATTACTTTTGCCAATAATATACCTCGGATATTGATCACCACCATTTCCAAGCCATTATGTGTTAATTTCGGTAATATTCAACGTAAGTACGACAGATAATGCACGATTATACTCGGGGATCAGCACACGATAAAGAGTCGTCTTGGCGTGTGCTGATCTGCTCCATATATTCATCTGTAAATATATCCTCTGCGAGCAGTGCGTAGACGGGCTTAGAATTTAATCGGCGTCCGTGACTAAACGCTCGAAATATCGTCACATGGCGCAGGTAGCCTGCAGAATAAAGGATAAACTGAAATCAGAGGGCCTTATCACACACTCTTCCAGCGACACCTTTCATCGCTTGTGAACTGCCTACCATGTATACTTCCAAAAATGCGTCCGCCAACCGATCAGCTTTTCGTTCAAGTCGAAAAACAAAATGACAGTGAACGCGAGATTTGTGTGTGGGATTACTAAAACGTTCATTGCTTGATTCCGCTCCGCATTTGTACACAGCCCCCCCCCCCCCCCCTTACACACACACACACTTTTGCCTCGCGAAGTAGCAGTGCATTTCGCGTATAGTTGGTCTGGTGAGCCCTACCTGGCTTTAGTTTCGACGAACGCCTTCAGCATGTCAGAAGCTGCACTGTATTTTTTTTTATTTCCGTTAGAGCATTTATGTTTCTTCCGCACTTGCACAGCATGTATTTTTCCGTGGTTTCATATTAGATTGCCTTGGTTCTTGCTTTAAGGCGTGTGTGGGCACATGTTTAACACCGTGCAGACTTGGAATATGCTTAACATTTCAGCATGGTTTATATTCTTGTAAAAGGCACAAGTTATTGTTTGGGATTGGCTAATCACATCCCCGAAACATATTTTTCTGCGACGTATATACTCGAAACGAAGCCGCATTCGTTGTCCACGCTGCAAAATGAAGCCAACCTCTCACTGTGCCAGTATCATGTCTAAACGAGGTGACAGTGGAATTCATTTGTGCCTGACGTATTTGGAGGTGACAGGGGCTATATGCTGTTACCGTCGCCGACGCCCGGAAGAGCGGCGACGATGCGCGCAGAACCGCGTCCCCGGGTAGCTCTTGCAGGCGATCGCGTGCTCTAAGAAGACGCAGCTGCTTTTAAAGACGATAGTCTTTCTTGGGCTACTTAAACCCAGAAATTTTGGTTTGTCTGTATGTCTGTCTGTCTGTCCGCCTGTCTGTCTGTGACTCGATTCAGCCACCCGGCCAAAGCAAAACAATGCCTGCGCAATAGTCTTATATAGTCACAGCTACATCTACCCGTCTATGTCCGGTGTAATGTTCACACTTATCAACATTGTTGAAGAAGAACAAGACATTACGCAAATATGAGACAACAAATCAATACGGAAGTGATATTTGCAGTGTTCCTTTATAAAAAAATCAAACATGCTTGATTTTGCGAAATTAAATACTTCATCAACTGCAGAAAAAGAATTCACTCCGCCGTCGCCTGCTGTCACCCGCGCCACCATAGCTTCTGGCGCCATTTTAAGAAATCAAACGGCAACAGTTACGCAAGGTTCCACTAGATAGGTTCCACGTTCTGCTTGCAACGCACGTGGAGTCGGGAAACGCGGTTCTATAAACGTTGAAGTAGGGCGCCTCGATTAAAGCGCGTCTTCGCCATACGGCAGCGTTCGCATCGAGACACCAGGTTTGGAGCAGTGGAACGCGCGAAATTTCAAATGATTTAAGCAAACCTTCGGCATCTTTGCCTTGGGAGGAGCGCGACGCAAGAGGAACAACATGAGCGGTGTGCGGGAAAGCGAAGGGAGGCATTTACATCGCAAAAGCTGATAAAGACCACCGTCTTTTGACGGCATTTGCAACGAAAGGAACAGATACGCGGCCAATTTTTTAAGTGATCTAAACATACTCTTTGCTTACGGACGTCACCATAACAACTTTTTTCAGGGCGCGGAAAGGCGGAAAGAAGCCAAACGGAACCAAAACACTGCACGAGCCCCTATCAGCCGCACAGCGCACATCCCGCCAACGCCGCGGAGAAGAGGCGGCAGGCGGCGCAGCGATCGCGAAGCTCGAGGAGTATAAAACAATGCCACAAATAAATGGGTTGCAATGGCTGGAATAGTCCTAAATTTTTAATTTGTGCCCTTCTGGAACATCTTCATGACGTCAGTTTTCATGAAGGTTTTACCTTCATGAAGGTTTTACCTTCATGATCTCAGTGTTTTGCCACCTGATTTATCAGGCCTCAATGCAGCTACCACGAAATGAAAAGAAACTCCCTATATTCATAATGCCATGTTGCAAGCAAAGCTATAAAGCAAGTATCTATACCTTAAACCTATCCGGAACTTGAAGTGATAGTCTACTCATACAAGCTTGGGACACGAACAGAGAACTGATTTGGGTATGTAAATGTTAAGTATTTTGTCATTCTTGATTTCATTAGCATGCACAAGTGTGAGATGAAAATTACATAAATGACACCATGTCGAAGTAACGATGTTTTCTTTTTATTTGATATTCAAAATACAAATGTGAACACAAATGACTTATACTGAAATAACAAATATAAATATTAGCAGATTGCCCTTATGGAACACACAAATGAAAATCTTTTTTGTGGAAGAGCAAATAACGACCTGTCAAGATACAATTATTGTTTTCATTTCTGGAATTTTCAGCAGCTTGCTGCTTACAAAACAGGGAGGAAACTCGTCTTTTTTGCAGGCTACTGACTGTATAACGCCCAATGTTTGGCCTAAAGCTGACGGGTATCACATGTCCTTCATGTAATATATTACCAAACAAAGAAAAAGTACATTCTCCGGGCTTCAATTATGCTCCAGCTACACAACTTCCGATGATGTAGGTGGCCTTTGTAGAATCGCCCCAAGCAATCTTTGGCCCGGGAGCTGCTGCTTCTGGAATTTCGTCGCACTGGAATCAAAACAACGTTGTAAACATTTCAAAAACGTTGAGTCACGGGTAGCAATCTGTTGTGTTGGCACTGCGTGAAGAAAAGAAACGGCAGGTGAATAAGTGACCAGGTACAAAAGGGTGGCGTTATTTATCGGCGGTAAAACAGTATAGCCTGAAGGGGCGCAGCAGAAGTATCACCAACGCGTTAGCAGATATGTGAAAATATCATAAATCAGGTAAGTGCATCGCTGTAGTTTAGGCAATTATTTCTTTCTTACTGCTTGCAGATTCAAACGCTCTCCAAAAGGACGTTTTCTTTATATACATAAAAAGGCGGAACGCTTTTTCAGTGCAAAGGCATACGAGAAAATGTTGCCATAATTTTATTTGACGGAGACACGTCAATTGCACGTCGAAAAGAAACCCTGTTCGCTGTTATAGGCGGAGGGTAATGTGCACTAGTTTCTTTTTATGAAACAATTTCCACAAATAGTATGGCGCAAAACATTTTATTAAAGATGGAACAAAATTGCTAGCAATATATTTTGCTAAAGCATAGGTAAACTGCGCGCACCGAGCAACAGTCAGCGCATCTGTAACAACATTAGAAACCACCGCTTCGAGCGACCTCCACGCCGGCGCCGCGCCGCGTTTGCGCTGCCAATGCTATCATGTTTCGGTGAACCGCGAGTTGACACTACAGACAGACGACAGCTGTGGCGAACACAAGATGGGTGCTGGTGTTACTCATGAATGTTGCTTCATGTGAAAACTTTACCACTTAAACGCACCGTAATAAACTTTACAAATCGCCATAAAATCCAGACTACTCAACGCGCCAGAAAAGTCACTAGCCGAAACGACGACGCGAAAACCTAGTTATGAAAAAAACGTTACATAACTTTTTGCTACGCCTACCGAAAATGACAAGCAGTGGCCATGAATATTGAGAAATAGAAAATTCAAACTGGGTTTTATGTGCCTTGACCTGGACAATGAAATGCGTGGAAAAATGCAATTTCTTTATGACACCACGGTACTCATTACGGCAACTGAAGTACCTCACATGTGCAAGCGTTTTCATTGTTCGCCTGGATCCCAAAACGGCCGCCGCATAGGAAAACCGGATCCTCTCTATAAAACACGTCAAATTTACCGTACGATTCCGGGTATCGGAGAACGGTTTTGGCGCGGGCTTCTTACGACGACGAAAAAGGCATAATTTCATGGCCCTTACTAGTTGTCTGCAAACACCAATTCCTACAGTCTGCGCCCCACACCCCTCGAAAAAAAAAAAAAAGAAATCCAGGGACTTACCTATACTTTCGTGTTCAACCGGGCTATGCCCGCAGTACACACACCAGCCGGCTTTAAATGGCGTCGCTGCTTGGCTTGCGTGACCGGTGGCCCTAATAATCCCATCGCATTTGCAGTTGTTCCCACTGTTGCACCGACCTCGAAGCACACATTCGATGTCAGCGGAAGCGAGCGTAGTCAAGAAAGTGTGAACGCTCGGAACTAAGTATGAACTACACAGAGCAAGAGTCAAAGCGCGGGACCCCAACTTGCTCCGCGGTCATATTCCTCGCACGTGCGCGATAGAGAGAGACAAATCACCGTACGACAACTCGCCGCGCGCGATATTTTTTCCACTCCTACTGCGCATGTGTGCGCGAGGCATTTTTGAATGTTTTTCGGCTTTCGTCGCGTTGTCGGGCGTGCGTCGTCGGCCACCGCAAAAGAAGCTCGCGGGCGATTGTGTGAGGAGGAATACGCGCATGCGCCGCAAGCCCCACATATTGCGGCGCATGCGCGTATTGCCGATTGCCGCCCTTTTTCATTTTATTCCTGGCGTCAGGCTGTCTGCTAGTTTATACGGCGACACTGGCCGTTGGCGCAGTATATAAGCGTGATGCAACCACCTGAGGTTTTGTCACGGAAAAGAAGTCTGCCAGGGCCTCTTATATCACGGTATTGAGACTGCCCACCGCATATAAATAGGACGCCATCCGGGACGCGACTAAGAGTGTAGCTTAAGACGGGCAAAAAAAGCCTTCAAGTAGATGAAGAGAGAGAAAGCTGCTGGAGATGGCAGGAGAACTGCTAATCTACTAAAGGATAGTGGGGATATTATATTAGGTAAGCTTGAAAAATTATTCTTACTCTCTTAAAATAAAAAGCGCGTATGTGCTTCAAGAAAGTGCCTGGCGCCTCACGTTTTCCCGAGGCTAGCAGTGGAAAATCAAACTGCAGAACTAAAGCCAAAGAGCTTAACACAACCAACAATAAGTCATCCTGTTTGTTCTTAAATTTAGCAACTTAAGAGCAATGCCTACATTTAGCAATGCCCACTTTAATAATAGAATCAAGGAACAGAAAGTGCAAAGAGGGAAATATAAGGTGCCACGCAGGGAAACCACCGTTGCGTACTTCGTAGCTTTCACAGTGTTGCTACCAGGTTGCGCAGTGATAGCTCTCCATTCGCTTGCAAACAACCCCCACTTTCCATGGAAACATGACAATGGTCCGGTTGGTACTGCTTGCGAGCTACTTTGCAAGGCCTTTTCGGTCAAAATTTTTAGTGCGCAGCCCCTTGGCGCCCGCTACTGTAGTTTCACAGCAGAGGTTACCGGGCGAACGAGAGGAGAACAGAAGACAGAAAGAAAACGGAGGAGGAAGGTGTGGCGAAAGTGTGAGGGGGAGGGCCTTGGGCCTCACGACCTTGGGTTTATCGCCATAATCCCCGTGATCACCCACACTGCACCCACCTGAACGTTAACACCATTAAAACGCATTATAAGGTGAGTGTCGTTATAATTTTTTTACGGTGAAGTTTGCGGGAAGCGCTAGTCTAGCGGGGGAGAGTGGGGAGGTGGTATTGGCCTCGAGGACATACCGTGGCGCCCCCTACGAGTGACGTCACTTGTAGGACGCCGAATCGTGTTGTCGTCTGCTACAACACATTTCCCGTGCGTATGCGGAAGCGTGTTTTTTGTTGTGGCCACCGTCTCGCCCTCCTCCTTGTGGATTTGATGCGAATTACCAAAAAAGTTGTCTGTAAACCAAATAATTCGGGCAAGCAATCAGCGACTCGCTTGTTCTCGGCGACACCGCCGCGCTTAGGTAGTTGCTACCATCGCGACCCACAGCTCTTACGTACGCAGCCACGCCAAGGGCGATGCAACTGATGCCGAGAAATGTACGCTGTAAATTAATTATGAAATACTTGTGACGGGACATGTGTGTGCAAGAAAACACCCTGTAACAGCGACGGAAACGCCTCGCTCACTTATGATCTCAGTGCGCGAACTACTCGTATTGCCTGGTAAATGAATGACTACGCGAGAACGGTGATCATATTGCTTCGCCGCACATGTTTGAAAGTATTTTATGGTCTGCAATTTGGACTAATCAGTGCCTATGTCCCCTACGATGTTTTTATAGGCATGCCCTGATTTGATTAACGATCACTGCCGTAACCTGTACTCTGCACGGCTGATGTGTACTTTTCGCGAAAACTTGTCCGCAATGCATGAATGGTATGAACGCGAGTTTTTAACGCCTTCGAGTGGGTTTGGACAAGGCTTTATTTAGTTTTCATTAGGTGCTCGGCGTGGTTATTTATAATTGCAGCGTGTTTTGTATCTTTACAGTGAGCCGGCCTTTCTCAAGCATCAATTTCGAAACTCGCGACTGCTCACAGAAGGCGAGGCTGCGTACGAGGCGAAACACGTCGTTAATGATTTCGGGTAATGGGGAGATTTAGAATAGGAGAACCGAGCGTTGGGGGCCCCCAAGAAGTTAAGAGGAACCCAAACGCAACACGAGCGTGCGCGACGGGAGGGCCTTCTCCAACAGCGCGCAGCCGGCTTCGGATGCACGTAATCGTATGTTGGGAACTTCAGGCTTGGCGTCGCAGCAGATATTTCATCGCCGTTAGAGTTGCGAATGACAGTAACAGAACGTTTCACCGCGCTGGGAACTCTGTAAGCGCGGTGATTTCCGTTTAAGCGATCGACGATCAAGATACCTGCACAGCCTCGGCTGATTCTTGCGCGCAAGCATAGCCATCCTTCGGCCGCTCGCCGCAGCGTGCGTGAACGGGCCGGTGCTGCCGGGACCGACCTCCGCGGCCGGTCGGCGTAAATCGCGGCATATATTTGAGCATCGCTTTCAAAACCACAGCTGATGACACTACCTATCAGAATTTTTCATCACACTAACATCCGCTTTCACCAATCGGGAACTTCTTTTCCATGACTTGTGTGATTTTAAAAACCGGCGACAAGTTGTTGCTGCCGCGACCTGCGTCGGTTCGAGCCGCACCGCCGGCCGTGCGGGCAGGCGCGGCGGGTGCGTGTGGTTCTGCGAGCAGTTAACGCTTCACGATTTCCTGCTTTATGCATTTCTTGCAAACAAGGGAAATCTAGAAAATTCACTCGGCGATCGTCGTAGTCCGCATTGGCGTTCGGGGAAACAAGCCGCTGCTTACGCTTCGGTCGCATACGTAATACACCACCACGCTCATGGTGTTAGCGGATAATCTACCAAAGTTGATACGGTTATAAAATCCCCATGAGGTCGAACTGCGCTTGACGCACTGAGAATTAACTTAAAACGAAGGAAATTAACACGAAAATACTTTTAAAACGCGCTTCCTAAGCGAAGAGTCACGCGCTGCGAGCCAACTTCGCAGCAAGATAGGAACGGTGATCCTACAAGTGACGTCAAAACGATCGCAGCGCCGGCCTCTCCAGTGGTGGGCCTCGCGGCCAATTTAGCTCGCCATCGTTACTGAGAAGAAGGTGGCACAGGACGTGTGAAAGTCAAGAAACAATGTAATGTGGGTAAGCAATAACCTGGCACCGCGGCGAACAAACTGCGCTCACTCCAGATGACGTACCTGCGTGAACAGTAGCAGCCGGTTAAGAGTTGCTGGTTTTGGCAAGCAACGGCCACGAAGATGACATGCGGTTGGTCACTTGAGTGCAGAAGATGAGGATGTCGGCTTTCGCTCTGCCTCCGTTTCAGCTGTAAATACTGTAAATATATTCGTGTTTCCTCATTGCATCGTATCAGAATCATGTGTGCCGGTGCCACTGCTGCTTTCCCACTGAGGGCTTGGGTCGCAGCCGGTGCTTTCAGGTTATCTCAGCGTGGCGCCTAAGCCCACCTTCTCCCCGCTATTAGTTCATTCAGCATGGCGTCAAGGCCAGTAGGCGTGCGCCGAACGACGGAAGATATGACATCGCATGGTCACGGGCTCACGCACGCAGAGGTGACAGGGCATGGTGATCGCACGCAATCAGGCCTTCGGCAGGGCACGTTCAGTTCCGCAAAGGCCATTGGAAGTGGATGTAGGACGGCTTTTGTGCAACCGGGCAGAAAGAAATCAGGGAGGACAGGTCCGGGGAACACCAAAGGGCCCGCATGAACAGCGTAACCCCATTAAGCATTGGGTCGATGTCGCTGCTGCCTTGCCCACTCTCCTGGTCTATGAAGCATTTTTCATTGTCTCTGTTCTGTTACGACTTAGATTAATTTTGTCTAGTGACCAAGTAGTGAGGCGGATATCGCCATAGAGGGGGTTTCTACAGCCCTTGTGCCACTGTTTGATAATAAGCAACAGAAATTGATGAAAGAATATTCAGCAGAATGAAAGAGACTCGCCATCCACATACAAGCCTTATAGCGGCATCGCCCAGAGTGGGAAGTTATTGGGGAAGAGAGGAGATGTATCGACCGGTTGTGGGTTAATATTCTGCATTTCGGCTGCCAGCGAAAAGGCGGGATATCAATGGTGGTTAATATATGTCGATGCAGAGAACGAGATGGGGCGTGGCAAAAAGCCGAGCTAGTTTCTTCACGTCGATAATGGCGTGCGCTCGATCCGTTCAGCGGAGAATCGAGCGCTTCGGCGTAATAAGACTCCGTCCTCGGATTTGTGCTGGCTGCATGCCTGATTTAGAACTCGCATTACGCAACTTTTGGACGGAATGCTACTGTAAGGCAAACTTGCCTAGATTCGATGCAGTGACCGACATAATTTATTGCAGTGGCGCTCGACCCGGGGGAAGTTTTGGCGTGGGCGGAATTCGAGCTTGGACGTGCATCCCGGAGAGAGGCGGTGTGCATGTGAACTATACTTACGTACATTTAGCAACTCCGAATGTGCATATCGTTAGAGATTTTCTGCGTTTTCTCTGTTTGGAGTCTCCCCTGCACAATTTTACTTTGCTGTAAAGACCAGACATTTCTAAGCCACAGAACGTTCATGGTGGAAGACCTCAATTACTGGGATACGTATCAAATAGTTGCTAAGAGCGTCTGCGTCTCAACCCGCATCATTGTCAGGCCTAGGGAACATCATCAGCCTAGTAAAACTTTTCGAAAGCCCATGACCAGCTCAAAACGCCAGCCGGCCGGATAAGAGGGGTTTTCTTTTCTTCATGCAGGCATTTGCCGGGCTCGAGATTTTGAGAGTGGGCCCAGGCCTGTCCTGGAATTTAAACCACAGCCACGGGCTTCTGCTACGGCTACGTAAAAACCAAGGCCCTAAAAGAAGACGAACACTTATATCGGCATATAGTGAACGACATTAAAATCAGGGAGCAAAAAAAAAAAAAAAAAAAGGTACCACAGGGTGATCACCGCTGGATTTTTTTTATTTCCGAGAAACCCTAAAGGCCCTGTGGGGAGGGTATTACATAGGGTAATTACACTGCTGTCAGTAAACTACAAATGCAACAAAATTATT
The DNA here is from genome assembly GCF_048455015.1 of Haemaphysalis longicornis. Lineage (NCBI taxonomy): Eukaryota > Metazoa > Arthropoda > Arachnida > Ixodida > Ixodidae > Haemaphysalis > Haemaphysalis longicornis. The sequence goes on from NW_027526203.1 coordinate 395,705,417, forward strand.
ACAAGAACTAAAAATGACAAAAATAAGTTACGTCGCTATCGTGTAAACAAAAAGGAAAATGCAGTAGAACATAAGAACAGTTATTGGCACTAAAATGAACTACGTAGAGCATTATTACATGGAATATTACCACACGTCATTTACTAGCACAAGAACTGGGGGAAAGGAGGCAGTGAAAGATATATATTTTTCAATGATATTTTTGCTCAAAGCGTTAATAAATTTCGCAACATTCGGTTCAGTAACAATGTGTGATGGCAGATTATTCCAGTCTATTGTGGTACGAGGAACAAATGATTGGGCAAATGCAAGGGTGCCACAAGTGACGCGTTTGGCTTTGCATGAATGGTCTCAACGTGGAAAAAATGGCTGTCGGTTCTTATGGTTGTTTTTATGGTTTCGTACGCTCACACGCAAGAGTGAACCGGCCAGCTCGGCCAGCAGCAAGAAATACGTTCCGGCAGCTTGGAGGGGAAGAGGCGGTTGTCAATAATCTTCCCCCCTTCTTTTTATTCGGTACAGCGAAATGACCGCCGCAGCCGCAACCAAAAATGTATCGGCCGGGGCTGGGATGCCGCGAGGAGAGTTGACCTTCCGGCGCGAAGCTAAGATGCAACCTCGTTAGCACTTGTGTGCGTGGTCGTCCAACACCTGTCGCCCCTGCCAAAAGAGGGAGTAGACGAATCCATGAGTTGAAAAGTGACGAGATGGCTCACCTTCATTGAACTCCACCAACCGATGAAAGTCCCGACGCCCATCCGTTTCGGAGCACAACACTCGCACGAAGTGTGCATGCCTGGTGTCATTCAATGATGTTAGCATGACATAGCGTAACTGTGTATTGTCTGGTTTAGATTACCTGTAGCAAGTCTGTGTTTGAATGTTCAGATTGTATCGCTGCATTCAATTAGAATAATATGAGATGGTGAAAAGAAAAGGCTATCGTTCTGGGTTTCTTCCTTGCCTATCTCGTGTGGGTGCGAGCCGCACGAAGGTGCTAAATGATTATCGAAAGGTGGGCCTCAGTCACACATGCGTATCCCCCCCCCCCCCAAATAATACTGAATATCACGGGAACGCGCACACTCACAGGAGTAGAGGTATCTGAAACGCTCTCAGAACATGGTCAAAACCACACTCACGTACGAGAGACACCAAAGCATTTGTGCCACTTGTGTCGCAGTGGCTGCAGACGGCCACCATGCATATGCATGGTGGCAGTCTGCAGCCACTGTCACACGTCAAAGAACGTCACTGAGTTTGAGAAGGACGTGTTGCCTAATGATTTTGATATGACTAAGCACGCATAACGCAAGTCCGATTGCCTCACGAACACTGCAGGTTTGACACGCAACAGATGACGCTGGACGGTGATATTGTAAAAGCAGTATTTGTGAAGGCGACGTTGAGGTGTATGCCAATGACGGAAGACGCAGGCACTATGAACTGCGTCGTCCCTGGACAGAAAAGAGAGAGTGCACGCATGGCCACCACGAGCCTGTTCCACGTATGCACTAGTAGGTCGGCCCAGAACACTTCAATGGTGCGATCCTCGCATGGTGTTGGCCAAAAAGAAGACTGTAGATCAGTAGCTAGCCAGTTTATAGCGAAAGCTTACTTTGCGCCAACAACGTAAACGTTGAACTGATTTTCATGCTTAAGGTTTAGGTGAAGTCGAGTTTGAGGTGATTGTGAGAATGAGGGAAGGTTTTGTGTGAGCGTTATGAATAATCTACGTGAAGAGAGGAAGAGTGCAGAGGAGGAGGAGGAGGAGGAGGAGGAGGAGGAGGAGGAGGAGGAGGAGGAGGAGGAGGAGGAGGAGGAACACGTTTTTCGCAACTTAGAAGGGAAGACTTTAGGCCCACCTGGAGAGAGGGTTGGTGGGATGTGAGTAGGGTCTGCGGAGTTGTGAGCCAACAAGCTGGACATGTATCCCTGAGGTGCTAGGTATCCGCATTCACGTTCCAAGAACAGAAACGCCTACGAACAACGGTGCCGTGCTCGAGCCTCTGTCACATATTTAGCTGAAAATGATATTTGAGCCCGATGCCTGCCGAATGGGACGGTGTTGGCGATTGTGCAGTCCAACACAGCCAAGAGAAGATCAAACCATTTATGATTCGAACATTTTGTACAGTTTGTAAGGAAAACAAACCTTCAATCATTGTTGGAAACTTCCTCATATCAGGGACATTAAAAGAGCGAAGGAAGCAGAGATGGGTATGTGGGTGGAAAGGACGGGAATGAAAGCTACAAAGCTACTTAGCGGACAGAAAAAAATGGCTGGCGATATTGCTACAATAAAACAATTTTAAGTATCTGTTCGCTCATGCTTTGATGCTATCCAGTCGCGTATAGCCACGCTTCAGCTGCCCGTTTCAATTGTTACTCCTGGTGTTTCCCAATAGAATTTTCGGTCGAAACTTTTCCCTCTTTTTGGTATTGTCGCCAGTCGAACTGCGAAGAGCGACGATATCATTGAAATCGTTCCAGGCGCGACAACGCGTCTTTCACAGGCAGCATTTTGCTCTATAAAGTATCTTGTTTCTTAGCGGAAACATTAAATATTGATTGGCCCCAATCTAGCGTTGCCTAAAGATGGGTGGTAGGCCACAAGGACGTGAGCGTCCTGTAATTTTGACTATCTTAGATATAGAACAAAATATACACCGAAACTGCGAGAATTGTTTGTTAATTGTAAGCATTCCTTCGCCGCCTCTCTTCAGTTTAAGTTTTCTCATTCCTTCTTCTTCTCTTCATTGTAAGTTCTCTCCATGGGCTAACTTCACCATTTATGCATTTTTGTGCATATACAGGGTGTGACGCGGTTGGTGCTTTTTCACGATGTTTTTATTCGGGCTACGGTTTGTTTTTTTGGGGGGCTTTTTTTTATTTTATCTTCGTCGTGGGATGGTTCAAAGTGAACAACATAGACATTTTTTTTATTTTGTTAGTTCATTTTTATTTTTTAGTTTTCAAGAGCCTGACACTTGTTAAATAAATAAAAAATTACATGTTTAGAGCTATATAATATCTAAGTAGATAAATTGAATATATAAGGAAATAATTAGACACATGAGTTTCTACCTAAATTAGGAGCAAAATCGGCGCCATTACGCAATAAACCGAGTTTACGAACGACATTGCCTGTCTGATATATATTGGCAATCAAGTATGGGTCAGTTTCGTGGATTTCTGCGAGACATATAATGTACAGTAAGTATACTTCATTCTTAACTTTTACTGAAACTTGCTTAATCATCAAGAGCCCCAGCTTGCTTGATTGTATAATCACTCTCAGTTTGTAGCTTTTAACTTAGCAGATTCGACTACCGGTAAGGTATAGCCTGGCACTAGTCAAGAATCGCTCATTTGTCCGTTATTTCTTTGAATGCACATCAGTTACAGGTCACGTAACATAGTTTCTAGCATCCATCTTTACGCTGATGATTTCGTTTTTGCTATTAGGACTGAGGATCACCAGTGACCTAATTAGTTTTTGCAAATAACATTAATTAAAAAACCGTCAGAATGCTTTCACATATCGCCATCGTTTTATGTTTGCTCAATGCCAGGAAATTCACTTGATCTGGTCGTAACTTTACTTACCGTTTATCTCGGTTAGAACATATGCATATTATTCGTACTGACCCCCCCCCCCCCCTTCCCCCCATGAAAAAAAAAGCCTGGTAACTTACGGCGGACGTTATATAAGATGCCAACGAACCACCAACCGCGGTGGCTCGGTGGGTGAAGTGTCGCGCTGGCTTTTTTTCTGATATAAGCGCAAAACAAAAGCGCCCGTGTGTCGTGCCTTCGGCGCACGTTAAAAATCCCCAAGTGGTCTAACTTAATCTCCACCCCCCCCTCACTACGACGCGTTTCATAGCGAAGGTGTAGCTTCAGCGAATAACAACAAAATTTGAATTTTGTGGTGTAGCTTCAATGAGTAAGTAAAACCGGCCCGGCCGGTTAACAATGATTGTTAATTGCTCTGAAAGACCTCAACTGCTGTTGTTTAAGTCACTGATTCGTGCAACACCGAAATATGCTTATATTTTGTTGGGTCCCAACAAGCACTGAGACGTCCATAAAATTGAATCAGATCAAATGAAAGCGGTTCTCTTTATCCATCGCCGGTCCAACCGCAATAGACTGCTCTCTTCCGCTATATCTTGCTTAGACCTTAATTCACTGCACCCGTGCTGCAATAGAGATTCCTTACATTTTTATTGAATTTTGAACTCTTTCTACAGGCTATCAAAGAACGAATATTTTACTTTCCCTAGATAATCTGTTATCTATTTTTTTTCTTAATCACCCCTGAAAGAGTTTCAGACACGTTTGCTTTCTTACAATGATTCAATTTTGGGATGCGCTGCTTGGTATTGCACGTTCATTACGTCCTCATTTTTTCCCACGTTTCACTTGCTAATACTGATACTTGTACCAATGCATGATAACTAACGTCTTGATAGCTCATACATGCAAGTCATTCAACTAATCTGTTAAGTACTCTCGATACTTTTGCTCGCATTTATTGATTTTTTTGTTCTTTTCCACATATACCGTGATTACATTACCACATCTTGTTAGCATTTCGTGCTGACTCTTTTTTACTTTGTTTGTTTATGTTTTTAATTACTTTACGGAGCCAAAATGCCTTTTATCTACCAGTTCAACACCTGTAGTGCATCCCTTTTTTAGAGCGAAAGCATTGGTTAACATAATAGGCCACAAATCCGGCGACATCGCCGGGCACACGCAAAGGCTGCTGGCTCAAAGAATAACAACCGGTCAAGGAAGGCTGGGATTGATACCAAATTTTAAATGCGAATGCATTTTTTAGTCGGGGGTTGTCGTGCGTCCGTTGGCCAGCGTGCGCGGCCGCAGGTGTTATCTCTCCGCTCTCCTCCTCGCCCCTAGCAACAGCTGTGGCGCGCCTAGCAACCGGAGCAGGTGGTAGCTCGGGCGGGAGTAGCGGAGGGCAAGGGGAGAGGAGGAGCGCGCGCGGGTGTGTGAGGGCGCTCGCATCGCGGAGCTCGGGCGGAGTAGCGGAGAGTGAGTGGAGAGGAGGAGCGCGCTCGGGCGTGTGAGGGCGCTCGCATCGCGGAGCTCGACGGGAGAGAGAGAGCTCGCGCGCGGGGCGGGCGTGTTGCGCGGGTCTCTCTCTCCTCTCCGAGTACCCTTTCTCCGCTCGCTGCGCTCGGAAAATGTATATAAATGCAGTGGAGCGCAATCCTCTATCCGTGACTGCTTGCCGACTGGCGCCTTGATAGCGATGGACGCCATTAATAATAATTACTCGCAGCGCACTCATCGGTGCACCCAATGCATTCGCATTTCCGCACGATCCCCTTCGGGGAGGGGGGGGGAGTTTTTTTCAGGGAAGCTCCTGCAAAAAGTAAAGGCGTTAAGTTTAAAAAACAATGAAGTTAAATCTGCGTCTGGGAGATAGTCGGACCCTGGCACTCAGGAAAGCGAGACGAGCCCGTATCCCCAAGACCACCAAGCTCGATAGGTGAACAGCGTGAATGCGTTGCGGTTCTAGGCTTAGAAGAAAAGTGTATGATGGATACGTACGCAGGCCTACAACGGTAATCTGAGCATGCTAATTACAGAAGTATAAATTGGGGGAGTAACAAAGCACGTATACGCTAGATGTCCTCTTTGTTTGCAAGGCGGCGCGAACGCGGCAGTGCGCCCAGTCGTACTAACCGAGCAAATGAGAAGGAGACCCAGAGGGAAGAGTATGATGATAATCAATGAAAAAACACCTGCAATTCGACAATAATACATTCACTACGCCCTAGGGTGTGCGCAGGTATCCTCATTTTTTTTTCTTTGTTCCCTCGTAGTTACAGCGAAATGTTTCAGAAAGTTCCTGTAAAAAGCAAAAATCATGGTTCGCAGTTTCGTATACTTCCGGCTATGCCCTACTGTTAATTTACCACACTTCTGCTATAGTCCTGAATGTAGTTGCGGTACTTAAAACTAAACGCCCGAATAAATGAATGCATGCGCCGAAGAATAATGAGTCTCCTTTCTGAAAACTTGCGCCCACTCCCATGGAAGCCCTTCCGCAGCTAAAATAAACCTTAATTGATGGTGCTGGACACACAGGCACGCCTCGCTTTATTTGCTGTTAGCAGAACCACAGCATGTGCAGGTGTGCAGCGCCGAGCGCGGCACGTGGGCTCGTTGGGCCGCGCTTAGCAATGTTTCAAAACGGCAGCCGCGTGTTTTTAGTCTGGGACAGGCCGGGAACGAGAAAAATTAACGCAAAGGGATCTCTTAAAGCAAGCGCAAAAGAGCACGTCAGCCGTAAATCATGAGTAATGGGAGCTCTTTTCGCGGATAGCCTCGCGGTAATACACGGGCCGTGGCGATTAAAAGAAAAGAACGAAGGAAATACGAGGGAAAAAACACAATTGGGGAACTTCGATGGATTTTATTTCAAGCGCGGATATTCGAGCGTCGAGGCTCATGCGGGGGTATTACTCAAGTCCAGCTTTTTCAGGGATCGCATCATTACTTTTCTGAAGAATTGCGTAAAAGCTCTCGAGTTTTTTTTTTTTTTGTACAGAACTTTCAAGTGCAGTTAGAATCGAATGCATAGCCGTGATGTGGATTCAGTACCCCGTTTAAGAGGTGCCTGTATAGCAGGCCTCGGGTAGTTAGTAAATCATCAGGCGTTACGTGCATAAACTTGTGACGCCCAATTATACCAAAAACTGAAATATGTTCGCGTAGTTATCTTGCAAACTTTGAATTAAAAGTAAAAGCTTGAAAATACTGCCTTAAAGGGCTGTTGAAGAGCTTTCCAAAAAAAATTTGTTGGGGGCATTACTTCATGGTTTTCTTGACGCTGAATTCGAAAAAAACATGTTTATTTTATGTGTAAATACCCCCAAACCATCTTTTTTCGTCAAAACAAACGACCCCTGCCCGGGGGCACGGCGAGAGCCCTGGCTGCCTTGCGCGATTGGCTGGCGGCAGATGACGTCATATTCGGAAGTGCCGGCGCTGCGGTGACCGCTCGGCCTGAAGAGCTCGTTCTGTTCCCCTTCAGGTACGGGCCAGAAAGACCTCTGGTGAATGGAGGGTTCACACAATCTTTCCTCCGAATATGAGAGCCTGAGGGAAGTATAAACGCAACAAGTTCGCTCGCGGCGAGCTTTAGAAAGGGGTTCTCCCCCGACGACTCATGGCAGATTTCTGTTTCTCGGATGCAGGGAAGTTGTGAACAGATATGGGTTTGCCGCTTTTACCATCAGCGCTAGTCACAATTCCTGGCAGAGTTTTTCGACTCACCATCATCCCCTTTTCGCATGTGCGACTTTGTTTTTACATTTGGTCACGCGATAACAAGCTGTGTGCAGCGGCCTGCGATGCGCAAAGGCAGCATCTAGCGAAGGGGCCGCCGCTGGTCGTCGCGTCGCGCGAAGGTTCTGGTGCCGGGTCGCTGCGCGGCCGGTTAGCGGAACGTGTCATTGCTGCACAAACGCAGTTTTAGAATAGGGTAACCGAACGCTGGTGGTCCTCCGAATGGTAGAGGAACCAAACCGCAGCACGCTGGTCCCCGACGAACTTTAGAAAAACGCCTTCCCAAACAGCTCTAGCCAGCTTGGGTTGCACGGATCGCCTCGGATGTTGGGAACTTTAGGCTTAGCACCGAGGCCGATATTTGGTCGCTGCTACCTCTACAATTGCGAATGGCTATCCTTAACGCAGTTTTTCACCGCACTATCATCCCCTTTCTCGCGTGTGGAACCTTATTTTCAAGTTGATAGTCATTCTAGCCATCGGCGCTGTGTTCATTCTTGCGCGCAAGTAACGCCATCCATCGGCCTCTTGCCGCATCTCGTGCTCGAGCAGGTTCATTTGCTGCCGTCGACGAGCTCCGCGACCGGTCGGCGCTCCGCATCGAGATACAAATTCGATCACCTCTTTCAAAATCACCTTGGATGACAATCCCAAGCACAATTTTTCACCACACTATTCATCCACTCTATCGCACGTTCGCTTGCTTTTCGCGATGACCTTGATTCTGGACGGCAGCGAAGAGCGGTCGCGGCCGCGGCATGCGTGGTGCGAGCCGTTTCGTGTGCCGTACGGGCATGCACGCCCGGCGAGTGTGCGGAGCGTTTCCGCGCGCAGAAAACGCTTCATGCTTTCAGCTTGAAATCTAGCTACTCAGCTAAGCTGTCGTCACAGCCAACAACGTTGATCGGGAAAACGAACAAGAAGTTCGGGAAGCAGCCCAGAGCGCTGCGGTCCCACAAAATTTCTAATCCCCTTATAATAATGGATCAGGGACTTGGGGTACCTGCATTTTGTTTGAGCCCGTCTCTTCGCGTATGAAGCACAGAGCACCCGACGACACGGCCGGCCCCACGTCTACTCGTGAAGGCAATGTAGTAGCCACGGGCGCTTGGGTAGGAAATTTATGGTATGTAGGAGTCGCATTAGGGAATCACACAGTCAGGGGTTTCCCCAGGCATCGAATCAAGGGGGGGTGTCTCAATGGCTCGGGGGGGGTGGGGGGGGGGGGGTTCATAAACTGGAAAAGCTGTTTTTTTATCCCACTAGTTAAATGATAGACGTCTGTTAACCAAACGCTCATCCCGTGACGTACGTTTTTCATTTTCTATATATATATATACACCTGAGAGGCGGTGCTTTCTATTCAATCTAAGAAAAAAACAAATTTAGAGAAATTCATTTTTTACCATGAAAGGTCCGGTCCGTATTCAGTTTTTTTAATTTCTCGCCATTTTTCAACGTATAAGGACATTTTCGAACTTGTTACCAGGGCCAGTGACGAAATTTGAGTTCTTGAAACAATGTTTAGGAAGTACACGAATTATGCAGCACTTATAAATCAGGCACCGATTGTACGCTCCCGATTTATTAAAACGCCAGGATTAGCTTCCGTAGCGCTTCGCCTCGCCAAATTGCCCATTTTAAATGTACATGCTGAAAGAGCTTCTGCAAAGATTACGGTTGTAAACAAAGAACGGCATCAAATCAATGAAGAAAGTAAATTATATGTGTGTTTATGTGCGGGAGGAAAAGGTCCATACAAGGACTGACAAGAGTGAAATTTGGGGATTCAAGGGGGCGTGTCTAGCAAAACTAGGGGGGTCTACACACCCCCTAGGGGGGGGGTGTAGGGAAATCACTGCACACAGTATCATTACGGTTGAAAATCGACGCGGAAGCAACTCTACACAATAAGGATTAATAAAGTGCAGTTTACACGCCTGCTTAATTCGGAACTCCGCCGAGAAAACTGGGACACAGCGAAGCGGCGGCGCACGTCGCTGGCCATCTTCCGAATATGACGCTACTTCCGGTCGCTGCCTCTCGGTTTCTTGCTCTTCCGGCGATGCGGCAGGGAGCAGTGGGCGGGGCGTAGGGTCTACTTTAACGACGAATACCGCTCTCCCCAAGCTAAAAATGCCGAAAAAAAGTTTATAGGCATAAACTGACCAATGTAACAATTGTAAAAAGTAGAGTTTTGTCGGGTTTTAAAAGCGCTTCAGTAGCCCTTTAATCCAAGGGAACTACTCAGTTCCTACCAGTAGCAGCCAATGCATCTTTCCAAAAGCCAAAGATGAGCGCGTAATGCATGGTTTTCGTTCAGGCCGGGGTAGTGAAGCGTATGTCTTCGTTCTGGTCATCACACAAAGAGATATACGCCTGGCCACAACGAAAACACTGGTCCCTACGAATTCACACACGCATCGCCCTATAGCATGGCCACGATCCCCTAATTATTAGCGTGATGATTGGCTTGCGAGATGCAGTGGCGGATATATGTAGACTGCATCAGAGTTCTTAAATGCGTGCAAGTCCCCCCGCCCCGCCCCCGCCAAAAAAAAAAACCCTCATAATGTAACGCACTCGAGCTCCCTTCCTACCCTGTCGGCAGTGTTTTGCAAATACGTCCACAGGCGCGACTTTCGCCGATGAAAAAAAAAAATAAACGTACAAAAGCTGGATAGAAACTCCTAAGAGTTGACAAGCGCCATGAATATTCTTTCAGCAATAGCAAGACGGATGTTCCGATTATTTAATCAATTTGGGTGATTGGGTTAATGGGCTTAAGTATCGTAGTCGCGCAATACACAACTACACGATCAGTGCCGAAACCAGGTTGCCAAATCAGGGCCCTAGAGAATTTTCGCAGCACCGTATATTGAACAACTCTGCACAGTATAGTACGAGGACGCGCCATTCAGAACTAGGAAACATGCCATAACTTTGTCAATGTGGCACTGCTCCATTACTACCTTCGAAGTCAACCATTCAAAGCATGGGTCCTGGGGGAGATCATGGGTAGGTCGACCTACAAAGCATGGATAGATCGACCTACAAAGACCTATTGTCACTCCAGGATTTCTAGGGACCATGAAACACTTCTGGCAAACGATTTTACCCTTTAATTTGTGCCTGGAAGCACTGCGAAAGTCATAGTTATGGTCAGCACAAAGCGGCACTGCGTGCTTCTCTCGTCGCAGCAGATCCGCCTTCCGTCTCTGCTTTGCTTTTGTTACATTTTTTTTTCAAATGCGTTCATTGCTCCAACTGAAAGGAAAGCGTTCAATAGCTGCGGCACCGCTCTAATGACGTTATTCGAGTGTGCAAATAACGCCAAGACCACGAAAGAGAGAAACATCTTTTCAGCAAGTTTATCAGTTATCTGATCAGCTATCATCATGAGAAACCATATACATTTGGTAAAGGCCTTGCCTTTTGAAGGACGCAACCGACCACTATTTTCGAACGTGACAAGAAGCGCAAAGGCCCGAATATTGCCCCAATTGCATGAAGAAAACACTGTGCAAGGCATGCTGTACTTGCCTGGACTGAGGCACCACTCCCACATCACCAGGCTCAAAATAAAGTTTTTCAACAACGACGACAACAATCGTTTCTTACGAACGCGAAAATCGCCCGAGTATGATTGGGCATCCGTTGACGTAAAGTCGCCAGGCAACACTATTTTTAAACAATTACCTACACGAACATAGTCACACTTGCCCGTGAGTTCCATCCCATCAAACTAAATTCACCCTAAAAACGATTTCTTAATAAACTTCCTTTGAAAACATGAGAACATTATTTAGATAAGTTTAGGTTTTTTGCCAACTCAAGGTTTTTTGTTCTCTTGTAAAATTGCATGTAATATTTGAAGCTTTTTCTACATAAGAAGATGTGAGCGCGCGCACACGCACGTACGCACCGACACGCACTTTTGTGGGAGCGCGAAAATAGTAAACAAAAAAGACCAAAAGAAAAGACTTCCCCTCTCGGATTTCCCAAGAAAGGCGTTCTTTTTTCTTTTCATCTTCGCTCCCGCTATGCCACTAAATTTACGAAATGTACTACGAATGTCGTCTACTCTATACCTTTGTCGTGCCGTAGAGTGTACGTAAACAAGACGGGATGCTCGTCAATGTTCGTTTAAAAGAAATCGAAACGCCTGTTACGTCAGGAGGAGGGGCGTACTCGCCTGCTTTTCGCCGAGGGTGTGGCCTGGCGCAACCCCTTTTTGATTATAATACATGGTTATAATGAGGGTGTGAGTGTAACCATCTTATCGTTACAGAAAAAGAGGCCGCTTATTTGAAAAAAAAAATGCCGTTATTGAAACGTGTTATATATTAACTGCATTTTTATTTAATGCATGCCGCGTGCACATTCTTGGTTTTCCTTCGAATTATGTGTTTCGTAAAAACTGTTGCCATACCTAGCGTGTGTGTTGTGCACCTCTCTTCTTTGTGCACACGAGCACAAGGTCGCGGGTTCGATTCCCGGCCGCGGCGGCCGCTTTTCTGGTGGAGGCGAAAAGCAAAAACGCCCGTGTGTACGAGATTTCGGCGCACGTTAAAGATCCCCAGGTGGTCGAAATTAATCCGGAGCCCTCCACTACGGCGCGCCTCATCGCCTGCGTTGCGTCGGCGCGTTAAACCCAACAATCAATCAATCAATTCTTTGTGCACACACCCGCGGCTCAATGGCTAAGGCGTTGCGCTGCTGAGCACGAGGTCGCGGGTTTGATTCCCGGCCGCGGCGGTCGCTTTTCTGATGGAGGCGAGAAGCAAAAACGCCCGTGTGTACGAGATTTCGGCGCACGTTAAAGATCCCCAGGTGGTCGAAATTAATCCGGAGCCCTCCACTACGGCGCGCCTCATCGCCTGCGTTGCGTCGGCGCGTTAAACCCAACAATCAATCAATCAATTCTTTGTGCACACACCCGCGGCTCAGTGGCTAAGGCGTTGCGCTGCTGAGCACGAGGTCGCGGGTTTGATTCCCGGCCGCGGCGGTCGCTTTTCTGATGGAGGCGAGAAGCAAAAACGCCCGTGTGTACGAGATTTCGGCGCACGTTAAAGATCCCCAGGTGGTCGAAATTAATCCGGAGCCCTCCACTACGGCGCGCCTCATCGCCTGCGTTGCGTCGGCGCGTTAAACCCAACAATCAATCAATCAATTCTTTGTGCACACACCCGCGGCTCAGTGGCTAAGGCGTTGCGCTGCTGAGCACGAGGTCGCGGGTTTGATTCCCGGCCGCGGCGGTCGCTTTTCTGATGGAGGCGAGAAGCAAAAACGCCCGTGTGTACGAGATTTCGGCGCGCGTTAAAGATCCCCAGGTGGTCGAAATTAATCCGGAGCCCTCCACTACGGCGCGCCTCATCGCCTGCGTTGCGTCCGCGCGTTAAACCCAACAATCAATCAATCAATTCTTTGTGCACACACCCGCGGCTCAGTGGCTAAGGCGTTGCGCTGCTGAGCACGAGGTCGCGGGTTTGATTCCCGGCCGCGGCGGTCGCTTTTCTGGTGGAGGCGAGAAGCAAAAACGCCCGTGTGTACGAGATTTCAGCGCACGTTAAAGATCCCCAGGTGGTCGAAATTAATCCGGAGCCCTCCACTACGGCGCGCCTCATCGCCTGCGTTGCGTCCGCGCGTTAAACCCAACAATCAATCAATCAATTCTTTGTGCACACACCCGCGGCTCAGTGGCTAAGGCGTTGCGCTGCTGAGCACGAGGTCGCGGGTTTGATTCCCGGCCGCGGCGGTCGCTTTTCTGGTGGAGGCGAGAAGCAAAAACGCCCGTGTGTACGAGATTTCAGCGCACGTTAAAGATCCCCAGGTGGTCAAAATTAATCCGGAGCCCTCCGCTACGGCGCCCCTCATCGCCTGCGTTGCTTCGGCGCGTTACACCATACAATCAATCAAATTCTTTGTGCACGTATCGTCGAACGCCAAATTCAGTCGTTTTTTGGCAGAGCGCTTCATTCAGCCGGTGCTATTGCGCTGTTGTGCGGTACATCGGAAACCATCTTCATTTACCCTTCCAGCGCCAACCAAACGTGTTCAACGCGGTAAGTTGAGGCTAAGTAATTCCTAGAAAGAAAAAAACAGATGTAAGCAACCCAGAAGGACGCGAAAATAGAAGGGGCAGATTGCGATTTTGCGCCTGGTATTTCGCTTTTGAACATATCTCTGGATGCGCAGTTCGGGATAACAGGGGAAAATGAATGAAAATCTTGTTAAAAAAAAAAAAAAAAAGAACGGCTGGTCAGAGCCCCCCCTCCCTATCAAGAAAAAAGAAAATGCGGGGGCTGAATTTACGCGAGAAGCTTATGTTTGAAGAAAGAGGAGGAATTGAGACGCATCAACCTGCGGTATGGTGACTATCCATCTTTGTGACCATATTTTACCGTAAATGTAGCGACTTGTCAACAGTAAGGAGTCAGTTTAATTAGAAAAGGGACCAAAAATCCTATGGCAATATAATAGAGACGCTGTCACAGCTGAGAAAAGCCCACGAGAGGCAATGTCCTCTCCTTCGTCCAGCCGGGGTGTGTGCGCACTCACCCGCTCTCGCGCGAACGAGGGATTGACGGCAACGCCCCTCTGCGCTGCCGTCGAATGACTGGAGTGTGGCAATATGTATACTTGATTTTCTCCAGCTCCGAAGAAATGAGTTGAGAATGGTAGGACAAGGCTTGGTAGCCTGTACCAACTAAACGCAGTGCCAATAAAGAAAGAGGGTGCCAGAAGTGGATGAGACTAAATGCCTGTTTTCGGACTGGCTTTCTTGCACTGGACACACCAGGATCAACAAGCGCCGCACGTATGTAGAACAGAGGGGAAAACTTAATTAGAAGGAAATGTATGGAGACAAAAAGTGGCGTCAAGAAAGTCCGAAAGCGCCTAAGTACTTCTTAATAGCTGTGAATGCGAAAGCATTAATGACCAACTGAACGCCGCAGAGGGATTCTTTGAGAAGGTATGTGTACCTCGCAGCCACTGGGAATCGGGGAGTCGGCCGACAGCTTCGGATGGCAACTGCCATCATCACTGGCCAACCAAACAAGTGAGTACGTTGTTAGGCCGGTGCAGCCAACGGCAATTTTGATGACAGGTTCTGGCTACGCAACCCCTAGGGAAGCCGTTTTTTTAGCCAACTAAGCCAGGAAGTAATGTGCGAGTAATTCTCATGCATTAAAAAATAAGTACAATAGAGTCCCGATAATTCAAATTCGTATAATTCGAACTTTCGGTTAATTCAAACAAATTTCAAAAGTTTGCTTGTGCTTCTGAGCACGAGGACGCGGGTTCGATTCCCGGCCGCGGCGGCCGCTTTTCTGATGGAGGCGAAAAGCGAAAACGCCCGTGTGTGCGAGATTTAGGCGCCCGTTAAAGATCCCCAGGTGGTCAAAATTAATCCGGAGCCCTCCACTACGGCGCGCCCCATCTCCTGCGTTGCGTCGTCGCGTTAAACGCGACAGTCAAAGTCAAGTCAATAGTTTGGTTGGCTCGATATCTTTTCAGTGTATTTTAAAGCCGCTTTATCCAAACTGCTTCATTGCGTAAATTCGGTTAATTCGTACTGTTTGCTTGTCCTTGCCGGGAAATATCTGTTGAATTGGCCGCTTCTAGCTTCACATTTGCATCTTTTCAGCACATTGCTGGGATCTGCAAATTCTTGACAAGTGCTGAAAACTCCCACAATAAACTGGCTGCCCTTGCTGTCTTCGAAAACTTTATTTTGAATTCTCATGCAAAGGCAAAACAGTCACGCATTCGTGATCTTTTTTCAAAGCCTGAATAGTACTTCAGTATTGTGCGTGAATTGTATTATTAAACAAAGTGCAGTATTGGGCGAGTTGGTTATCCATCATTACTAAACAGCGCAACAAAAACACGGACTATAGCTGAGGTACACAGGACGAGCGCTGTACCTCAGCGCTGTACCTGAGGTACACAGGACGTCCTGTGTACCTCAGCTATAGTCCGTGTTTTTGTTGCGCTGTTTAGTGATGTATTATTAAACATATGTGAATGTCTTATTACAATACAAGTTGGTATGTTGCCCTGAGTCCTATTTATGAGAACTTCTGATAATTCAAAGAAAATTGGGGGTCCCTTCGAGTTGACATCATCGTGAGTCTACTGTACAGGAAAGTATACGGCGTTCATGGACCATTGCATCAATATCGTTTGAGGATATGCGCCAATATCGCAAACCTCGTAGCGACGGTCCGTGGATGTTTGTCTGAATGATATGATCGATTTCACCAGGCAGAAAAAGTCAAAACAGCATGTTGCCATCGGGCGCCTGAAGAGGACACGAATGATAGGAGGTGGGAACGATTTAATTACAATATTTACAAGGCGGCCATGACAGACCCCGCGCCGGATGCTCCCTTCCCGCCCCGCGACAGCTTCTTCGTCGGAGGCTGCAACCACAGTGCTGTGCTGCAATTTTCTCATTGTCGTCTCCTCGTGACAGTGTAAAAGCGCTAAGGCGAAAAATTAGCCCGCTGAGTGAACCACACTTCATTTCAGCATCAGCTTCAGCTTAATTTCAACTTCTGACCCTTCAGTTGGTTAAGGGTGAGGTCAAAAGTTTCCGACACAGTCAGAAGATCGCGGCCTTTGAGCCCTTGTCAACCTCAACTCGCAGATGAGGTGTGTGCCCACGTCGAAACCTCGTAAGCTTGTACACCTCTGCACATCACTTGGTTCTCCAGATGACGGAGCCACGAAAAGTGGGACGTTAATTGCATCTAAAATGCGAAGAAACATGCTCCAACTCTTTTGCCTGGCCCCATGGGCCCGGGTGCGACGGCGGTGAACCCGGTCACGGACCGCCCCTTGGCGGTGTCGGAGTGCGGTAGCGGAACAAGCGCGCCGTCGACCTTGGCGTCAGCGGTAACAAGAAAAGCGGCGGCTGGCGTCCGGCCGAGCTGACCGAGGCCGACGCATTGGTGTGGTCAGCCCACGCGCCATCTCAAGAGTGCTTTCTTCGGCCGGCGAAGCTGCCGGTGACTGCGGCTTAGCGTCCACACCAGCTCCTTCCTCCCCGGCGCCTGCCGCAACGTTGAGCCTTCTTTGCCTCCAGCCATAAGCCGCCATCCGCTTACACCCCCCCCCCCCCCCCCCCCACACACACACACAAAAATCTTAAATGGGACGTAGTTTCCCCCAACAACTGGTTACGCCCCCCCCCCCCCCTTCTTTTTTTTTTATTCCCCTCTTTTCGCGCCCGGATTTTTCCACTCCCAAAGGCTGCCCAGTCGCCCTCACTGCTTTGCAGGAAAGGTCATTAGCGGAGCCTGTCTGCAACGGACGTCAGTGGTAAAAATCGTTAATGAGAGATTCAAAAAGCTAACACATGTGACACGGACCTAAACGAATAACTTCACTGTCTCGGGTAAAGAAAGAGCCGTGGAAATGCCTTGAAAACCGCATTAATTTCCCAGCTCCCTATTACTGCCGCCACACCTGCTGAGTTCCTCGGCGATAAAGAAAAAAAAATGTGGTTTTCAGGGCTTTAACAGTGCCGCACCTTCGTATTGGCTTTCTAGCTAGGTCAGGCTTTCATGATATTTGTCAGATTTATGCCAAACCTGTGCACCGAAAGGGCTAACAAACCGTTTCTAAGCTCTAAACGCCGCTCCTCTTTATGACCTCATTTTGGAGAAGTAGCTTTTCATCTTCGTGAAAGGCGCCACATTCAAGGTCGCAGTGTAGGCACTCCCTTCAATCAAGAAGCCGGAGATAATAGACGTCACCTGCACCGACACGTAGTTGACAGGAAACGCTCGGTCAGAGTCAGAGGGGAGAATAATATGCCCCTTGGTGCACGAGAAGGAGAAACGAAAGTGGTTGTACACGCATGTTGAGCATACCACGCACATTATTCGCAATACGTGCCTAAAATTTTCATTATGGGCATCACTCCATAATTTGCAATGCGGTGAGGCTTTCTCAGCCC
This sequence comes from Haemaphysalis longicornis, assembly GCF_048455015.1. Classification (NCBI taxonomy): domain Eukaryota; kingdom Metazoa; phylum Arthropoda; class Arachnida; order Ixodida; family Ixodidae; genus Haemaphysalis; species Haemaphysalis longicornis. Next base: position 395,722,713 of record NW_027526203.1, read on the forward strand.
GCAGGCAGAGTAGAGACTTAACAATGAAGCTGGTGTATAAAGTAGCAATCAGGGTTTTATTGTGTGCGGCGTGCATTGGACTTCAGCGAATGGCCCTAAGACAAAGTAAGGGGAGGAGGTGATGTAGATGGAGAAAGAGCAGTGGTTTTCCGGGAATGCTTTCCTCACAACTTCCGCGGTGAAACATGGCGTCGAATATGCACTTACGATTACGCGAAGACCCGCCAGATTGCGCGCCTTTTTTTCCGGATAAAGGGCTGATTCACCCCAAAGAAAGATGCTAGTGGCGGATGTGCTGTAACTTGGCATTGGCCGCATATTCGGTGCCCATTGTTCCGCCCCGAACATCAAGCACGCATCACGGAATTATGTCACATAAAGATGGCCTTTCTTTCTTTTGGCACAAATTACGCCAAGCGCGCGTCATAGTTTTTGTGCCAGCTCGCATATGCAGGATCGTTTTCGTTGGGCTGCTATCTGGCTGTGTCTGTCGTAGAGAGCAGCTGGTAAGCTGAGGCATTCAATTTTCTAAAAAAAAAAAAAAAAACAACCACGTTTTGTTATTCTTATATGCACAGTTATACAAAATTAAGAAAAATCCTCGGGGCACTAAAGTCAGCTTACGTGCTTTGAAGAAGAAACCCTGGTGATACTTATTAACAACTTCTTTTCTGCTGCATGGTAACTGCCTCTCTTTCTTGGCTTTCGTGTTTCTTTGTATTTTGGCACATATAAGTTGGACCGGATCCTTTCTGCTACACTGTGTTTGCGCCTGTTTCCTCGCTTTCATTTCTCCGTCTTACTGCACGAATTACGTCAGCAAGCAGGCGGGGTTCTGCAGACTGGTTCTGCGCGAATGGTGTGCACCTCTTCTACTCACGTGCCATCACATTCGGGTGTCACACGGCAAGCACCATTTTCTACAACTGAAATTTTCTACAGGTTTCCTGATTTTTGTGAAACGGTACATTAGCCCCTCAAAGCTCCCCATTCCGGGCCAGCCACCTCCCCCCCCCCCCCCCTCCCCCGCCGCTGGAATGTGCTACGAAGAAAGGAACAACTTTTGTTCCAACGCATGCAACCAACTAAAAGACGGTGACCATGAATGGCTACCGGTGTTGGAAGAGCTGTGCACATTTGATGTTTATTTTAACGTTTTCCGCCAGCCAAGGCATGGCATATGGTTTTTAATCTATCCTTGACCTTACGTGCGTTTTTTGGAAAAACGGTAATAATATAACGCAGGAACTACAGACCACACTGGTGTTCAGCACTCACGCATTTCAAGCGCGCCCCGCACGCATGGATGGGGCGAGAACTTTCTGTATTTACCCGTGTGCAAGTCTGAAATGTCTTCTTGGTAGCATAGCTTGTTTCTGTGCTTTAGGTACTGCACTGTGCGCGAGCCAAAGTCCAGGCTCTACCCAGATTATTGGCGACCTTCATGTGGGGATCTGAATGGGAGCCAATGCGTAGGTATTATTTGTTTTTAACTTTGGTGTCTGGAGGTGTTTGGTTAATGAACTTGTTTGTACAAATTGTGACTCGTTTTCCCCCTACAAACTGGCGTATCATTCACTTTTACCATTACCATAAGTTACCATTTACCTTTTCTCCTTCTCTGTATGGGCGAGGTTAACAGGAAGCCGCCATGGGGTTTTCTAAAGGAAGTGGTGGATACTTTTAATTTCGTTACCGCGCGGTTTTTTTTGGAGTATCTGTTGGCTTTTCAAGGAAGGCTATGACGAACGCTTCAATTGATAATCTGTTTCAGGTGCCTGTTTATCAGCAGTCCTATTTGTGTGACGACAAGAGCAGTGTTTTAGATCGTTTCAAGTGTATGCGTGTGCCGCCAAACGCAAAAACGGAAATATGGCTGCTCAAAAAAGGGTTGCCGATCCCTTGGTCAAACAATTGGCGCTTGCGCAATCAACCCGAGACTATTGACCATTTTTTTTTTGTTGTTGTACCGTGTTGCGGATTTTCCACCTGTACCACCAACGGATTCCTAACGTCCAGCGGCATTGCATAACACCTTGCCGACCGACCAGGGCCGTCTGCACCTCAAAAAGACCGACCCCGAGTTTTCAATGCCCGCTCCAGCGCTAGGCCTACAAATCAGGCCTAGCGCACCAAGCTGCCGCCACATCGCAGCCACCGGCCATGCCGGCAGGCGTGCAACTCCAACTCCCAGCACTGGCTCCCACGGCGGATGACATGGACTTCGACCAGCACAGCGGCCGCACCATCCGCCCAGAAAACCCCTGGTTCGAAGTTTTGCGCTCCCGACGAAAGAACACGGCATCGACGTCCCAGCGGCAAGCCACGACAGCATCCAACCAACCACCGGGAAAGCCACTCACAGCTCTGAGAACTGACTCTCCGCGCAACCCACCACCACGACTCCCAAAAGACAACTACACAATCGTCTATCGGCCGCGATCTGGACTCAACGTTGTCACCTGGGCTCCTCGCAATCTCACTCACGGCATCGCCACCGCCAGCAACATCCCTCTGCAAAACTTTTACGACCACGTAATAGTGCAAGTGCAAAATTCCCATAATCTTGTCCTCGCAAGCACCGCCCATGAGGAGTACGCACTGGCACTAAGCACGACCAAGACCATACAACTCGGAGCAGCAGAGTACGAACTCATGCCATATAATAAACCCCCACCGGACACCAGCCGCGGTGTCATTCACGGCCTGGACTCGGACGTAACCTCCGATACGCTAGACGAACTGTTCCAAGCCAACAAACCTCAGCTGCTTCATGCCCGCTTAATGGGCCGCACCACCTCGGCCTTTCTGACATTCCAAGGGCCACACGTACCATTCTATGTGAAGGTTGGAAGCTTTCTCTACCGCTGTCGCCCCTTTCGGCGCACCGTGCAGGTGTGTCGACTGTGCGGTGACATTGGACATCGACAAGACGTGTGTCCCAACCCCGTCAACCCTAAGTGTCATGACTGCGGACTGAGTGACCCTCCAAAAGACCACACGTGTTCACCCAACTGCAAACTGTGCAATCTTCAACACACCAGAGCCGGCAAAGACTGTCCCAAAAAACTGGTTCCAGCTCACCCAGTGTCCAAATCTTGTGCCTCCTCTTCCGGGGGCGCCCCACCATCCACTAGAGCCGACGACCCACAACAGGTGAGCTGGTCTGCCATAGTATCAGGCACTCCCACTGCTCATGCCTACACTCCCCTTCCTACACGTTCCCTCCACCCTCCGCCTATCACCCCTACCCCCCAAGCTCTCTCCGCAATAGAGCAGCTACTAGCTGAAATTAAGCAGCAAAACACCACAATGCTCGCGCGCATAGAAGCTCTCGAAGCAGCCAACCGCGCCTCCCAGCAATCCCCAAATGAAGCTCCAACCCCCCACTTGCTACCGCCTTCCCACATCCCCTAACGCCCGACCTCGCCACGTCTCTCATTAACGAGAAAATCACAAATGATGCCCTTCCAATGGCCGAGATGGCTTTTAGCCACGCACACTGCACATACCCCATGCGAGGTTGAGTCGTACGCCGCTCGAGAAAGATAATCCAGACCATGGGAAGCACTATCCACCCGCAGAAGCACAACGTCGCATTTCATCGCGAAACAAAGGCGTCCACAACACAGACACCATCGCCTCCTGTAATGCCAAACGCATCTCGCACTTCAAAATGGGAGTGAGTAGTATGCCTGCAGTGCCCATATGCCGCTAGGTGGGGCCCCAAGCTGAACCGGGATCACGCAACCGTAACTGACTTCTAGAGCGGTTTGTGCCTTGTTGCCAGGGCAACCGATGTTTGATATTGTCAAAAAAAAATGGCGCTCGCTCCAGCGCTAGAAAGCTCAGAGCCGCGGCGGAGCATGTTTTGCCAACGTTGCCGCTCTCCATCACGCGTCGCCCCAAGCTGAACTGGCGTTTTGTGCACGGGTTCTGTATCGGTTTAAAATGTCTTTTTCACATGCCGCCGGCAGGAATTACCACCGCCACAAAATAAGACCCGGCACCAGCGGGGCCACATCTGATACGGCGCTTTTTGGATAAACAGTGCGCTGTGCATCCAAGGGAGCGAGCGCACGATCCTCCCCGTGCGGCTGCGAGTTCGCCGCCGATAAAAAGTCGCGTGCCGCCGATAACAAAGTTCTGCAGCAACTACACCGCGAAAGGGCAAGGCCAGGCCGCCGCACACATGGGGCCAGATTTTTCGTTCGCTTTTCCAGCCTTGAGCGGAGTGCTGGATTCATGGTGTCAACAAAGCTTGCCCGTAGCAGACGGCTGTGTGAGCAGCGCAATAGCGGAAGTACGTCACCGCCGAGGAGCGCAGCATCATGGGAGGGAAGGCTCGCTCGCCGTCAACAGCGGAGAGTAAGTTGAAAGGAGGAGGAAACGCGGCGCGACGATAATGCGCGGTTTTTGATTTACGATTTCTCAGCTAATACTCATCGCTTTAACAAAATTCTTGCGGGAGGAGATTGCTAATACATTGCTTTATTTGGTTACATGTGCATCCACGCATCGGCGGAAGGTATTTCAGGACCCCTTTAACGCAGTGACCATCTATCAATGAAACTGCCGTTCGTTCAACAATAAAAAAGCCCAACTCGGTCACTACATCACCCTATCCCCACCTGACATCATCGCGCCTAAAGAAACGGATACCCCAAAGCCCCAACTATCCGGCTACGCCACGTTTTCTCATGACCCCGGACACCGGACGGCGGTTCTGTTTCTCTCCGATTGCCCATACTTTGTAGAAATCATTCCTACGCGACTCGGTCAACCCAGTCTATTTATCCTGAACATGTACAGTCCTCCCCAACATCCCCTCCAAGATATCGATCCGCTCCTGAACGAATCAGCCAAGAGAGCCGGCACAAACCCCCTGCTTTTGCTCTGCGTCTTCAACGCCCCCCACCATTCATGGGGGTACCCTCAAGCGACCAAGAAAGGCACGGCACTCCTTCATGCAGCCCAACGCCACATGTTTACACTATGCAATGACCTCACCCTTCCAACTCGATTGGGAACAAGTGTCACTCGCGACACAACGCCGGACCTCACATTTGATCGAAATGCACCCCATCTAGAGTGGGCGCCCTACCAGACACTCTTGGAAGCGATCATTACATCCTAGCCCTCGCCTTGTCCCATCTTCCCCTTCGACGATGCATCGGACAAGCAACGCTTGTAGACTGGTCATCTTTCCGCAAAGATCCTACATCCCTTCCTCCTGCGGACGAAGACCTCTAACGATGGACGGCCAAGCTAACTGCTCTAGTGCAGAAATATACTAAAATCATTCCCCTCACAACTGCCAATCCTTCAGTCGACTTCCATCTCGCTCATCTGTGGGAGGCTCGGCGAGGTCTCGTCAACAGATGGAAAACTCGGAAACATAACCTCTCCCTCAAACGCAGGATTGCGGAAATCACCCAGCGGGCCGCTCAATACGCTGAGGTGCTCAGAACCCAGACCTGGCGATCTTTCTGCGACAAACTTGGAGGCACGTTGGGCACCAAGCGCACATGGCATATTCTGCGCCACCTCTTAGGGTCCAAACTCTCCAAAACAACAGCGCAGCAGCAGCTACAGCGACTCATTCACAACCATCCCCATCCACATAACCACTTACTGGATGCAATTCGCACAAAACTTTTAGGGGCGAAGCTCCTTAGGGCGTGGGTCTGTCCATCCTCGACGTATGTATGTAGCCACCTCTAGTTTAGTTCTTGGATTATTTACTAGATGGCGTGGCTACCTCTAGTTTAGTTCTTGGATTGTTTACTAGATGGCGGTACTTGCATATGATGAAAAGATGCGCTTGGATTGTTTACTAGATGGCGTGGCTACCTCTAGTTTAGTTCTTGGATTGTTTACTAGATGGCGGGGAGCGTTGTAATAAAATCCGTTCGCTGTTGGCGCGCGCTCGGAGTCGCCCGATGGATAAGGCTGCAGAAGTGCGAGCCCGCGAGGCAGAAGCGCTCCGTGAAGCTGCGCGACGCCGCCACCGAGATCCTGCCGTAAGAGAGCGGGAGGCCGAAGCGTGTCGTCTGGCTGCGCGACGACGCCGCCAAGATCCCAGCGTTCGAGAACGAGAGGCCCAAGCGTCACGGCAATGGCGCGAGGACCCTGCCGTACGCGAAGCGGCACGGCTGCGGCGCGAAGAGGATCTCCAAAACGTCAGAGAACGGGAAGCGGCGAGAAAGCGCGCGTATCGGCAGGCAGACCCCGATGCAGTGAGAGCTCGTGAGGCGTCTGCAAAACGCATCAGGCGAGCTCAGCCCCAAGGTGCCGACGCGCGGTTTAAGCGAGACTTTCTAGACGTTACGTTCGGACACAGTTGTAGTGGGCGAACTTTCACTGAAGAGTCACGGTTTTACCGATGATTTCCCCTCAGGAGCTTCGCCCACTCATCATCATTCACCCCGTGGATATGCTGTGAATTTTTTTGGTTCCCCTGAAAACTCGCCAATTCCCACGACCTTACCATACCTTGGCCTTCCTAACCCCGATCTCGACGCTCCCTTCACAATTCAAAAATTGGAGCAAGCCCTCGCTCGTTTGACGCGCAACACCACGACGGGAAAAGACCGCATAACAAACAAAACGCTCCGAAACCTAGACGACGAAACTCTCTCATCCATCCTTACCCTCTTTAACAAACACTGGGAAGCCGGAACCCTCCCCCAACAGTGGCGGCATTCAGACATAATTCTCGTACCGAAGCCCCACAAACCTGTAGCCATCGACAACCACCGGCCGATTTCTCTTACTTCGTGCCTGGGCAAGCTGTTCGAACATATGGTGCATTATCGCCTAACAACCTACCTCGAAGACAACGATCTCTATCCCCATACCATGTTCGGCTTCCGTGCCCACCTATCCGCTCAAGACGTACTCCTCCAACTAAAAGAACAAATTATCAATAACCTAAGCAAAACCCTGCCCAGAACCATCCTCGCTCTTGACGTCCAAGGGGCCTTTGATAACGTCACGCACGAGGCCATCTTGCGAGGCCTTCAAACAACGAACTGTGGAGCGGCTACTTATAACTTCGTCCGAGCCTTTCTGAGAGATCGGACAGCCACAATACGCCTGGGAATCATACAATCTGACCGTTTTCCCACGCCGGCCGAAGGCACCCCTCAAGGATCTGTCATTTCCCCCTTACTTTTCGATATCGCCCTCCTCCAACTTCCAGCCAAACTCTCCACAATCCCCAATCTCCGCCACGCATTCTACGCTGATGACTTAACAATCTGGACCAACACCGGATCGGCGGGACAACAGCAAGACAATATGCAGCAAGCCATCGACTACACGCTCGATTATCTACAGCGCCGAGGCCTCACCTGTGCACCCCAAAAATCTGCATTACTTGTTCTCCGCGCACGCACACTCGGCCGTCCTCCACAACCAACCCCTGACCCGTCCGTCACCATATCCTCCGTTACCGTCCCGCAAGTGACCACACTTCGAATTCTCGGCGTTCCCTTGCAAGCCGACGATTCGGGAGCTGCTCTTCTTCCGCAACTCCATCTAACCGTCACGCAGCTTACGCACCTCATTCGAAGAGTCTGCACCCAGCACCATGGCTTCCGAGAAAAAGACACCTGCCAACTTATTCATGCGGTCCTGATAAGTCGTATCATATATGGGGCACCGTACGTCAAACTGAAACCAAAGGAACACTCCAAACTCGACGTACTAGTTCGTAAAACATACAAAATTGCTCTTGAACTCCCTGCATTCACTCTTACCACGCACCTACTCCGACTCGGCCTACAAAATACACTATCTGAACTCCTAGAAGCACAGCAAGTCGGCCAGCTCGCTCGCCTATCCGTCACCCCCACTGGCCGCACCGTTTTGACTCACCTGGGTCGTTCCGTTTCTACTTCATTGTATGCACCACAACGTATGCCCACCCAAATCCGCGCACACATCAAAGTCTTGCCAATTCAAAGTCTCACCAAAGTCTCGCCAAAGTCATCCTACGTACACCGTGGGCCGAAGATAAGCACACGTTCATCTCCTAGAGAGACGATACTCCAACGATCCCGACACCCGATACACGGATGTCACAATATACACGAACAGAACAGCCCATAAAATGGTTGCCCTCAATGCTCAAGGCTCTATACTGACATCCGCCACCATCGCTGATACCAACACCACTACTGCCGAAGAGACAACCATAGCCCTCGCCGCCACTACAGCACCTACCGGCTATGTAACCATCCTTACCGACTCACAGCAAGCTTGCCGGAATTTTCTGTCCGGATGCATTTCACCTCCCGCCCTCAAGCTTCTCCAGACAATAAAGACCCTGCCCTACATCCAAATTGTATGGACCCCAGGTCATGCCTCACTCCCAGGGAATGAGGCGGCGCACGCCGCTGCCCGCGATATCCTACTCCGGGCATTCCCATCGGGGGCGGGCGACTTGGCAGCACCGTCCTCCAACCTTCCCGTTCTCAGTCGCTACACAGATATACTGCACCACTACCGTCAGAGCCGCCGCATTGACCCCCCCCCCCCCTTCATCCCTCCCTCAGCACTTGCGACGCCACAATATGGCGCAGACTCCAGACGGAAACATATTTTAACACCCCTATTCTTCACCATATATCCCCCCCTACATACGCTTACAACTGCCCTACCTGCCATACCCCCAATACCACGTACCATCTTGTATGGGCATGCGCCGACCACCCGAACCCCCTCCCTTACCCCACCCCGGAGCAGTGGGAGTGCGGGCTGACCAGCTCTCAGCTCGGGACTCAGGAACACCTGATCTCCCGGGCTAGAGCAGCAGCAGTCGCTCGCGGCTTTCTGAACTGAGAAGAGGCCACCCACCTTTTTTCTTTTCTTTTTTGTCGGCTCAAGTGGGGTGGTTGGTGTTCGACCATATTGAAATATAAGAGGAATTAGCAAGACTAATCAGGCTTTGGGTGCGCGAAGTTACCTCCCTCCACAAGTTGCCAGCCACACCTTGTCTATGTATCACGTACAGTGAAATCTCGTTCATACGTTTTTCACGGGAGCCGGAAAATACAAAGTATTATGCGAAAATCGTATTATCCAAAGAGGTTGAAAAAAGGGGAAAAATCTGCATACTCCTCCAACAACTTAATTTTATTGAGCAACATTGAAGTAGCTGGTAAATTTGTGCTGCACTTTCTTTTAGAAGTGGAGGAGTAAATTTTCCGGAAACGTAAAAACAAAGATGCCGGTATTATTCGCTTCGGCGGACGCTGTTTTGTACAACACTTCATGTCATGCCTTAAATCGGTGAAGCCAGGCGCCGGACGCAAGGAAGTATTCAATGACCAAGGAGAGCAGTGTTGTCAGCCTTTTCGCGTAGGACTGACACATCGGCGTTCAATCCTGCCGCTGTAACTTCCTTCAACCATGTAAGCAGGATGTCTTCCATTCATGCTTCGCACCTCGTGCTTGTTTCACATCAGGGCCGAAAAGTTGTAGCTTCTTTCGAAGTTCCTCTTTCAGAACGACAATAGTGTTGAGCATTGACACTGGCAAACCAAGTTTGCGTGCCAAATTCACACCCACCCTCTTCGGGTTTTCTTCCAATTTGTCTACAATTTCCCCTTATTGCTTTAAACTGAGTGTCTTGCGTTTCCTCGACATTGTCATGAGCCTGGCAGCACCACCGCACACAGCAACAAAGAAGCCAGAGGAGAACGAGAAAATAGCCTCATAACGACAGCAGTACCACCGAACACAGGAACAACGCAGAAAGAGAACAAAGGACAGTGCGGGAAGCACAGAGCATGGCCAGAAGTTGGAAAGGGAAGTCGCCGCCTGCCACAAGCATTGGGAACCTTCTCCCTCGACTAATGTTCAACGTGAGAAACTATGATTGTGATACGTTTCACTAGATGGCACAGTGCCTCACCTGACGTATCATCCTCACTGGACAGAGCACCCACGCCTGGCACCAATGTTCTCGTCGCAGAACTGGCGCTTCCATGTCGGTAGGGTTGTTGGCATGCGGTTTGAGCAAGTATACCGAAGAATAAACGTCACATTTCTAAAAATGCTCAAGGTTCACTTTTGTGGTCGTATTATACAGTTCTGGGCAAAAGTGGATTGAATTAAATGCACGAAAATACATTATTTGTAAGGGATGTCGTCCGGGAATGAAAAGAAAAACGTATTATGCAGAATCGTATCAACGAGATCCCGCTGTATAAGACCTTCCATAAAAATAGTTAAATTTGCACTTTACTGTGTGAGTCCTGGTCCTTTTTAAGTGCGAATGCACTTTATAAGCGACCCCAAACCATCCACCGCCGGCGGCGGCGGCGGCGTCCGCAGTGCTCCTCTATATTTAAAAAAGAAACAGCATCCGGCGCCAGGTTTCGATCCCAGGACTTTGCGGCCGCAGCGCGACGCTCTACCGACCAAGCCACGGACGCGACGGTGCTATCAGTGTTAGTGACGCGCCTTATATCTTTAACGCATTCAAACTACGTCGTCAGCGGCGTGCGTTGGCGACTCAGCGGCGTTATAGCGGCTTGATAACTGCGTGGTGTACACGTGATACTACAAACCCGATGGAAGAGATGGAAGAGAAGGCGGCGAGGCGGTGGGCTGCGGGGGCCGAGCGCAAACGCCGCAAGCGGGCCGACAACCGTGCATTCGCACTTTCACATTCTCCCCCTCGGGGAAATGCGGGGGAATTTTTGTCGTACATTTTTGTGCTATTGAGCACTCTTCTGTAATTCATGGTGTCACTTGCGCTGGTAAATAATTTGTCCTTGTTACTGTAGTCCCCAGGTTGGTTAGCTTTAAAAAACAAATACTGCGCATGTTGCACCTCTTCATTGTGGTCTACTGAAAATTTTTAAATTTGTTTGTTTGATTCAGGTCGTTATTTCGAGGGTTCTTTCTTATGAAAGGTATCGCTGTGTCGTGGCTTCCGAACAATGGCCAAGGCAGAATCTTGGTATACGTTCCTGCCGCCTCCCACGGGACAACAGGTATGCTGTGCATACCGTGATTTTTACCTCACTGTTTATCGTTTTTGGATATAGAGACAGAAACATTTGACTTATATTTGTTGCACATTAATATTTATGTGGAGCAGTAGCAGTATTCGCCAAGAAATTGTGATTTGTGAGAGTGCAGGTTTTTTTTCCCAAGTGAACTGGTCTTTTGAGAATACACCAAATGCCCATTTGCATTGTTCTTTCTCCTTGTCTGCTCAGAATTCAAAAGATTACAAAGTTGTTATACGTTGTAAAAGCATTAATAAAACTAATCTTGTATTATAGCGCCAACAATGCTCCAGAGGCAACAGGCCAGAGGCAACGAAAGGGCGCACAAGCGTGGACTGTCAACTGGTTTTTTGACCAAGAAAACACGTATATAATATATAATTCTCTTCTTTTGTATAGGGTGTATGCACTGGGCGTTCAATCACACGGCAGTGCTACCTGCGCAGCGGCGCCAGCGCCATTTGTACGGTTGCATTCTGCCGCAAGGGCAGCACGTTTCCAGCGCGGAATGTGATTTGCGGTGTGGTGTTGGCAAGAACGTTCGTGTGCGCGATGGTTTTCTGCGCGTTTCGTGGGTTTGCGAATATATTGTCGTAAGTGGTAGCCAGCAACACTTTAGCTTCGAAATTCCGGTCCGCGCTGTTCAGGCTTCAACCGCAGACCCGGGGCAGGCTGCACCACGAACGCAAGAGCGCCCGGGTGTCTCTCTCTCTCTCTCTCTCTCTCTCTCTCTCTCTCTCTCTCTCTCTCTCTCTCTCTCTCTCTCTCTCTCTCTCTCTCTCTCTCTCTCTCTCTCTCTCTCTCTCTCTGATGTACTCGAAGCGTGTTTCGTGATATTTTTCTGCGTATATAGTAAAATCCCGTTTATTCAGCCTCCATTAATTTCGGTTAATTCGGACGCGGCGTCTGGTCCCGTCCAGAGTTTGCATTGCTCTATGGCTGAAAGCTCATTAATTCTGACAGATCCTGCCGCACTTCGGTTAACTTGGACTCCCCACCGAGTTCAGGTGGGGAAGCAGCAGCGCATTCCCCTGCGGCCACGCTGCAGCTAGTTCGTATTCGCAGCTATTCGCAGCAGAAATCAAAGTTGCACCTAAAAAACTCGCAACAAGTTCGCACCATAAAGATTTTCTCGCGCATCATCTCCACGAAGCAGACGACAATCACTGACTTTAAAAAAATAAAAGTTTGGTGATGTTGAAAGCATTTTTCAGTTGTTATGACCATACTCTGGTAATTCAGCAAGATTTGTTGACGGGCTAGTTGGTCTGATACTTGAACGCGCTCGTCCTGTTGTCTCCTCTCTGTGTCGTCGTTCCGCGCAATCCTCATGGCGTTTCTGGTAATTCAGACACTCGGTAAATTAGGACATTCTCTCCGGTCCCTTGAAATCCGAATTAACGGTATTTTAAAGTAATTTACGCTTCGTCTACGCAAAAAGAAACAATTGAAAATCATTGTCACCCCAGGTGGAATCTGTGTCGTCGCCGCCGCAGCTAATTTTATCGCATACAAACCTCGCGATCGTTTCCACCCAGACCCTTTGCGTAATTGCTCAGCCTCATTGGGAGCTCAGCTGGATGATGGTCATGCGCTCAAAGCATCAGAACACTGTCGCCAGAGTGCCTCACCCTCTCTCATACTCCTCAAGAAGCGCGCAACAGGCCTTTGTGGCATGGTAAAATCAGTGCCTCGTCTCACTCGCTAATACCACATAAACTATCGTCACACCCTGGGGTGGAGAAACTTTCCTTACTCGAGTCGATGTTGCTTAAAGCAATGCAAGAAGTAAAGAAATCAATGTACGGGGATAGCGCGAAGCTGGCCGCGTTATCCATGCCGCTGTCCGAGCCTGTACAACCGTACAAACGTAGTCGGCACCACCGCGCAGGTAGCGCCGCCAAGCGGTCAAGTAGCCAGTGCATACATCGTGTAGATTGATGTTGTCCACTTCTGCCTAAGGATCCTTGGCCGAAGCTGGCAGTACCGTGTAAATAAATAGTACTATGTCGTGAACAGGTACGTACGCAACGGGTTGTGACTATAGGATCCATCCAAAAACCTAATCTCCTAACAGGTTGACTGACGGCTAGCTGATACATCCACTTCCCATTTTAGTGATGTGATGCATATGACAACTTCGTGGATCATGCAGCCTTCGCGCCTAAAAAAAAAAAAAAACTTCGATACAGTTCGGACCGATACAGTTCGGACCGTGGGTCACAAAGTCCGCACTATAGGTGGTGCTGCACTATTACCGAAACATGCACGAACAAGCCCAATTGCAACCTACCTTTCAAGCATTTTTTGTTTACTATCACTTTAACGAACGCCACTTAAAAATACAGTGCTGGTGTTCATGCGTGTTTTCTTTTTTTTTTTCACATCAGCTGCTGCTGCATAGTTTTTCATAAATTGCAGACGTGGCTTATACTGAATTTATTGTTTTTGTTTCTAGGGAACGCATTTACTTGGCTGTTTCTTCGCGTTAGGAATAACGGGTGTCATACTGCAGAAACACAGCTTGTACTGTTGGGCCAGAAGATGAGAACACAAGTCTCCTTTGCGTCCCGACCTTGTTCATTTGTGATGCGAAAGGTGGTTGGTTATCGGCACAATGTCAGGGTACGGCAAACTCCAGAATGGAGGCTTGCTTTCTCTATTTGTGCGAAAAAGGAAAATAATGGTTGTTTAGGGTGCCTGGATGCTTATCAGCGGAACATTCCGGCAGAAACAAGTTGGGGGCGGCTCACTAGTTCCAGGGGTGCCTAAAGAAACGGCGACTGTGGTTATCAAAGGACTTCAGACAGGGTGCACGAAAAAAAGGATGCCTTTTTTTCCATCGCCAAGTTAAGGCCCAAGCCCGTGGGCGTGTAATTAATGACTTAACGGGACATAGACATGGGCACGTTTAGAAGTGATGCACTGTTGCGTGTTGTGCCGGTGAGGACGAGCAACCCGATGGCAGTGGCTGTCACCACGCAGTGTACAGCTGAGGCTTAAGGCCAATGTAGCAGCTTGAACCAATGCTTGTCTTTACCATTGTTGATCATTAACTTTCATTTGAACGAAGAACTATGTAACCAGGATTCTCTTTTGCATGCCAATTCGTTCTTGAATTGAAAAAGACTCTTGAAAAAGACTCTTACATCTACCATGACGACACTTCATATCACATTGACACCCGGACACGACGGTCTGGAATTTTACGCCGCAGCCCACGAACGCGCGCGGATACCATGCTACCTGCGACCGTGAGTACCACACTCCGTCCCAACAAAAATATTGTAGCGAGGCACAAACACAAGAAGGACAAACAGATTTATTAAAAATGGCGAACTTGTGCCTCACAAAAAATGAACGCCCTAGCGCCGCTGCCCCCGCGTTCTACCTCGCTCGCTGAGGTTTGTCTCGCTTCTTTTGCACGTGGCGTGGTTGGTTGGGCGCTGTGCTCCACGAGGCATCTTGTCGTCATTGTGTTATTTGTGGCCGGGCGCGTGCAATAGGCCATGCCTTGACAATATGGAGGACGTCTCCTTACCCTGCGCTTCAGAACACCAGCATTCCCTGTGCCAAATGTAGATCTCAGCGGCGAAGAATCGCAAACTCTGCGCATCAACTTCCAACACATATATCCACAAATCTAAATGGGTGAAGGTGTTTCTTTCTTTCTTTCTTTCTTTCTTTCTTTCTTTCTTTCTTTCTTTCTTTCTTTCTTTCTTTCTTTCTTTCGGTACAGAAAGGGGAGGAGAGCTAAAGGCTTGGAGCCTGACTAGGGCCCCTGCTCCGGGTGGCGGGTATCGTGCGGGCACAATGCACACTTGCGTTCTAGTGTACAAGACAAAAACAAAAACTACAAAGAATACAGTTGCAGGCATGCGCCTCGAACGCTCTATGTGCGACTATACTTTGCACAAAACAAAAGAAAACGGAAACACCAGACATTACCATAAAACTCCTAAATACGGGGAAACCTCCTACCTATCACACGCAACCTGGTAATAGTTAAAGATATGCCCAGGAAATTACAACTCAAACATTACATATTCCACTTTCGTCTAACTATGGGAGGCACCGCGCTTACCACCCCGTCACAAGATCAGGGAAAGCTTATTGAGGGAGCAAGGAAAAGAGCCCCTGCATCTGGAACCTTGCATGTGGGGGTGCACTCATGAGTTCCCTGCCGTCTGTTTACCCCCTTTTCCCGAATTCTTACTATGCCTCACTCAATAAAGGTCTTCTCTCTGTCTTAGCACGAAAACCAAAAATGCTCAGGCCGGTAACAATGCTAGAGAATAAATCTTCGAAACACTGGCACTGGTACCTTCTCAAGCAACACCCCGCAGCCACAACCTCTGCACAAGCTCCGATGGCCTCTGTCTTTCCGGTGCCATGGCGGATAAAATCCGTTGCCGCCAGTTTTTCTCTCTTCACTGAAGATCAGCGCTGGGAAAACATACATTGTAAATGCAGCAACTCTGTTACAAAACGCTTCACCGACGTGATGTAACGCTGTCGTGTCGTAGATCTTAAGAACTAACGTAGATGACATCGGCAACTTTTTTTATTTAGTTACTTTTTACAGAGGTGGCTATTTTCTTTACCGGGCAACAATGGCGCCTGCCTTTCGCCTTAAAATTGTACAGTTCGAAGCACACTTATCTATAACAGTAATTTCTGCTTCTGCAGGCTATATCTGAAAAGTGCTGACGTAAACCCTTCAAACAAAAGTGCTGACGGAGATATCCAGCTCTGATTTGAGGGTACGCAGTAGTTCTGCCTAGATTACTTCATGGTCACTTATCAGCCGCCCGGATGTGCGTTGAGCCCTTTACTAACCTATACAGGCCATCGTGTTAGCTTACTCGTATCGCCTGAGCTTCGAGCCATGTTACTACCCGGGAGGCTGCTATCAAAGGCTCCTTTTACAGCAATGATGTATACCTCTACACCCCAACGGTTTCATCGCCGTGGGCAAAAACGATCTCCGTGGGCAAAAACGCCACGAGCGTATGCGTCAGGCTTATCAGGCATACAGCACAAAGCTCAGAATTCGTTTAAGGAAACCACAAAACAAGCACCGAGACCGCATTATGGATGATGAGGCGCCTGTCAACAATGGGACCCTCACCCTCACCCCCCCCCCCCCAACCATGGGTTCCTAGTAAAGATTATGTTTGCAGACTGTCTTTCAAGGCTAGGCAGGACTAGTGTCCCTAAATAGAACAGTTCTTGCCCAAGACGCCAAGCGCATGCGTCAGGCTAGGCAGAACCCAGCATTTGCCGCCAGAGAAGCCGAGCGTAGTGTCAGCAGATAAGGTATTAGAGTACCGCCACTAAGGCACACAACTCAGAAACGGCGGCCATTTTGTCGTTCATCAGTGTTGTGACATTTCCGCATCTACGGCCTCGCTGTAAACTTCGACCAGGTCGTTTGTGAACAACACTGCCGGAGATGGAGCAAAACGGCTCTACAGATACACTTCTGCTGCTGAAATGCTTTTAGATGCGTTATGTTTGATTCGCATACGGAACGACGTCAGTCGCGCACAGCCGCAGAGCAGGAAGGACAAGCTAAGACTACCAGAGTTGACCGACTAAAACTCACAAACAATAAAGTGGCGGCGCCCGTGAACCGTAGCCGTGTAAACAGATATCACGTAACGCGAACTGACCAATGATCATGGCGGCGGCACGGAAAAATAAGAGAAAAGAGTGTCGATACTCTGTACCCTTATGTAGTGGCACTAGCTGAGCGCAAGCGACAAGCCCGGCGAGCCGACGAGAAACATTTCATACCCTCCTCCATCACCATTTGTAGTGGTTTACAACAGCTTTACTGGACATTCACTTTCGCAGGGCGGGATGGCGACCAATTTTTTTTATTATGCTATTTTTATATGCGGGATTGTTTGTCAAGGGCCAAGACGAATAAGTTACCCGGCAGCTTTTACGATTTTTGTGTCCAAGACAAATCTGGCACATTAAGGGATCATGAGCCATTTCGTCAAACGCTTCGCTGGTGTATTGCTATACGTCCGAATTTCACCAGAATTCATACCTTAACACGCTCGCACGCACAAGAAAAGCAGCGCATATTTTAAGGAGACTGTTTGAAACACGTAAGAAAAAGTGAAGACACGGGAATATTTCTATTAGGAAGGTACACGATACAAGAAGTCATTTGACAAGGCGGAAACATTGTGAAGCGAGTGGAGCCCGATATAAGCACACACGCGACCCGGCACGAGGCAATCAAGCAGGGGAGCGTATGTTTTCGTACCCACTCAATTAGTGCAGCTGCCACGCGCCCGTAGCGGCCAGCGCGGCTGACGATGTTTTCAATTGGCCGCGCTCGCCCACGATTCCGCATCTTTCCATCCTCTGCCGGGGCGTTCGGAAAGCGTTTGGGGCGGTCACTCTCCCTCGCGTTGGGCCGGCAGTTCGGCGGCATGTGCGGGACCCCGGTGGCCACGCTAGCGAGGGAGACTCTCGAGGCCGAAGTGATCGCTGGAAACGACCTGGCGGGGCGAACCAAGTGGCCACGCGCGTGTCGCCGCCGGGGTTAGGTGGCCCAGAGGCCAGGGCCTGTCCCTCGGCGGCCGGAGATAGGCTGCCTTGGAGCCATTAATTGCAGGATGTCGTTACCGGTTTGCGTGAGCGCCCTCCCTTGCTGGCTCCTTTCGCGCCGAAAACCACTGGAGCAAGGAGAGCCAGACGACAAACGCCGAGACGCATTCCGGGGCCTCCTTTACCGGGCCACGAGGGCTGCACACGGCGGGAGACAATGGGCGCGCTCAGCGACGAGTCGCTGTTAGTGCAGATAGCACCCGTCCTCTTTGAAGGCGCTGTACACGCGGCTGGATGCCCCCTTTGCCCCCACATCATCTGAGGGGCCTGATGAAGCGCCGGCTTACGTTTTGGTTGAGTTTCAAAAAATAAAAAAAAGAAGGAAGAAAACCATCGCCTCACTACGCACACAAGCGCCAGTAATGCCCTATGACATCGAGGTGGAAGGAACGAACGGTTAGGGCAGCGGGGCACGTGGACATAAAAGACCGCAGGTTGCTTACGAGTGAATTTAAGCCCTCCACTGCTGAGCAGTCCCTGACTTAGGTACAGCTTCGGTTAAGCTTCAAATGAGCAGGGAGGGATGAATAAATGAATTTAGACGGGAGAGGTCACGCCTTATGAACTGCTGGAAAGAGGAAGAAAAAACCGGTTGGTTGGAACGGTTGTATCCCGTCCCACATCAGCAAAGCGGGATAAGTCTTCATAAAAAGGACAGGTTGGCCTGATAAGTGATTCGATCTCAACGTCGCGGTTCACACACGAGGAGCGTTGTTGCAGCTGGTGAATCTACGACGCCTAACGTAAAACAAATACCTCTGTGCGTCTGCTACCCCACAACGTGTGGGAACAGCCACTCATTGCATGTGGTCTCAAAGGAAAATGTTGCTAATAATGAGGATTTGCATACGATTTAGCCTTAAACAATGTTATCTGAGCTGTCAATTAATGCAACACAAGCATGAAGTTTGCATTGCATGATCTTTCAGGACATTTTAAAGCGAAGCTTTGTACCTCTACCAGTCAAGGGTCCTGTCGCGACCGTCGGCGTCAACAGAAAACTCCCGCGAACAAATAAAAGAAATTACTGGCACCACCAAAAATCCAACTTGGACATAACAGGGAAGCTGAGTGAGAGCTCGCTGTCTTACCAATTGAGCTACGAGTGCAAGCGGAGACGGGGGAGACAGACGGTGTACTCACCGAGCACAGCTGCGGGCTGACCCCCTGCGTCTCACTGAATTCCACGTCATAGCGTCACGCGACCTCTCACGCCGACGTGCGCTATGCACACGGCACGTGTAGCGGCCATGTGCGCGGCTTTCGCATGCGCTAGGAGTTAATAAAAATCGGCTGCGAGTCGAGAGCCCAGTCGGGCGTCGAACGTTGCAATATACGTGAGGGATGGCGTTAGCAACAACGTCCAGACGCGCACGCTCGAAACGTCGGACCACGACGTCGACTGCGGCGACGCGTGCGCCGTGACTAAGAGAGATTCATTCTAATCGTATCGGCCCAGGTCAAAAGTAAAATGTGTTCCTTTGGACGAAGCCATTGGTTATTCAGGTGCATTGGGGTGATGCTAATTCAATATAATTTTTCTTAGCGCATTTTACTCAGTTAGCTAAGCTGCATCTTGCAACTTATACTAAACGGATAGGATCAGTATAAGACGGCTGATAAAGAGATAAAAGTTGGGCAAAAGCAAATTACCCCCCCCCCCAAAAAAAAAGGAATTCAGGGGACAGCATTCAATGCGCATGTAGAAAGGGTTAGATAGAAAGAGAGAATAAAGTGTGAAAAGGAGAGACCATAGAGATGATATTATTAAGAGTCCAGCCTGGTAGGATATCGATAGCTTGCTGCTCCCGATGATGAACATTTATTTATTTATTTATTTATTTATTTATTTATTTATTTATTTATTTGTTTATTTATTTATTTATTTATAATATCCCTAAAGGCCCACGTGAGAGGGTATTACATAGGGGGAGGGGGTTACATGAGCAAAAGTACAAACAATTAACGTCAGAAACGAAGAAAAAACAAAAGGGATAAAATTTCAAATGAAATACAGACTAAGGTTGAAGTATATATTATAAAAAGCAACTGGTAATGACAACAAAAATAGAACAAGGAATGGGCAACGAATCGTTCGAATACAGACATATACACAGTGAAACAACCTATGAAAATGCAAGGAAAAATAATCAATACACTTATAATAAAAAGAAAACAAACAATGCATACACTAAAAAACAAATAAAAAATATACACTCACTCATCACACCACAAACAACCTGAATCAAGGTAGAAAATAGTACATATCTTCGCTGCACGTTCCGGAAAAGAGGGAAAAGAACAATTAAAAGAGCAAAAAGTTGGATGGTGTCAGTATTTTGCATTAGTTCTTGAATTTTCGTGGCGCCTTTTTATGAGGCAATGTCCGATGGTAGATTATTCCAATCGACTTTGGTACGTGGAATGAATGACCGGGCAAAAGCAGATGACTTACAGTGTATACGCGTTTAACTTTATAGGGGTGATCGCGGCGTGGAAAAATAATGGCAGGTGGCTCGAATAAATCGCCGTGAAGTGACACGTGGTGATAAAGTTTATGGAAAAGTGATAGGCGTGAAAGTTTGACCACAATGTTGGAAGTTCAAACACAGACACGCCCGCACACGAGAATAGTAGTTAATTACGTCTGTTTTTAAACACGACAGTGTTTCTTGGACTACTTAAATGAGAAAATGTCTGTCTCTCCGTCTGTCCGTCTGTCCGTCCGTCCGTCCGTCCGTCCGTCCGTCCATAGATATTGACTGACTTGGTCATCGCTCCATCGTTTCACCTTGCATTGCCCGGGATACCGTATAAACAAAGGGGTCAAGCCCTACTGTCTCACGTAATGCGTATGCCTCTTGAACGGCTATTGATGCTTACAAGCTGGTAAACAAATGCGACTAGGCCCAACTTGTCCCCTAATTGATTGATTGATTGATTGATTGATTGATTGATTGATTGATTGATTGATTGATTGATTGATTGATTGATTGATTGATTGATTGATTGATTGTAGGGTTTAACGCGCCGACGCAACGCAGGTGATGAGGAGCGCCGTAGTGGAGGGCTCCGGATTAATTTTGACCACCTTGGGATCACCAGCGTGCGCCGAAATCTCGTACACACGGGCGTTTTTGCGTTTCGCCTCCATCAGAAAAGCGGCCACCGCATCCTCGTGCTCAGCAGCACAACGCCTTAGCCACTGAGCCACCGCGGCGGGTCAACTCGTCCCCTACAGCCCAACGGCACAAAATACCAACAGGGTACTGGCAGAATTCGTGCGGGAATGTTATAGGCATATATGAAAACTGTAACTTACTACAGCGCGTGGGGCCGCATGAAGTGTTCCTGTTCCAGTCTACGCGCTCAAGACATAAAGGCATCTTCTTGTTCAAACCATTGTGTGCCACCACATTTATCACTCTTTTGTTTGCATATATCTATATATACATGTCACTTTCTTTGACAGAGCATTTGTGGTTGGTTTTTTCATTAATAGGCAAACATAAAGCAAAAAAAAAAATCCACCATCTTTGCAATTGCGATGCGAAGATTGTGGAAACAGCGGAGCTGGTGGTCTTCACTTGCTTTAACTTGGGTTTCCTTAGGTCTGCCCATTGCTTAAGAGAGAGATTGTTAAAAAGCAAAGTTCGCTTCATGCAAACTGAGTTAAATCAAAGTCCACAATCCGCCCTCCTCAAGTCAAAATGCAAACTGCCAAGGTCCGAAGCCAAAGACACTTCAACTCAGCGAAAGTTTAAAGCGAACGCCCGGGTTACGAACCCAACGGAAATATTGCTCGCCCCGAATGCGATGATAGCGCAATCGGATAGACGCCGGTTTAATAACGCCAATACAGAGACGGACCCAGGTTCGATTCCGACCAGGGGAAGCGTTCTTTTCTTGAGGCGCGCACTTCAAACATCCGCTCGTGGGCACCTTGCCTCTTCGCCACTTTCCCTCACGCTCCTTGGCCTACCATTTTTTCTCCTCTCCGTATCGTCAAACGAAGTTGTTAACAATCCTCGCGGACAGAAGAAAGCTTAAACAGCTCCGCTATTAAAACTGGCCGCACGGGAAGCAAAATGCACTCACGCATGTTCCTATGGAGCACAAGGGGCCGGTATGACAAGGGCACTTCTGCGCGAAAGAGCTGAATATATTTAGAACCTTACCTCTTCGCCACAACAACAGATAAGTCATGCACCCTTAATGCCTTCGGTCCGGTGGGTTCCCATTCGAAATGCTTCTATGCGTGCGGACTTTTAATAACGAAAGATCTGATTTTCCCTGACCTATACTGCCTTCCCAACATTTTTCTTCAGAGCATGCGTTCCTCAGAATTCCCATCCATATACGCAGCACCAACTTCTCCAGCCACATCGCCACTTCCGTCCCCTTGCAGGCAGTGGAAAGTAAAAGCAGGGCTGACTGAGCGTGCAGCGCATTCCCGGCGTATGCATTTGTATTTTGTACGTTAGACTTTTTAAACGTGAATACTTACAGTATTGATCAATCGCCGTGACGACCTGAAAATCGGCCTGTGGGAAAGCCGCGCTCCGGCGTCTATAGCGGCTCCCGAGGAAGGAGATGCAAAAACCAGACATCGAAGTCAGCGAGCGTGTAGTTCCTTTAAGCTCACCAGTACCACAAAGCCCTGCATGGCTGCTCACTCCTCTTCGTTGCGATAATCATCCGGACCATGAGACTTGGCCGCAGGAGGTTCAAACCTCAATTTACAACACGGCCCACAGCAGAAATGTGAGGCATTTACTCCTCCAGTAATGGCTTCTTAAAGTCACAGACGTTTCAAAAACAAGTCTGCTTCGAGTGTCAGCGAAGTCCAAAATTCCAAGGCTTATAATGACAGACTAAAAAATGCTGAATGAAGGCAAGGTCATGCATCATCAAGTCATATTCGATCATTTTCGATCACAACTGAAATTGCCTGGAATGCCTAATCAGGTACACTCAATTAAATAAAAACTCTAGAACATTCACGTTATGCGATTGTCACCTACTGGTGCTGATTTGACCAACGATTTAATGGCGCTACTTAATTCCGATGAAAGATATTATAATATACATACTGGATTCTAATCCAGGCAGCTTTATGGTAGCTAAAGATCTCTAAGCATTGGCATTGGGCAGTCATGGTCACCGAGCCACGCACACGCGTTACCGATATTGCTTCGCGAGGCGGGTTTCTATATAAGTCATTTTTTGTCTTATGCTTCACTGACGGTGCGTTGCCTTATCCATGGCCTCGCTGCGCGGGGAACGCCCGGAGAGCAGGTTCTTATTTGATCTTTTAAAGGTGCCTATCAGAGGAGAATGCGGCCGCCGCCTTACAAAGTGGGTTTCGTTTATATTCCTTTGCAAGCAGATGGATGAGCTTCATAAATGGCTTCGCCAACGACCGACTCTGGCCGGGAAATCCACGAGCACAACGCCGACGCAAGATCGTCTGCCATTGACAGCTGGGGCTGCAATAAAGCTCTGTGCGCGTGCGTCAGCAAGCATCCATCTAATAAATCGTTCTCGAGCGAGGTCTAAGCAACGATGCGGTAATCGGTGATTGAACACCAAGTACGGCAGCTTCAAGTCGATTTGCAAGCAAGTGATGAAAACAGTGGTAACATCACGTCCGCACTCGCCAAGAAACGTGGCATATAATCGCTGCTGCCATTAAACACCGTTTAATATGTGTTTGGTCGGCGCACTTATCCCTCATCTAGCGCCCCCGCATGCATATTCTAAGTCACGTGACAGCTCGTTCCCGTGAGAGGACGGTTATGGGAGGGGGGGGGGGGGGGGGTGCTGATGCATGCTGGAAAATCCAAGCGGCACAAGAAGAATACAGGCAGACGAAACGAACGTCACTCAATAATGAAGGGTTTCTTAAAACAGTCCGGGCAATTATAGAAGGCAGACTACAAAAACTAAACAGACCTTAATAAGCAATCAGCATGCATCATAAATCCATCTGCCGCGCACAGGACTCGAGGAGGCATCGGAGCAAACACTAAAACAAAAAGTGATACACGAAGACCAGTTCCTAAGGAACAGGTTCTCGCCATTCAGACAACGCATGTAACAGAAGTAAAACAAATTTAAAGGGGACCTGCAACACTTTTTTTACTTTTTTTGAAATCCTAAATGCTTGCATAACGCAGCCAACCAACACATCCAGTACTTAGGTTAGGAGGTTGCAAAACACCTCAGCCAAAAATTACCGCTCTATTCCCGTCAGATAACTCACAAAATTGCCCAAAAGATTTTTCTCTTTATCGGTCTTGGCGCTCTTCGCTCGCTGCAATTACAACGCTGTAGCGACTATTGGCCGGCTTTTCTTCAGTTGCAGAAATTAACACATTCGATAGCCACTTTAAAAAGAAAGCCGCAATAGCAAAGCAGAAATGGAAGGCGTATCTGCTGCGACGAGCAAATCACTCAGTGCCGCTCCGTGCTGGCGATAACTATTCCTTCCGCAGTGCTTCCAGACGCGAAGGAAAGAGTGAAAGCGTTTATGGGATGTGTTGCAGAGTTCCTTTAAATAACAATAATACGCAACATCTTAACTGCATGCAAGCGCTGCTAATGTAGGCCGACTCCTTCTTGGATGTAACGATACACGCTCGGGTCAACGCATAAGGGTCTGACGCATACCCCGTTATGTAGTGGGCGTTTGTTCCCTGCAAGTCGGCTCGAGTGTATTAGCCATTTGTGTACGTCATACGTCGAAAATGATTTTGTTTAACTGAGCTTCACTTTCAGTTCAATTGCGGCTTATTAAAGTTAATCTACAGTTTGAGTATACTGAACCCCTATATATAGCCTTCATAGATTATGAGAAAGCATTTGACTCGGTCGAAACCCTAGCAGTCATTCAGGCATTGCGGAACCAGGGGGTAGATGAGAATTATGTAAGAATACTAGAGGATATCTACAATGGGTCTACAGCTACCATCATCCCCCATAGGGAGAGCAGTAAAATACCTATAAGGAAGGGTGTCAGGCAAGGAGACACAATCTCTCCAATGTTATTCACAGCATGCTTACAAGAAGTATTCAGAACGTTGGATTGGGAACAGGTGGGAGTAAGGGTTAATGGAGAATACCTCAGTAACCTCAGATTTGCTGATGACGTTGCCTTGCTAAGTAACTCGGGGGACGAATTGCAAAGCATGCTTTCCGCACTGGGCGAACAGAGTAGAACCGTGGGCCTGAAAATTAATATGCAGAAAACTAAAGTAATGATCAATAACCTCGGGACAGCACAGCAGTTTGAGATAGGTGGCGAGGCAGTGGAAGTGGTAAGCGAATATATCTACTTAGGCCAAGTTGTGACCCCAGATCCCAACCATGAGGCAGAGATAATTAGAAGGATAAGAATGGGGTGGGGTGCATATGGCAGACATTCTCAAATAATGAATAGCAGCCTACCATTGTCGCTGAAGAAGAAAGTGTATGACAGCTGCATCTTACCGGTACTCACTTACGGGGCAGAAACTTGGAGGCTCACTAAGAAGGTTCAACTTAAATTGAGAACGACTCAGCGGGCAATGGAGCGGAAAATGATAGGTGTAACATTAAGGGACAAGAAGAGAGCGGAGTGGGTCAGGGAGCAAACTGGTGTTCAAGACATATTAGTAGAAATTAAGAAGAAGAAATGGACATGGGCAGGGCATGTAATGCGAAGGCAAGATAACCGCTGGTCATTAAGGGTAACAGAGTGGATCCCTAGAGAAGGCAAGCGTTGCAGGGGGCGGCAGAAAGTTAGATGGGCCGATGAGATCAAGAAGTTTGCGGGGATAAATTGGTCACAGTTGGCACAGGACCGACGTAATTGGAGAATAATGGCAGAGGCCTTTGCCCTGCAGTGGGCGTAGATAGGCTGGTGATGATGATGATGATGATGACAGTTTGTACTTCGTGCCCCGCAGCCCATGCCCGGGAGATTACACGACTTCGCACAGAAGATCGAGTGCCTCAACTACGGATCTCCATCTTTAGCTCTTCTTGGGCCCTGGCCGTCGCCATCATCTCAGCAATAAGTGTTGGTTGCAATATTCATCATTTACATGGCATCAGCGTCGCAAAGATGATCTAGAACTACATATCCTCATCCTGTGAGATTATTTGGACTTTTACGTCCCCCACGCAAAACTTCGTGTTAACTGTTTTTTACCTCTTCCTTTTTTCTCTCTCTCTTACGCCCTACTTCCTTTAGTGCCTTTATTCCCTTGTCCCTATCCCCGCAGAATAGCATATAGACCTTCCTGCTTTCATCTAATGAACATAGCTCTCACTCTCTGTAACTCTCTCTCCCCCTCTCACGCAAACCTATGAGCAATGCCTGCTCGTAAATGATTTTAAATACAGTGGTCTTTTGGGGGCTAGGTAAACACGGAAAAATCTGTGTCTATCTGTCTAATCAACCTGAAATGTTGCACATGGCTCTGCTCGATACCAGGTCACTGACTGCCTGGCACAAGGGGTGGTTCAAGTGGTGGCCAGTTAGTGACCCAGCCGTGGGTCACCGGTGTGTCACGTGACTCTCGAGTGGATCACGTGACTCGGGAAGAGAGAGAGGGAGCTGGAAAGGGGATGGGAAGAGGAGTGCAGAGGGAGGGGAAGGGGTGATGGGAGATAGGAATTATAGATGAAGAGGGAAGGTGCGGAAGAGCGGGAGGGAAAGGGAGGAGGGGAGCAAGAGGGGGGCGAAGGGTGCTCCATGGTGGGACGGCCTAAATACTATCGTTTTTGGACGTCATTTGCTGCAAAGCAAGCAGACAGGTGACCATTTTCTGAAAATGTTTATCCGTGTTCGGAGATTCGCCGAGCTCTTCTTCCAACCTTTTAGTCGTGTGAGGCGCTTGTGTCATCTGCCCTTTAGTGCGGAGGCCCTCTAGCCTAGCAGACTGGTTTTCGCTTGTCCGTGTGAAGCCTTGTCTGGGCTAGTGAAAAGAAAATAACGCTGCCGATGCCGGCGTTGAACCTGGCTCCTCTCGGGGGTGAAACCGATGAATTGCCGACTATATCCCACCCCGGCTGTTTTTTCTTGGCGAGAAATGAGTTGGACGGGATGTCTGCTCAGCGCGCGTTGATAGAGACGCTGCCGCATCGCCTTGTATACGCAACGACGCCGACTTGCTTAAGTGTGACATAAATATGGAAAGTGAATCGGCATCGCCATTTTAAATTACTAAAGAAAAGATACGTCGTGCCAGACCTGTGCACTCTCACGACATATACCTACATGGAAGATTGACCGAAAGGGGCTAACCAATATCTCTAAGAGCATCTGTACGTTGACCCGTACCCACGCATCCACATATGCCACATGCCCGCGTGTTAAAGATCCCCAGGAGGTCAAAATCAATCAGGAGCCCTCCACTACGGAGCGCCTCATCGCCTGCGTTGCGTCGGCGCGTTAAGCCCTACAATCAGTCAATCAATCACATGCCCGCGCTCAAAATACACCCAGAAGATATGAAAAATCAATCAGAATCGTTTTCTGAGATGCCTAAATGAGAGATTCACCTCGCCACACCTATTACGTACCACACGCAGCACATATATTCACATGGCGCATTGACCCAAAGAGGGCGTAATCTTTTACTGTAAAGACATCCGCGCTTAGACACATGCCCACATATGCGCATATAGCACCTGGCAAAACTACACCGTGGATGCAAAGCATTTAATTTCAAGCAACCGTTTATACAAAGCACTAGCAGAGCATAATTTGATGGACGAAAATTGCTAAGTTGGTACAAGAAAATGACCCACGACATTCCGTGGTCGCAATGGAGTGCCAAATCATCTGCCTTTTTTTGCCGTAGTCAGCTGTATTTTTTCTTTTTGGAGGGCGGAGGGAAGGCTAATTTTGCGACATGAGTTCTGGGCGAGGTTATCCACTTTTATGATTCAACGCCGTCTTTCTCGTCCTAAAAAAATCCGTCCCCCCCCCCCCTTTCTTTTTCTCTTATTTTTATCACCAGTTTTGTCATTTGCGTCTACCACCTTATGAGATGCTGCCAAACCCTAAAACACACAAGCCCTCCAATGCCCGTTTAAAGTATATGTAGTGATGCCTATGCGAAACATAAGTGGCGATTTTATGTGTCGCACTTTTCGGGCCACAAAAGTTTCTACAAGATATACCTCGCTTTTAACGCTTCAGACACCTTTTATAGTGCCAAGACGAATTCTTTGTTACTCATGTGTCTTCCTCTGTACGTCATCCTGATTGGGGAGGAAGCGGTCCCGCACCCAATGGGGCACCACGATATGGCACTGCGGCCCAGGGTGTCGGAACGAAATGGTTTTCGTTCCGGTTTCTGTATCATTCTGTAAATGAGAGTTCCGTTCCGGTTCAGCTCCGGAACACAAAAAAATGGGTCGTAACGGTTCATAGCGATTCGTGTGTGCACGAAAGAAAAATTGAGATTAAGAATTGTAAAGTTATGCTAAAAAATATTAGGTGATGCTTATAATTATTTGTAAAAAATGTCCGTTAAATAGCTCTACTGCATACGAAACATCTGAGGACACCTAAGAACTCCCTGTCGTATACCTTTTGATAGCGCAGCTGCAAATGACGATCCAAGTTTCCACCCAGGCCCACAGAAACTACATTCCTGCAGAATTTAATCTGGCTCCCAGGTTTGATTGCGACGCAATCGTGAATGAAAAATCCTCGAGCGCTCTTTGTTTTGGGGCGCCCCATTGGCGTGAAGTATACACGTGTTAGGGGCGATCACTCCAAGCTTCCAGAAAATCAGCGTGCTGAGCGCTCACGCTCAATCTTGAGTATGCCGCCTTCATCTGGGAGCCCAGCACTAAAATTATTATAAATAAATACGAAGATCCGGCTGTGCCTTTTGTTACAAACTCGTATAGTTGGGACATTATTGTTACAAATTTAAAACGCTCTGCCTCTTGGGACACTCTAAAACTCCTGTGTTTAATCTTAAAACAGATTATTCGAGAGGAGGTAGCAAAGGACTAAAGTCAGTACTTTCAGCCCATCACGTATACACCCAGACGAAGGGATAACAGTAAGAAAATTGGTGCATACTCATGGCCCACATCCTCATCAAAAGCGTTTTTTTTTTTTCTAAAATCTATTAAAGTTAGGATGTCCGACCCTGTTGTTTCCGCCTCTTATGAGATGCTTCCCGCTGCGCGCTGGTAGTCCAACGGGACTACTAGCTGTTTCCATTGAGTGTGCAGCTAGCAGTAATCTGCTGTTTTCGTTGCTAGTCGTGTATGCTGGTGTTCACGCCCAACATTGCATTTTTTCTTTATTCGTACGTCGTGTTTCAGAATATTTATATATATTCATGTATAACGCGCCCCCCACAACAACGCCGTAGGGCTAATGTGGGTATTTTAATAAATAAATAAATAAATAAATAAATAAATAAATAAATAAATAAATAAATAAATAAATAAATAAATAAATAAATAAATAAATTCATGGATGGGTGGATGGGTGGATGGATGGGTGGATGGATGGATGGATGGATGGATGGATGGATGGATGGATGGATGGATGGATAAATAAATAAATAAATAAATAAATAAATAAATAAATAAATAAATAAATAAATAAATAAATAAATAAATAAATAAATAAATCCACGTCTGCATCACAGCCAGATGCGCGCGGCAATCACGCGGGGAGCTCAGCACTGCGCCTATCGACACAGACGGAGAGAGTATGGAAGGAGGTAGGAAACGCGCCAGCAAGATGAAAGACGATTTATTGCCAGCGAGTCGACGGCAATTTCCCACCTCGCCCCATGGAAATTGGAATGCATCCCGGTATGCCTGAACTTGCCGCTCAAACCTAAAACCGAAACAAAGTTGTTTCGGTTTCGCTCTTGAGCAAAATAATAAATAACGTCCCGTTTTGTTTTCATTCCGGCCAAAAATATCGTTTTTTTTTTTCGTTTTTCTGTTCCGGTTTTCGTTTCGTTCCGACACCGCGCTGCAGTGCGGACTTCTGTGCGCACTTTCTCTTCTTTCGTTTGGTGCGAAAATAGCCTATAAACTGGTCATACTATACCATTTAGCGCATAAATAAAATATAAGACAGGGGAACAGCAGCTTTCACTTTTCACCCGCATGATTTGCCGTACGTGCTCAACCGACGCTGCAGACTGACGCGGTGGCCGTGCATACGAAGGCTTTTTGCGCTGGCCACCGCGAGGTCACTGTTGAGTCCGATAGCATCTCAGCGTGCGTACAACGTCCCGGATCAACAGGTTCCCGTAGACACCAGCCAGTGCAGCCGCAGTCTGTCCGGCACTGAGGGAGAAAAGAAAAAAAAGGAGCTCGCGAGCGTCTTCGCCTTTGAGCGAGCGGCCCTCGAGATACGAAAAGAAATGAAAACAAGGTCGAGGCCGTGACATTCGCCGGAGCGTGTACACGCATCCCGTCAGGAAGCGAGGGTGAATCCGTGCTGACTGACGCCTGTGTAACGAGCGCGGCCTGGCCGTCTGTTTCCCCCTAATGGTATACGTAACGCGAAAAGCTGGCGTGCAGAGCCCACGGGGTGGGCGTAACGTGTCTTAGCATGTGTTAAGTCTCTCGTTCGGTCCGACTAGCTAATGAAGCAAGATTCCAAGCTATTTGAAATGAGGCTGATTGGAGGAATGAAAAGGCCGTTCCCGTTTCCCTGTCAACTCTCTGCGCTGAGAGCAAGAGGTAACGTTTTGATGTACTGACTAGGTCGGCCTGGCAGGATTCCTGACTAGCTACGTTCGGAGAGGTTGTCAGCTAAATGCGATTGCGTTATTTTCTGCGCCAATGAAAAGCTTTGCTTCTTTGCCTGGCTTGCTGTTGTAGTAGTGCCCGTGAACCTCCTGCTTCTAAAAGGTATATACTGAAAAAAAAGGGCCATCTCCACTAACGTGAAACCTGGGGAGGGGCGAAGCTTGCAGTGTATAAGTGTATTCAAAGATTGTAAGTATCTCTCTTGCCACGCGGCGCGCGCTGACTTTAGTATCATGTTTTAGCACCATGACTACAGGAGACGACGACAGGAGATGACGACAGCCCGAGCCCCTAAAGTGCTTCGCCCCTGCAACAAAACGAGCCCCACCGTTTCCCAATACCACGTCCCTTATAATCTCCGTCTCCCTACACCAACCAGCTGCTGGCTTCTTTTGAGCCTACTAGAAAATAGGATTCTGTCGGGACCTTTTAACTCCACCGTTAAACAGCAGTCGAACCAATATATCGAATAAACTACACTATGCAGCGGATTCTTCATACAGCCCCCCCACCTCCCCCCCCCCCCTTAAGCAGAAAGCAAAAAGGTAAAAGCATTAGTTTTCTTAGTTTGCAGACGTTACATCGTCATTAACACTTCCTTTTCCGGGCAGAGAAGGGCGACGACTTCTCCTGTTACGAGAACGGCCCCGTATTGAGGAAATGGCCGGGTTGGTGGCAGCCCGAAATTTCGCGTCACCTTCTTAGGGGGGCACCCAGAGCGCTCAGTTCCTCGTCGCCGTCCGCCCCCGCACTTCACTTCCTCAGCTGGCGACCCCCGCCAAGTTGACCAGCGACAACGCGGTGGAGAGCGGGGGCGCATTGGATCAATTTGTCGTAAGGGCAAAGAAACGTCGGTGCTAATGCACGATTCACAGAAGGCAGCCGGGCGTCATGACGAGGAAGTGGAAGCCTGAAACCGGGGCGCCGGGAAGGGAGGGGTCCCGTGGAAGAATGTCGTCCTCACAATAGCAGTCGTGACGAGAGCAAGCGAAAGCGAAGCTCGCTGCGCCAGACAGGAAAGACACGGCCGCTGCGCTGAGCACCCATCACAAAGAGCTGAATCCGAATTACGGTGTCCGAACGGCAATCCGGCCACGAATACGCTCTTCGGTCTGGCCGGGAGAGAGGAGGAGGCTGGAGGAAAAAGCCCCTAGTGGGAGGGCGGGTGGCTCGTGTGCCTTGGCAGCGTGCTCTAAGCGCAGCTCTGCCAGCTGACCGGCGACCTCGATGTCGTTAGCTGCGTGCGGCGTCACGATGGCGAAATGAAGACGCATTCACGCAGACTCGGTTGTTTGCAAAAGCGCGGGAACAACGGCGCTGGTTCTGATCATTCAACAGGCCCCCTCCCCTCTTTCTCGGGACCCCCTTTGCGTCTGTCGCGCGGCGTAAACCGGCAGCCGCAGACCTGATGTCCTCGAAGCACCTTCACGCGGAACAATGCTCGGAGGCAACCCACCGCGCCGATGCTCTTTACGCGGCACACGCGCCGGGGAGCGCTCCGAAGGTCGCCGGCTATTCGTCTGCGTGACTGCAGGGATCAATCACGACATCAAAGCGAGAATGCTGTCGACGTTCATTCACTGGAGGCCCCTAAATATGACTTTCTTTCCGTGCGTGCGTCCGTGGTGTGGGGAAGTCATTTTTATCTACTTCTGTCGGCCTTCATATCAAAGCGTCAGTGCCAGCGAAACAGGAATCTGGAAATGGCAGGCATCTAAGGAATGTGGAATTCCTTTGAACCTCAGTGCACGCAGGCGAAGGTTCTCGCTTCTCAATTCGTTGGCTATAAGTGATGTGCTTGCATGAACCTTCCATGCACATATTTCATGTACTTTAAGCACTGTTTGCTGCCGTACGGCATGTTTAACAAATGCAAATAAAATACTTTTGGGGGCGTTAGCTGAATGAATTACCAACCCTTTCACACCCAAAGACATAAATAAACACACTTTATATGCGCCACAAATGCGTATACATCTAAGTACAAAGGTGATGCACCGTATCGAATAGCTACATATTAATATGGCCCACCTGCGCATCTTCCACACCTGCTGCCACCTCGACACACTTGCTTTTTCGCTTTTCACCTCCATCAAAAAAACTACGCCTGCGGCTGGGATCGGAACCACGTCCTCAGCTCACAAGCACGACGCATTCATCCCCAATGAGCCCCCGCGGCGGTGCGCCAGTTGGTCAGATCGCGCTGGCGGCCGGCGGTAACGCTTGAAACGCCACGGCGCAATCCTGCCGACGTTACGCGGCGTATGCGCGCGGCTGCGAGCGCACTCATTAAACCGGACTTTGCATGAGCCTTTACCCAATATTTGCGCCTTACGTTTTTCTAATGACACAAAAAAAAAAACGACCATTCGAGAATTACTGTGGTTTTCCGATCGCTAGCTTGCATCTTCGTTGCTAGTGGCGCACTCCAAACAATTCGCCTATCAAAGACGCAGTCCCCTCACCCCCTAGAAGAAAAAAAGCGTTGTCCCTGTAGTGCGAATGCGCTTCCATTGAAAAGATGTGCAGACAGCGCAAGGAAAAGGCAGAAGAAGACAGTGCGTAGTTAAAGAGCCTGCAAGCTAATAAGACTCACCGCCAGAAGCGCTGGAATGAATCTCTTTATGCGCGTGCGGAGCTTCTTGCAAACAACCGCGGTGAGATGTGCACCAGGAGCCTGAGCGAACTGCTCTATGAGCGCACGAGGTCCACGACACTAAGCCCATCCTACGACTGAGACGCACCGACGGTCAGAATAGGCGATGGGCGGGAGCCCTGAAGTCCTCCGCTATGCCATGTTCGTTCTGCGCAGGGGTTTGCCAGGTGCGGTGCTGGTCGCACAGTGCACTAACACTCTCTTAGCGGCAGTCTGCAGCGAAGCAAGCGAACAGCAACGACTTTTTCCGCCTGATTTGGTGTCTTGAGTGTGTCTTCAGGCTCACTGGAGATCGAATCTCTAAGTTGTACTTGAATACTTAAAAATTGTTTATATCGTGTTTTTTTTTTGTTTTCCTCACTCTCATCTGCAACCATTTAATAACCGTAAAATATTTATTTATGGTTATAATTTATGCCCAGGCAATTTCATAATAATAGAAGATAATGCACTAGATCTCCCAAGAGCGTCCAAGGCAAAGACCTCGGGATATTCGATGGACTGTTCAGTGCGTATACGACAGGGATTCACGGTACCTATACTAGTACGATGAATTTCTAAAATTACTTGCGTAGCGGATTATCGCAAGTAGAACTACGTACCGCCTTTTGTAATAAGTACAACCCCGGTAGTTGGCTTAAAAATGAAATTTCAGCTAGCCGGTTGGCTTGTGTGCTTTCAAGTATAGTGACGAAGCGTGGGGTCTACCAAAAAATGACGTGCCGAGTGCCTCATGTTGGGTTTACAAGAGCTTCATGAATGCTACGCACTGAAACGTTGCTTTTATTGCAGGCCTAAATGGAATTCCACTCTTCTTTAAAGCTGTTTTGCGAGTGGTTTATGTAATCTACCCCATCAGGCGAGATGAGCTCACGGTATGCTATATCTATTCAGACGGACTTTCCGTTGACTGGACATGGCGAGAAAACTTTCCTCTTTGATTGACAACACCAACAGTTAACATAAAAGCCGATGACGACAGCGAAACAGGTGTGGGCGAGCCGTCAGTGTACGCGTGCACATAAGGCTTCTAGTGCCTGGGAATGTGAGGGAATGTAATCTGCGATGAGGCCAAAGTCCGGTAGAAGATGGTTTGGGCCATTTCGCAAGTGGCGCAATATGATTCGTACTTTCGACGCAATAAGACCTGAGAGCATTCCTCTCGGCTCTGGCTTGTGTTCTAGCGGTGGGTATTCTGGAAACGCCCATGGAGCAAGACAATCTGGCGCGTGCAATATATTTATTTCGGGCCCAATGCCATTGATGGAGTGTGGCAATTCTTCCCCAGTGCTCGTCAATTATTCGGGATACAGCGGATCACAGAGGCCTAGATTTGCGAGTGATGGGAGCTGCTGACGCAACCGCGCAGCAGGATTCTCCTGTACGGCCAGCGGAGCGAAATAAAACCAGCGGCATCGAGCAGATGGGCTCGCCTCCGTTCGTCTCCTCATCACACTTCAAGCCATCGGGAGCCAAAACGCAAAAACGATCGAATGCGCTAACGTCGGCCCGGGCGTGCGCAACGTGCGAGCACCAAGATAGCAGGCCTGTGGGGCAGACACCCCGCTGGCGTGTTTCATTTCATTGTGTTGTAATCTTGTTAATTGGATGCTGCTGAAATGCAGCTACCGCCGAAATCAAATGACACCCGTGAAGTTTGATTTTCTAAACAGGGCATAAAAAGTAACAAAAAAATCGAATCTTGGTAAAGGGAGGACGTTATAATTACTTCCCAGCAACCATTTAATGAAATTTTCCCTTGCACCGCGTTTCATCCCTTATCATGAAGAGTATGCCCGCGCGTGCGAGTACAAACTTGGCAGCCCGGAACTTCCTCGACGCTGCTTGCACGGAGAATCTTATCGAAGCTCGCGCCACAGGTTGAGGCAGGGAAACCTTCAAGGTAGAGAAAACACTTAGGCATAACATTTAAGTTGCATGCAATTTAGACGGAACAAGTAGTCGTGTCGCATTTTGACCGTGACTCAACCCCCGGTATTGTAGTAAATATTTCGCACCTGCGAAATAAAAGCTCGGTGCGAGATTGATCAAGCGATTTCCTGTGAATTGCATTGTCGAGGATTGACATCGGCTGACGCACGCTTCTCCACAGTATATGGATGAGCGATGAAGAAGAAGAAAGAAAAGAAACTGCAGGCATGAGTGGACAATAACAAAGAGAAACGGAAAGGTGCAGTGCTTGTCTTACAATAGAGGACGCTTCGCGGTAAGGCGTGTCGTGGGCTGGAAGACGGGTATGTCTCTCCCTGCGAAGAAATGTTCCTGCATCGGGTAGGCTGGGTCATAGCGTGGCCAGGAACCCGCACTAGATGTTACAAGGGGGCGAGAGGTGGGATGTGCTCGTACATGGGGAGATCCTACGCAATGGGCCTGGGAGTCGCCTAAAGAGAGCAGCCCATATTAGTGATTAACCAACACAGAAAGATGAATGGAACTAGTAAGAGAGAAACAGAGGGACAGGCAAGTCACCTTACTCATTTTAAATACGCTCATCATTAAAGCAGAAGGAAGGAATGAAGGATGTAGAAGGAAGGCAGGAAAGTTAACCTGGTTAAAGCCTGGTTTGCTATCCTGCACGTGGTAAATGGAAAATTGGGCAAAAAAGAGAAAGGAAAGAATGAATAAAAGTTGGAGCGGACACATATGCCCAGCGCTGAAGCACTGACACTGATTGACAGTGTAGGCTTTCAGTCTATAGTCTAGTGTTTAAGTTCGTCGCCCGTAGAAAGCGTAAGAGTTCCTTAGTCGCCCTCTGAGCGTATGACAGAGAAGGCCAGTGGCACAGAATCTTCTCCTCCGAAAATGGCCGCCGAGAGTCCAGGTTCCTCAGTGCTGATTGTCGCTGTGATTTTTGTACTGATGGTTTCGTTAAATTTGTATTTTTCTGGCCAAAGTCTCTAGATTACCACCGAATTCTAAAAATAAGAGGGAATGAAATTTCAAATCAGATGGCCGGAGAAAGAAAAAGGCGCAATGAAAGGAGACAGTGCTGGAGAAACACTCGGTGACATTGTCCGTATCATTAAGTGTGCGCGAAGAAAGCAAAATTACCAGATCAGAGTAGAGGCAACGCGTTTAGGAAGAACTTGTCATCCCGTAGTTCGATAGAAAAATATGCGATTTTTCGCCTCTTAAATACACGACTGGTGCTTCTTTCTTTCAGGCGGGTAGCCTGGGCACTCACATAAAACGTGGCGTTTCGTCTCCGACGTGCCACACATTTCGCACTCCTCACCTGCTGCCATTCCTATTAAGTATGAGTAAGCATTTGTGAATGCCACCCCCAGCCAGAGACGGCAAAGAAGAGTTGCGTCAGACCGTGGGAGGCTTAGTGGAAGGGGACGTTGCAGGTGCGGGTCAAGGGCACTAATGCGTGCACATGTAAATTGTTCTGTAGATCATTGGGAGATAGCTGTTTCCCGGGCAAGTATGCCGAGGGCCCTAGCTGCGTCCGTTCTAGACAATGGAATGAGTACAGTCGTCGCTGTTTGATGCGGCAGCCGGGCGGCAGCGTCCGCACTTTCGTTGCCGACAATGCTGCAAGTGGCTGGGAAGTCACTGCAGGGTGACATCCTCACCCGCCTGGGCAGCACGGTCGTACACCATTCTTATTTCTGCCAGGAGCTGTTCGTGAGGTCCCCGGCAGAGGGCTGACTGGAGCGACTAAGTGCAGGCTTCGAATCACAGAAGATAGCCAATCTGCGGCACGAACTTTGCTCGATGGTGCGAAGAGCGCAACGGATGGCCGTAAGTTCTGTAGCCGTGGAGGTTGTAAGATTGGCTATCTTCAATTTGCTGGACAGTGACATTCGTGGTATAATAACAGCGCCGGCAGAACCCGACGATGTTACCGAGCCATCAGTGTATACATGGGTTCTTTCACTGTATGTCCCGTGCATGTACGTCAAAGTTAGCTGTTGCAGGGCCAGTATTGGAAGATCACGTTTTTCCTTTACTCCTGGAATATCTAGGCACACTCGGGGCTGCATCACACACCACAGTGGAACGAGCGGTCGAATCGCCGGCGTACAGTTCGATGGAACGCTGGTGATGTGGGCAGCTACTACTACCTTTGCGAACGACGCCCGGAGACGGGTCACTGGTATTCCCGCGAGGTGATGATCAGGTAGGCGGGCGCGGTGCCTGATATGTGTCCTGAGTATTTCAACTTCCACAAAGGTTGCCAAAGGGTGATTCCGAGCCAGGGCAATGGTCGCTCCTGTGGACGTACATCATGGTAGGCCAAGACAGGTTCGCAGGGCCTGAGCCTGTATACCCTGAAGTGACCGAGTAGTTGTACGGCACGCTCCAGAAAGGACAGGAGCACTGTACCGCAGACAGCCCAAAAACAGTGCGTTGTACAGCTGTAACATCGACTTCATTGGTGTTCCCCACGTCTTGACGCCGATGAGTTTGAGTACATGCACCACTGCAGAGAGCCTCTTCCTTATAACGTTTACGTGAGCGCTCCAAGAAAGGCCGCCTCTGTCGACAACTATGCCGAGAAACTTGTGATTTCTCACATAAGACACCCTTTCGCCATTAATATACAAAGGGTATGCATACATAGGCTTTCATGTAAACGGAAGCACGGCGCATTTGCTGCTGGATAGTTCCAACCCTTGTCCGTGTAGATAGGACGTCGTTAAGTCTGCGGCATTTTGCAGTCGGGTGCGCACATGCCGACGAGTCACGCCACCTGCCCAAACACATATATCGTCGGCGTATATCGACACGTGAACGCTCCTTGGAAGGCGATAAGTCAGGCCAATTAGTGTAAGGTTGAACAGTGTAGGGCTCAGGGGGAACACCACGGTGAGTATAGTGAGCTGATGTCGGCCCATCTGCAGTCATAACAAACAATGAGCTCCCTGTTAGGTAGTTCAGTATCCACTGGTAGACCCGGCCACCGAGCCCCACAACCTGCAGTACTTTAAGAATCGCATCGTGCTCCACGTTATCATAGGCCCCTTTAACGTCGAGAAACAACGCAGCACATATGCGCTTCGCACTTTTCCGCTGCTGCACAAAAGTCACCAAATCAATAACACAGTCAATGGATGAGCGCCCACGACAGAATTCAGCCATGACATCAGGGTAAACATTGTAATGCTCCAGGAACCACTCCAGACGCGCAAGAATGATTTGCTCCATCAGCTTTCCAACGCAATTTGCAAGTGCAGTTGGTCGGTATGCCATTGGATCCAGCATAGATTTTCCGGGCTTCAGGAGCGGAACGAGGTGGCTGGACTGCCATTTTTGAGGAACGGAACCATCACACACACCATAGGTCGTTGAAATATTCCAACAAGGCTTGTCGGGCATCCTTGCCAAGGTGACGGAGAGCAGCATATGTGACTCCATCAGACCCCGCAGACGAAGATCGTTTGCACGCAGCCAATGCCGCCTGCAGTTCTTCTATGCAAAATGGGACGTCCATCCTTGAATCCCGCGATGCAGGGATGTCACTGGCGAGCAGTAGTCCAGAAGAGCCTGCTCCACTGGCTATCCTCACGCAAAAGCCCTCGGCCACCTCGAGCTCTCGGCGGTTCTGATGAATAGCCAGGGCCTTAAATTGGGAGCGCTGCTGTACAGGAGTCATTAGCCCTTGCACAGTTTTCCATATCTTTGACAAAGGCTTGCGAGGGTAGAGCGAGTCACAAAAAGATTTCAAACGTTGTGCTTGCACTTGGGCAATGCGTCGCTGGATCATATTTTGCGTTCGTCTGCAAATTCTCAAATCTTCGAGACATTTCGTTCACCGGTATCTGCGTTCGGTGCTGCGACGAACAGCACGAAGGCGCTCCAGCTCCACGTCAAACTCGGTAAGTTTTGGAGACAGCCGGACGGAGCGCTTGCAGGCTTGGAGTGTGCTTTTAATGGCGGACTCTAGATTTTCAAGCTCATCGCTCCGGCAAATTTCTTCCATTCTTGATTTGAACTTCGACCAATCCGTTACCCGAATAACATTAGGATCGAAAGAACTTCGTAATCTATTTATCTTTAAATAGGTCGGAATGTGGTCACTTCCACTACTTTCTATGTCTGGGAACCATTGTGCACGACCCGATAGACATCGTGACACAAACGTCAAGTCTAAACAACTGCCGTAGTTCGTTCCACGTAAATAAGTGGAGCTTCCGTCGTTTAGTAAGCACAGCCCATGGGCTGAGGCAAAAGCTACTAGGCTCCGACCTTGCCTGTTGGTGTTTGGGCTTCCCCAAAGCTTGTGGTGTGCATTGAAATCACTGTTAATTACCTACGGACCCAGTGTGTTTAATATGTCTTCCAGCCTCTTCCGTTGAAAGCGAAATGTCGGGTGTATGTATGCACCCACAAGAGTGAAAGTGAGCTGACGCTTTCTGATGGTGAGACAGACGTAATCATATACCCCTGTAAGATTGCACAAATTGGTGAACGTAGGACAGTTCACGCCTGATGAAGACTGCGACTTTGCTGGACTCCCCTAGTGTGGCTGATAGAAAAAGCTCATAGCCAGATATCCGAATAGGTTTTGGTATGTTCAGTTCGCAGATGACTAATATAGGAATACATTTCATAAAGACAAACTGGCGAAGATAAGGAATACACGACATTAGTCCTCTGGCGTTCCACTGAATAATGGAAGCCTCCTTGATATCCGCACTCAATGAAGAACGAACGTTCGCCATGGTCCTTGCTTATCCGAGGCTTGCAAGTACTGGATCCAGGGCCTCCAGTATCTGAAGTGCACTCAACGCAGATGGTGTATTCAGACTGGTGAGAAATATGCGAATGGCATTCATGAGGGACCTCAGGACCGTGACGACTTGCCGATCTGAAGATGTAGCCGGGGTGGGAGATCTCGTGACTGTCTTCAGCACTGAGCGTTGGGGCTTAGAAGGAGGTGCAATCGGTGGCAGTGGGGGCCACGCGTCAACCGGCGAGGTTTGTTGCACCTTGTTGCGACACCTCGGCGAATCCTGCGGGGCCGGAGGCGGCGTGGGTGGCAGCGGCCGCGGGGTCAGCGGTGGTGGAAGTGGTTGTTGAACTAGTGGCGGAGTCGCTTGCGTAGAGGCGTTCGATGGAGAATGGCCACCCTTCTTTGAAGACCTCCGGCGTAGAGCCCGGTGACGCCGCCGCTATCGTACCGTCGCGGCAGCCTCCTCGTGCGTGAAGTGGTCCCTCCCCCTCTGCTTCAAGACAGCGACCTCACTCTTCATACGTGGACACTTCTTCGATGAGGCATCGTGAGGTCCCTCACAGTTGGCGCACTTCAGAGTATCTTCACTGCAGTCACTCGCCTTGTAGGGCCCAGCGCATTTGGGACATACAGTGGCGCTGCCGCAGACTGCAGAGACATGGTCTATCCTCATGCACTCGTAGCACTGGAGGGGTTTCGGCACATAAGGTCGGACAGGCTGACGGAAATGACACACCTTAACATGGGCGAGAAGGCTGTCGCCCCTGAAAACAATCTTCAAGCACCTTGATGTACCAATGCGGCTTGTCTGATGACAATACCTTCATCCGCAGGTTTGAACAGTATTGGTAGGTCCTCCCCATTCCCCAGCGGCTTCGGGCCATCCTTTCTTAATAAAGTTTTCTTCCTTCCTTCCTTCTCAGTGATAGACGTATCGACGTCATAAATTACGCCTATCGTCGTGTCTCCATACGGAGTGGCATGGGCTCGCACTTTTATGTCTTGCAGTGACGTGATCTTCCGCAAAACCTCTAGTGCACTCCGATGCTCCACGTCGATCGCCAATATGTTCCGCCGGAAATTTATCCTCACGTCTTTGACCTCAGCATGCACAGTAGCTTCGAGGAATGCGGAGACTGCTTGCTTGTTGAGCAGCCTCAAATTGTCCGTCTTGACCTCTGGCACGAACAGTATCGTGTGCACAGGGTGCTTAGGCACGGGTTTCACAGTCGAGGTGCTCGATCGCGAAGAAGCCGTGAGGAGCCTTCGTTTCGCCTTTTTTCCCAGGTACAGTTGAAACCCATCGTCGGAGTCGGAGTCACTGGGCGCCGAGTAGAACACGGTGTCCTCGTTGTCCGCGTCAGCTGGGAGGCTGGCGCACTTCCTGGAGGAGGTGCCCGCCGGCAGATCGACGTCACACGGTCCCTCCTGGGGGTCCCCGTCCATCACCCCTCGAACAAAAGCGGTGTCCGGTAGGTTAACCGTGAAAAAAAAAAGCAAAATATCGCAGAAGAAACATGCAGCGTTCCACCAGAGGCACTTAATCGGAAACAACGGAAGTTATGGGAGAGTGCACATGGCGCCAAACTTGATTCAATGTTGAACGCTGTGGCTAGCGAAAGAGAAAAAAAAGCCATTCGACTCGGTGAAGGCGGGCGACCAGTGAAGCTGTTTAGCACACGACACAGCGGTGACACAGCATTTTGAACAACGGTACGAACTCATTTATTGTGACCTAACTAATTATGACAAGTAATCAAACCGGCAATAACGATAGAGTCGTCTTAGTGGCTCATTGCCATAGCATTTTTGTTCGGAAAGCTTCGATAAAACAAGAGTTTCAGACCGTTTTTCTGTATGTAACCGTACTCCTCGCGCGGATGTCCATGTATTGACAGCGCACGGGAATTCTGTAACCTTTACAAGTTCACTGTGAATTCATCGGGAGAAGTAAATGAAACTCGGCGTAATTATATAGCCGCCCTATAGCGACCAACTGCCATATTTGGGTGAGGGGGGGGGGGAGGGCGGGAGTTTAGATAAATCAACAGTTTAAGCCATTTATTGCTGAGAATTCGTGGTAAAGTTGGCTTTGCCGCAAGATGTTTCTCCTCGCGTATAGGAAAAATGCAAGAAACACTAGCGATATAAATCTTCGCTTTAAAAATTGTCCTAAATTAATGGTACAGCTGTATGAATTTACGCTCTAGATTAAAGAGGTGAGAACTCGTAGGCAGAAATTGCCTTTTTGCGAACCGGTGCCCCTTAATTAGAACTATGTAGACAGACTTAGTAAGCTATCAAGGAAGGTAGCTATTATGTACGGAGACGCTGTGAGCGTGCAAGCTCAGAATGTATACAACACGGTAATACAATGTCCCTGTTTTCAAGCCGAAGCTACCCCTGTACTCTAAGAAGCGCAGTAGTTGAGGGCTACGGATTAATTTAAAGCCATTGTGGGTCTTTAACATGCTCAGAAATCTCGACAGACGGAAGCTTTCATTTCTCACCTTCACCAGAAAAGCGGCCGCGTTACTTGAGTTGGACCCGTGTCTTCATTCTATAGCCACTGAGCCTTCCCTGTGGGTCCGAGTTCGGTTTAGCGATGATATACCGCATGGGAGTACTATAATACGAATGAATCAGCTATGGGAGGGGGATAGCAGAAAAAGAACGAACGAAAGCGAGTTTTTCCTGGGGCTGGACGTCTTTAACAAGCCACGAAGCAATTCCCAAGTTCACATTTGAATGCTTTTCAAATACTGAACGTAGCCGCAATGCACCGCTTCCAATGACAGATAAAACAACGGTTCACGCACGAATAAAGAAGGCTGGGAATGAAGCAGAACAACTCGAAAAGAAAAACAAGTCTTCACGCTGGCCTGTTATGGAAATTAGGAAAGCAATCCGACGGTCACAGATGGCGACGACAGATAGCTGGAAATACAAAAAAAAGAGCCCTAGAATGAACGGAATGAAGAAAAATAAAGGGAAGAAGTACCATTATCCA
The DNA here is from genome assembly GCF_048455015.1 of Haemaphysalis longicornis. NCBI lineage: Eukaryota > Metazoa > Arthropoda > Arachnida > Ixodida > Ixodidae > Haemaphysalis > Haemaphysalis longicornis. The sequence continues at coordinate 395,765,531 of NW_027526203.1, forward strand.
GGGCGAGAAATGTGTTCGTTTGAGCGAAAATCGAAATTTACCACCGGATGTCGACTTGAATGCAAAAAAAGAGGCTCTAAGGGTTGGCGAAAAAATGGTGAAGCAAATTAATGAAACACAAAATATCGAAATCGATAAACGAAAGTAGGTTAAGCAAAGACAAACAAAAGCTACCAGCCACTTTATAGTCCAGCGTGGCGTTGACACGCGCCCACGCGAGACTCGACGACGCCACGTCAGCGAAAGTGCAGCAACTCGGCGCGCCCAACGCAGCTGGCGCCCGTCGGCAGTAGGCGGGATATGCGGCATATGCGGCATGATGCATTTGGGGCTGGCGACGCTGGCGTGGTCACTCCTAATGAAAGCCTGGAAGCGGTTCCTTCCGCTGACTGCATGCAGTTACTTCGCAGTATCTTGCGAGAAAACGTTATTTCGTATAGTTTGCTCGTGCGCCAGTGCGGTGCGGCACGGTGCACCGCGTTGAACGCGTGGGCGATATATAATGGCGCCGGTTTTAGCACCAGAGGAATGTGCGTCGCCGACCTCTACCACTGCTGTATCGCACGCGCACACAGCAGTACTGTTAAGGGGCCTTAGTAGTAATTTCTTGCGTGTTACGTCCTGGCTTCATTTGAGTGACCGTGTTTAATCAAGAGGAAGCTGAGACAGGAGATTTTCGATGCCGTTATAGAAAACGAACCTTTCTTTTTAGCTATGCAGTTCACCAGATTTCGAATGAGGATTCAAAAGTAAGCGTTCACCAGACAACGAATACTTTCAAACCTGTTACCAAGTGTTCCAACAGAGCAATTTGATAATACCACAATCCATTTCCCTTTAAGTAAGAGAAATTTTTCACTGGTATAACATGCGCACCGTGGATACCCATAAACGACGTCCCGAAAATTGGAGGTTTTAAAGTGGAAAAGAAACATGGCACAGATGAGGATAATTAAAGCATACAGTCGACACTAATTACCGCAAATGCGAATTAGGAAAAGCACTTACGTTCATCGCCATGAATGGAGTCGTGCTTTCGCTCGCTCTTGTAGAATTTTGTAATTTTCTCGACCTCAGCGGGGTAATGCTTAGCTTAGACAGGAATTCAGACATTACTACTGGTCCACTTCTCGCTTCAAGGAAGTGGTATCAAATTCCCGACAATTGCCACCCTTCAAAGCTTCCCAATTTATGTTTGCCTGCTTATCTTTTTTGGAAAACCGGTGGAGCCCTATAGGCAACGGAGTGGCCACCGGGTGACTGGACAAAGTAGAAGACTCATCACTCGATGGGGGGATGAAAAAATAACCAGAACATAGGCATGGACGGGGGTAAGTTCGTGCACAGTGCTCATTTTAACGAAACGAATTAGAAAATCACTGCCTGTTTTTTTAGAGAAAAATGGCTAACACACGAAGCTTTTTCATGTGTTAGACGTAGGATAGACGTAGGCTTCATAACGCGAGGGTCCCAGGTTAGACTGACCACGGGAGCATTTTTTTCTTGAGGCGCTTCGATTTCATCATCACCACCATCATCATTATGTGACCATTGTGGAAACCTATTGTGCAAAGTTGGCTTTCCTGCAGTGCATTTTGGTGTCACGATCTACGGCGCAAGTGAGGCATGGTAAGCTTCGCTTTGGCAAGGATACAAAACACAATACGAGACAAAACATTGTCTCGTACCGTGTTTTGTCTTCTTTTATTCGTCCGAATAACGGGTTGGTTAAGGTTAGAGAAAATAAAATTCGAATGCAAGCAATAGATTCTAACAACGCCGGACAGGAGTATTTGGAAGTAAACGAAGGGTGGCTTAATCCTGCTGCGGACATAAACAAGATTGCCGACGGCGCTGCAAGAATTCAAGATGCAGCGTAATCTACTTAACAAAGAAGTTAGGCGAGTAAAGGCTGCTTATTACCATTCTCTTTTCGCAGATACTGGAAAGAGGCACCCGGATACTGCGTGGTAAGTTATAAACTGCCTTTTGGGGCATAGACGGAATCATGTCACGCCCGAGAAAATTCTGGTAAATGGTCGCGAGGTAATAGGTAGCGAGACTGCTAATCCATTTAACACGTACTTTGTCAACACCGCAACTCAGCCACATGTTCGGCCGTTTATCCAAGACTCTGAATGTGTTCAAAACAGATTGATTGATTGATTGATTGATTGATTGATTGATTGATTGATTGATTGATTGATTGATTGATTGATTGATTGATTGATTGATTGATTGATTGATTGATTGATTGATTGATTGATTGTGGGGTTTAACGCACCAATGCTACACAGGCGATCAGGCGCGCTGTAGTGGAGGGCTCCGGATTAAGTTTCACGACCTGGGGATCTTTAACGTGCGCCGACATCTCGAACACACGGGCGTTTTCGCTTTTCGCCTCGACCAGAAAGTTCAAAACACTATTGTTGGACGCCTATTTTTGTTCTGCTCACGGATGTAAATTAGATTTATCGGACATTTATGAACCTGAACAATAGCAAAGCTTTGGACATCAATGACATGCAGATCAAACCAGTTAAATACGTCGTATAACACATTGCGCTCGCACTTTTGCATACAGTCAACTCCCATTAAGACGAACTTGGTTGAGACGAATTCTTGCTTATGCCGAACAGCGTGGGAACGTTTCTTTGTTTTTTTATAAACCCAATGCAAAATAATTCCGCTTAAGACGAACAGCCCTGCACGTACTCTTCGGTTAAGACGAACAACTTTCGGCGTCACCACCACTGCTGGCGATTCTGTGTAGCGAACATGGCAGTCTTGGCGCGGTGTGGCGAGGCATTCACGAGACCAGAGGGAAAGAAAAGTAAAAAAATCGATTTTGTAGAATTCAAATTTGGCGCCCTTGGAAGACCGCCTCATAGTCTCTACAATGGCAGAAAGAGGGCGCCAGGAGTCCGCTAGAAGTAGGAGTTCCTGTATAAACATCCCCCTCGCGAGGGGCACGATCAAATGCAGAGCATTTCCGGGGGCGCACGACGTTAAGTAGTTTGCGTTACGTTAATGCTGTTGCACTTGTGGCAACTGCTGACGAGAGAGCGCTCGTCAGCAGTAATTTGAATGAGTCAACGATATAAGGCGCGTTAGTAGCGTCCCATTCAGTGTCCGCTTTGTGGCGCAGTGGGTAGAGCACCATGTACATTGCGTTCCGCCCGCAGGGTCGTGGGATCAAAACCTGGCGCCGGATAGTATTTTCTTTTATATAGTGTAGGGGGAGGGGTGCGGACAACGACGGTGCGGACTACGACGGGACAACGCGGGTGACATCGTGAGTTCCTGAAATGCTCTGCATTAAAAAAAAAAAAAAAAAAAACAGCGCGAAGCGAATTCGCGCCATGGAGGAATGGATGGAGCGAGAAAAAAGACACGGGAATAAAGCTACCACTTCTCTCACCCTTCAACCCACGGAGCCACTGTCAAAGAAAAGAACACACAAAAAAAAATTCCCCCGCACCTCCGCGAAGGGAATCGTGCAGAAATGCGAATGCATTGGGTGCACCGATGAGTCTGTTGCGAGTAATGGCGTAATTAATGACGAGAGTGTGAACGTAATCATTTATTCATGAGCACCTGTTTGTGTTATCGTTGTACCTGACGGCCACAATCACTGCCTTGTGATCGCTAAAGTGCACGGTCAAAGGGTCTTTGAGAAGCATACGCGCGTAACAGTTTCGCGTAAAGACCAGATCAATGCAACTCCCGTGAATGGTAGTGGGGCACGTGTCGAAGCCGGCAGAGAGACAATGCATAGAGTGCCTGGTCTGCATGTACTCGACCAGCCACTCGCCACTCTTCTTGCGCACGTCAACGTTGAAGTCGCCAACCAAGACTATGGGGTCAGAGGGTTTGGAGCGCACGCGCACACTTTCCGTATACCCGCGTCCAGCTGCGCGGCAACGGCGTCTCGAGCGAGGTTGGGCGCGAGGTACACGGTCACCACAAAGACTCCAAGGGTGTACAAGTCCTTGTACGGAGACGTGTCTGGAACGGGAGACGTGGCAACGGCGTGCGATATCAAGTTCCCATACCCGTTAGACACGAGACTAACACCGCAGTACTAGCCATCCTTGCCGCCTCGAGCAAACTAGTACAGCTCGCTTCAAGCGCATGCGTTCGGCATTGAGCGCGGAGAGATAACACCTGCGGGCGCACGCCGACGGAGCACGACAACCCCCGACTAAGAAATGCATTCGCATTTACGACGACGACGACGACGAAGGCAGAACTACGAGGCGCGCGCTTACGTGCGCTCGCGCTGGAGGAATGCAGGCGCACGCCGCTCGATGTACGCAAGACAACCCCCGACTAATAAATGCATTCGCATTTAAAAGAGCAGGGACGAGTTCTGTGGCCTCTCTGCTCTGGAGGAGAGAGCCGTTTCTCACCGGGAGCATGTGAGTTCGCGTCGGTTCGCGTCGCTAGTCCCACCGCGTCACCACCGAGGAAGCGAGGAGTTCTCTCTCTGCCTCTGCTGCGTTGTCGCTTGAGGTAGCGAGTTTTCGCTCTCCGTCGCCATTTGGACTTGATAAAACGAGGCAAGAGCATTTGAAGACAGTCTTCTATCAAGTTCAGTGCTCAAATGATTTTGTTTGTAATTTTCCTTCATTGCTAGTCTACTTCATTCACCGGCTTGAAGCAAGATATTTGCATGCCCCTGGGCGTGTTGCCGATACTTTTCTTTTGGGGGAGGGCTTCTGATAAGACGAACTTCTGATAAGGAGAACAAACCGTTATGCACACGCACACGCACACGCACACACGCTCTCTCTCTCTCTCTCTCTCTCTCTCTCTCTCTCTCTCTCACACACACACACACACACACACATGCACACACACACACAAAATCAGTTAGTTCGATAACTACCGATACCAAATAGACCAAACATCCATAGTGATTTCCCCCACTGTCACCCTACGCACATGTCAAGTTTTTCGAAGTTGCTATGTTACGTCAGCGGTATTTTGGCCGTTTAAGTGATCAAGACACTTAGTAGTCAATACTATTGAAGGCCCCCTAACTCATGCGTCTTCAAACTCAGCTATTTCCGCCGCCTCGACAATATCCAATCTCCCTCAACTGCAAGCCACCATGTCGCTGAAGAACCATGGCATTGATCGGAGGTTGGAGAGTGCTCGAAATCATGACAGTGTATGCCCATATGCCTTCCTACGCTAATGTGGATATTATAATATGCTTCCGCAGCCTCGTGCTCACACTTCTGACCGTCTGGCTCACGTACGTCCATCCTGTTACGTAACAAGGGAACCTCGTAGATTACCGACGTTTTGCATGCCACAAATGTTTTTTTTTTTTTTTTTTGCTCAATACGGCGCACTTGAAGATCCGCTTTTCGGGATACGTCTTCTTGCAATAATCTGTCAGTTTGTGTAGGGCCGTAAGCACAACTTTGCGTTGGCGGCATTATCACCGCAACTTTCCTGTTTGTTCGTGTTTTTTTTTTCTTTGACCAATCCCTCGCTCATGCCCCGGCAGAGACTTTGCTTAGGCTCCCTCAGAATTATTTTATTGGAAACTCCTTTCATTTTTTTGTGATTTCCTACTCTGTCAGAGGAATGTTTTGTTATCTTTTGCACTTCAACCTGAGAGGGGCAAGGGTAAGCTTCGAAGCGGCCGACGACCGCGAAGTATATATAGCTAAATCTGAGCGCTAAGTCGGCGAATTTTTGGATTACTTCATGCGTTCAGTAACTTTTAGGGTGAGCTTTACGCAGCGAACCGTGCTTGGACTGCTTATATATTAGCTTGCGAACAGGTGCGAAGGTTCCCACAAGCACCCAGGCGTGAGATATAGGATTACATTCGATCCATGATATCCCCGTTATAGCAGAAAATTGTGCAAAATCGCCCTTGAGGTGCTGACTTTTTTTGTGTTTCCGCACGGTAATGCCCGTATTTTCTCAACTATTAAAATTCTGATAGAAAAAACGCGGAAATTTGGTTATACAGTATGGATGAGAGAGCTAGGCAGGAAGAGAAGGGGAAGGGAGCGAAAGAGCAAGAAGTTGGCTGACTGAAAAAGAGAGTTGAAGAGAGGACTATAACTATAAATATTCCGTTTTGAAGTATCATTTGTTATGATTCAACCTACGAGTTTTGCATCTTTGTTTAGGCACTACATAAGTGCACATATGTATCAAATACTTTTTGGGTTATGCTCTGCACGAAACCCAAGGAGGAGAACAAGCGAAACCCCGATGGTATATATGCGGCAAAATTTAACTGACGGAAAGTATGTACAAGTCAATAACGCCATATAGTAAGTAAATGCGGCCCTGTCACGTGACTATCGTTAATTTCGCATGATAGCTTGTTTTTAAAATCGTATATTTGCGGTATTTCCCTTCTTACATGGCGCCTCTCAGATTACCCTCTACAAAATAATTTGTCGGCCGCGACGAAATACTAGACTTTGACCTTTAACGACAACATATTTAGTGCCTAAATTTTTGATGTCCCGTTTTGAGATTAAAACAAATCTGATCTGTTTGTTAGCCACTGTTTTTCTTAAGTTAATGTTTGTAGGCCCCGTCATGAAGCCTTGTGAAGCCTCTGTTTCTATAAGGTGCGGCAAGGCCATTCGAGGTCGCTTCAAAGTCACGTACTCAAATCGTGTCCAGTATGAGTGATGAAGATTCTGGTGTCTCATGCCACGTGTCAGTATCGGGATGGCAGAGCAAGGGAGGCCAGAGCCATGACCGTGCGTTTGTAAAGATCCACGAGCGCGGGGCAGGTGCCAGGCGAAGATTTTCGACCCCTCGCAAAGCGGTTACAAATGCTGGCTGTGACCACGGTGACGGGTGAGACGGGTAGCACTGCCGAAAGGAAACAGATCAGGGAGAGCTGCTGCGCGGACAGGTGAGATTGCAATCTGTGCATGGGCCAAGAGACCTAGTGCTCAGGTTGGTCACGTCAAGAAATCCAGGGTGTCTTGATGCTGCAGCTGAATGCGCTGTTCAAGAACAGTCGTATAAGTCGTCCAGCAGCGGTTTTTTTCTGGAATTCGCTTTTAGATGAGCATCAGAGGCACAGAGCGTGGCTAGCAATGGCATCGACCAATTAAACTATAGGTGGGAGGGCATCAAAAAATTGGCCGCGTAACTGCTCGCTCCGCTGCAATGTCGTCGAAAGACGATAGACTTCTGCATCTCCCCGCCCACCTCTTGCGGCGTTCCCCTCCTGCTCCGGTCCTCCCGTGATCGACACAATGAAGGTTTTGTGAAATCAATTCACTTCTCCCGCGCTCACACTACTGCCGCGCCATCGGTGGGGACCTTTTATAACTGTTGCGAGCCACGAGTCCAACTTGTCCGGCATGGTCCCCTTTGTATTTTGTGGTTAAAATATTGTTTTCATCGCCTTGCTTTTTCTTTTACATAGCAAAAATTATGACCGCGCCTTTTTAAATTAAAGGAATAATCATCAGTTATGTTATATTGTTTTGCCTCAAATATCGCTAATGTTTTCTGTTTGCTGGACAATGTCGACAAGTATGCAGTAGAAGTTGTCGGGGTAGAAGTTAAGAAATCGTTTTGCCTATATAGTCGTCTAATTCAAGAGTTCTCTTAACTTTCAAACACACAGACCAACATTGTAGCGTTTAAGTAGCCCAAGAAAGACTATCATTGTTTAAAAGATTTGCTGCCCCGGAATGAGCAGCCCTCGCTCCACTATAGGGTCAACGTCTGTTTTGGAGATAGCGATCTTGAGCAGCAAGAGGATAGGTTCCCCCGAAAGAAAATAAAATGAGCCGCTAAGTAGACCCCCCCCCCCCCCCCCCCCCCCTAGGCTTCGCAAGAAATGGATCACCCAGGAAGACGCAGATGAGAAGAAAGAAACAGAAGTTTTGACGCGATTTCGTATGACAGCCGAACAGAAAACGGGTGATATGGCAGTGATACGGTCCTCAACAGAAACGAGCCCAGTTGTCGAATCACTCGCTGATTAGTGCAAGTTTGACATGCTCGTAAGCAAGGGCTCATAAATTTCTCCGTTTTGAGCAGGCAGGGAAGTAGCTGCAAGAAATCAGTGTTGCGCCTGACAGCCTTGACAACCACGAGCGTTTAGTCCAAATTAATCGTGACAGCCTTGACATTAGGTGTTGCGTAAGACTAAGAGTGCTTTGGACGGTCACACATTTGAGCACTTGAGTTTTGTTACTGCTGATGAACCCGCGGCTTCGTGCAGAGCCGTTATACAGGTCAGAACATTTTGTCCACCCTCAGGATCATCATTCTGGCAACGGATAGCACCATGCAGCTGAGTGAGTCGAGGTTTTTTTTTTTTTCTTTATTGCCTTCTTTGACAGGATGACAAAACAAAGACACACGTAACTGGTAATCTGTACACTCAATACTCAATACAAACACTAGAACTGCAGCCCTTCTTGGGCCAGCAGGGTGATTTCAATACTCTTTCATTGCCAACAATGCTTCAATTGTGGGTAGCCACTCTGGTTTAGAGGGCTGAAGTTTTTGTATCTGTACAAAAGAACCTATTGACTCTTTCTGATGAGCCTGGCATCTGGGTCGGAGTCCTATCAAGATTCGGAGACTGGAGCGGCGTCCAGCACTCTTAATAAAAAAGGTCGTAAAAAGGTAGTAACGGCCGTATTTACTAACTCCTTACGAACCTTACTACCCCGCGGTTTTGTACGTAGGCTATGGCACTAACAACTGCATGGTTAGTAAATTAACTGAGTGTAGGAAGTGGTAGCACTAGATTAAGGTCGTGCTTATGACTAGGTTGTGCATGGCCAGTTAGTAAACGCATGTAGCTCAGAACAGTGCTATCGCTGGGACTTTACTGGTGGGGGTAGTAGTGCTTACTGCCTGCTTCGGTTAGTAATTTTGACAAGTGCTACATTTACTACCTCCAGTTACTAAGTACCTAGTGTATACTGGGACAAGTAACTTGTTAGTATTCCATTAGTGAATGCTCCGACCTTTTTTTTAAGAGTGAGGGTTCAGCAGGAACCGGACGCAGTGGCGCACACGACATTTGAAGAGCTTTTAAAGACGATAGTCTTTCTTGGGCTACTTAAACCCAGAAATTTTGGTCTGTCTGTATGTCTGTATGTCTGTCCGTCTGTCTGTCTGTGACTCGATTCAGCCACCCGGCCAAAGCAAAAGAATGCCTGCGCAATAGTCTTATATAGTCATAGCTAAATCTACCAGTCTATGTCCGGTGTAATGTTCATACTTGTCAACATTGTTGAAGAAGAACAAGACATTACGCAAATATGAGAAAACAAATCAATACAGAAGTGATATTTGCAGTGTTCCTTTATAAAAAAATCAAACATGCTAGACTTTTGCGAAATTAAACACTTCATCAACTGCAGAAAAAGAATTCACTCCGCCGTCGCCTGCTGTCGCCCGCGCCACTATAGCTTCTGGCGCCATTTTAAGAAATCAAGCGGCAACAGTTACGCAAGGTTCCACTAGATAGGTTCCACGCTCTGCTTGCAACGCACGTGGAGTAGAGAAACGCGGTTCTATAAACGTTGAAGTAGGGCGCCTCGATTAACGAGCGTCTTCGCCGTACGGCAGCGTTCGCATCGAGACACCCGGTTTGGAGCAGTGGAACGCGGGAAATTTAAAAGGATTTAAGCAAACCTTTGGATTCTTTACCTAGGGAGGAGCGCGACGCAAGATGAACAACATGAGAGGTGAGCGGGAAAGCGAAGGGAGGCATTTACTTCGCAAAAGCCGATAAAGACTATCGTCTTTTGACGGCATTTGCAACGAAAGGAGCAGATACGCGGCCAATTTTACTATGGTTAACTGCCGTGTGCACCGGGGCCCCCATGTAAGAGGTCATTTGCTGGGGAAAGGGGCCGAAACCGTACCTACAATGGCAAATTTGGAGCTGCAGAGGTAGACAGCGCAGTGATACATGGTCTTACTGCAGGGGCTCCACACGGGTGAAAGTGGGCGAGAAAAAGTTTGTCCCTGTGCGGCTGGATAATTTTTCCAAGGAGGAAATCAGCCTGTACCAAAACAACAACGTCCGGATTCTTTTTTTTACGTGGTGCTGTGTCATTTATTTTACCCTGTTGTTTTTATGTTTTGTTTCAATTGAATTTTGATTTATCGTTTTACCATTGTGATGTGATGTACACCCTATGTAATACCCTCCGCCGGAGGGCCTTTAGGGTTATTTTGAAATAAACAAATAAAATAAAGGACATTTAGAAGCTGAGAATGTTCGGACCGTTTCAGTCGGTGTACCCCATATTACGGACGAGAACATCCATTCTCTGTACGGCGTGTCACACATTGCCGAGGGCGAGGTTGTTCGTCTAAAGAGCGTGATACTCATGTACTCAGGAGGGTCGGCGTGGAGAAATTTAGGTCTCGGTCGCTGTGGGCAGATCAAACACCACCTCGACAAACAGAGCGCAGCTCCGGTGTGCCAGCGAGTGTACGGAATCCTCCACTTCCAATGCGATGAGATGAACGGGCAGGTGTGCGATACGTTCAAAAAAAGTCTTCGCAAAACACTCGGTGCCTCTATGGAGCTCCCCCGCTCTCCGCGAAGAGAAACCCGACGGGGTCGTTGTGTGAAGATCTGAAGCAAGGGACCAAAGCCAAGGCAACAGAGGGACGCCTGCTTCCGACTGGTGCCAACGAAACATTTCGCTAGAACATCGGGCATCTAAATAAGCGAATCCACAAATAAAATATTCAACATATCCAAAATACCAAGATCCTTTAAAAAATACACTTTCCGTTATCTTGTTCAGAAAAGAGTTGAAAATAAATAAAGCTTGTTAAAAGTCTTATTTTTTACGACTAAGATATGTCAGCAATTATAAATGTGCACTATTGGCGTTATTTAAAAAAATGGTACACTCCAAAAAGTCCCCTAGGACGTATTCAACACAAAGCTCCAGAATGACCAATCGAAGTGGTCTAGTGTACAAATTAGATGAATGAGTGGCCGAGCATTCGGTTTGAGTGAAAAGGGGCATCTGCATTGGGACGTGGCGCAATGGAAAACGCTTTGCACACCTTGCGTGTTGTTCCTGCGCGCATGCATTTTTAAAGCGAAGCTTTAGTGTTGTCACTGATGACGGCGTCTATAACGCAAAAACGCCAAAGTTAAAGAAAAAAAAAACGCTTCCCACGGCCGGAATCGAACCTGAGTCCCTCGCGTTACGAAGCCGGCATCTATCAATCGATTTCTTCATTTCGGCATGGTGGAAGCAGTTTGGAAAACTTAGACGACAACCAAATAATCCGTCACGAGAAAGCTTCGCGATCAGCCATCGTCGTCGTTTGACGGAGGGGTGCGTGTTTTCATTGAAATCGTAAGTTGGGCTTCGTCATTCGCCGAATCTGCACACTAGGCCACTTCGATTGGTCATTGTGGACCATTGTGGGGAAAACGACCTACGGGGACTTCTGTAAGTCCATTATTACGGATACGCCACGCGTGTCATGCCAGAAAAGGTGTCCACTGTCGACCTTGTTCTTTCCAGTCACAAGACTCAGCGACCGGATTTTTGTCCTGAAATGCAATATTCACACCCTTCAGCGTCTCAAAAATAATATGCACCATCCACTTCATTACTTAAATGGCGTTTTCCGGGTGCGCTATTAGGTTCTGAATTGTAGCCTGGTGCTTTACAAGCACTCCAATCCCCTCCCTCGAATTTTTTTCCAATTCCAGTGGCGGAGAATAACCACTGGGTTCTAAGGGCAATAAATGTTTCCGAACTCGCAAAGCTGGTATCTGTTTTAAGAAGACTCCCAGCTTCGTCGCTTATATGTCAACCGGGAATAGGCCGCTTTATTGGCTTTCATCAATTCGTTCATTTTTCTTTAAGGAATACTGACAATATTTTTTATGGACCCTTTTTATTGTTTTGGTCGATGTTTACCGGTCTAGCGACCACGCATCAATTCTTTTTCTGCCTTCTTCTGCAGATATTATCGCCAAATTGCATTATCGCCAAATTTTTCCTGCCCGGTGCGTCAGTGAGTGCGCGTGGACCCCTGCTCATGCGTAGTGTGCAGCTGATGACGGACCAACAATGCCCCGTGCAAGATGTTGAAGTCAACGACCGCTCACTACCTCCTTCGTGGCGGACCAGGCTCGCATCGACACCGACATGGGGCCTACCCCACCCCATAAAGGATGGGTTGTTTCACTATTTTTTCAGTGGGCATGGAAGAATGGCAGCGATGCAGACGCGTCAATTCTTTTTCGGCCTTCTTCTGCCTTCTCCACGCCCTTCACTTCATTGTAAGAGGACCATTAATGCCAACCTACTCCTCTTTCCATGTCCCAGTGTTTGTGTGACTACGGTATTTGCCTGCTGCAATGTTACGAAGCTTCTACTTCTGGGTGGAGATATTGAGCTTTACCCAACTCCTGTAGGTAAAGATAGAAACAGTAGCGATGACGTACTTACTTTGTTAAAATATATGAGTACTAAAACAGACAAAAGCAATGAAGAAGTACTTTTACAGATTTGTGAAGTCAAAGAAATACAGCGGATTTTTGAACATCAGCTAAAGAACTTAAACGAAAGGCTCATGGTCGAGGACGAGGTAGTTGATGCCTTACAGAACCCAGTTGAGTGGGGTGTGGCAGGTTCTGCATCTGGTTCCTCCCGGATAGAAACACTCTTGCTCGTCGCTTAGACGAATTCGAGGATCGTTCAAGGCGGGAGAACCTGATATTTCATGGTTTCGACGACAGCCATTCGCACTTTAAAAAGAACTACCTGAGCTGGCAATCTTTCGCGCCCACCGACTGGGAAAATTTATTCCGGAAAAGTGCCGGCCAGTCACTGTAAATTTTTCAAGCTACAAAACCAAAGGCTCAATTTTTTTCTGTAAAGTCGAAGCGGCGGCAGGCATTACGTAAGCGAAGGTTTTGTCCCTCTACTAGTACATGCCGGAAGAAGCAAATTGATTTTGGCAAATTTAGCGGCCAAAAGTCTACTTTACTTACAACACGCTTCTTACAGGTGAAAAATGCTACACATGTATCCGCTCCTGCGACACTGTGTACAAAGTTGATGAAATTGATGTAGCTGTTAAATGACCCTGAAGGGGTCATTTAATCTAAAAGCACTGAAAATGCTACCCCTCAGTCCCATACAGCATACCTATCGAGCACAAAGCATGATCGTCCTATTTCTGGCGTATTCGTTCTTTTTTCAAATCTTCCTAGCGTTGTTAATTGATTGATTTATTGTAGGGCTTAACGCGCCGACGCAACGCAGGCGATGAGGCGCGCCGTAGTGGAGGGCTCCGGCTTAATTTTGACCACCTGGAGATCTTTAACGTGCGCCGAAATCTCGTACACACGGGCGTTTTTGCTTTTCGCCTCCATCAGAAAAGCGGCCGGCGCGGCCGGGAATCGAACCCGCGACCTCGTACTCAGCAGCGCAACGCCTTAGCCACTGAGCCACCGCGGCGGGTACGTTGTTAATAAGCGTGAAAGCTGATCATCACTTATTGAAACGTGCAGTGCCGAAATTGTACTTTTAACAGAAACTTGGTTATCGTCAAACATATTTAACGATGAAATTTTTTTATGTAACAAAGCATTCAACATTTATTGTTGTGACCATGAATACAGGCTTTGTGGAGGAGTGCTAATCACAGTTTCTGACCGCTTACTGTCTTTTTCTTTTCCGATCGTATGCTCCGTGGAGACAGTCTGCATCTTTTGTTGCTGCTATCGTCCCCCTAGCTCTTGCCCAACATTCTGTAGTGACCTTCCCGACGTTTCAAATAACATTGTGATCGCGTTCCTACGTACACCTCTTTTTTTTTTGGGGGGGGGGGGCACGGAAAGAGGATGGGGGGGAGGGGGACTTTAGTTTTTCAAAAATAAATTGGTCTACTACATGGTCCAGCAGCGATTCATCGTGTCAGAAGAAAAAAACATTTGTAAATATGCGGACAGGTTTCAATTTCCCACAGCTAATAACCGAGCCTACTGGAAGTGCAAATACTCTCGATATTGTTTTAACCACTACTCCCGCTCTGGTCCATGAACTTACTTTCCTTTTTGGACTTAGTGACCATTACGTACTTCATTCACTTTGTACTTAAAGAAAAGGTTAACCACCCACTGACCAAGCCGAAACAAATTCGAGATTATAGAACGGGAAAATTTATAGCCATCAACCAAGAACTTAGTTTTTCTCGATGAATATATATCCAAGTTTGATGAGCGTTCAATTGAATGCAGTTGGAACATTTTTAAGGACAAAACTAGACTTAATAAACAAATACATTCCCCGACGCATCCTATCATGTAAGCATCGGTCACCTTGGTTTAACATCTCATAAAACATCGGCTGAATAAGGAAGAAACGGGTTTTTCGTAAAACGAACGGCACCGATGCGCATGACCGGTGGCGTTTTTTACAGCCAGGCTACTTCTGCGTACATGGATGCAGTAAAGACAGCAAAGGTTGTGTTTTATCATGATACGCTTGCCATGCTTCTGACCCAAGATGTTAAAAAGTTTTGGAACTTTGTCAACGACTCAAGACGTAACTCTATATATTTAAATGATGATGACGGTGTTCCTCACGCGGTTTCAGAGTCACGTAATGTGCTTAATGAAGTATTTTCTAAATCGTCTTTACAGTTATGTTGTACTCGTCTCCCTAACTTTAATGGTTCACAATTTCCACTCATGGACCCTGTGCATTTGATTGAGCTGGTGTAAAGCATATCATTATCGTTTAAAGTTCTCTTCGTCTGGAATTGATGGCATTAATTCGAAGTTTTTGAAGTGCACCGAGGTTTATTGATCTATCATTCTCTCAAAATTGTTTTTCCAGTCCCCTCAAACTGGTTGCATACCGAGCGATTAGAAGGTGGTCAATGTGACACCGTTATATAAGTCAGGTAATGAACAATCACCGCTTAACTATATGCCGATACCACTAACTGGGGTCTGCAGTAAAATCTTTGAACATATAATTTATTCCCAGTTAGTTACTTTTCTCGAGTCCAATTCATTTTTTTCCTCCTCTCATCACGGTTTTCGCAAGTCTTATTCACGTGAAATGCAACTAATTTCTTTTACGCGTGACCTTTTTGCCGCAATAGATAAGAGAACAGTGACGGATTGTATATTCCTAGATTTCTCTAAAGCATTGAATGTTGTGTCTCACCAACCTCTATTTCTGAAATTACGTAAGCTAAACATCGGTCATAAGGCGCATACATAGATCCAGAATTTCCTTTCGAACTGAACCAAATTCGTTACAGCTAACGAATTCAACTCGTCCCTTTCTCCGGTTAACTCGGGTGTGCCGCAGGGATCTGTACTTGGACCGTTGCGTTTCCTCATTCACATAAATGACTTGCCTAATGTTTTTAACTCCTCCCTCGAACTGTTGGCCGATGATTGCGTTATCTACCGGGTACTTTTTAATAGCTCTGGCACTACGATGCTTCAAACAGACCTGGACAATATTTCTGCTTGGTGTACTAACTGGTACATGCGCCTAAATACTAACACATGCACAGTAATGAGAATTTCACGTAATGCAGATTATGCTGCAGTCTCTACTACTACCACCTCGACTGTTCAATGCTAGAAAAAGTAATGTCGTAAATATCTAGGAGTTCACAATACCGCTAATCTATCTTGGGAGAAGCACGTCGAGTACATATTAGACAATGCCAACCGCATGCTTGGCCATTTACACGGGAACTTTCACGTGGCACCTTCATCGCTAAAGCTCTTGCTATATAGGACCCTTTTCAGCTCAGAACTTGAGCACGCGTCTCCGATATGGGATCCCGACCTTGATCATTTTTCAAACACGTTAAAATCAGTTCAGAATCGTAGCGCACGCTTCATACTATCAGTCTACCACCATACTGTCAGTATATCGTATAGTGACACTAGTATCATCCATGAAGCTATCTCTAAACTTGACTCTTCTTTCTTTACCTAGCAAAATTATCTCGCGTCAGTTTGTTTCACAAAATCTATCATCACAACACTAATCTTAAACGCGAACTCCTTCCGAACCCGCACACTTATCTGCGCGTACTGATCCCGCAAACAAAGCATAATGTCCCTTTTTCCCGTACGAACTCGTCATATCACTCTTTTCTTGTAAATATGTCTAAAGAACGGAATAACCTGCCATTCTCAATTGCAACTCTTGCTAATACCCTCGGTTTTAAAACCACTGGCTATAATGTCTACGTAGCCCATTGATCGTATTTTTGAATATAGTATATATATTGTGATACTTTGAGTCACGTATTTTAGTTTCCTTTCCTTGATTTTGTATGTATCGCTGTCATCGTATGTTGTGATTTTCCAGGTATTTAAAGGGTTTTTGTTTTGTGATATCTTGACAACAACCACTTTGTAATGCCCTACGTACGGGCCCTGAAGGTATTGAAATAAATAAATGAATAACTAAAACAGCAGATCAAACAGGTATGCACACGATAAATAATTGAATATAAGGTAATCAAAATCGTCAGTTGCGGCTGCCAATACTTTGATCCTGCAGAGGGCGGCATACAGAAGCCCGCCATTACGTCACTGTTTTGGCGCTAACGTCAAAACACTGCCCGCGCGTTGTTTTGACACTCCGCCGCCGAAGGTCTTCCCGGAATGCATCCCAGCAACAGTTGCGGACTCAGCCCGTCCTGAAAATAATTAACTGCGCTTTTTTTTTTACTCCTGCGCTTGGAATCTGTTTTCATGGTCGTTATGTGAGAGCATGCGTGACACACAGCTGGGAAAAACGATCTATCTAACTCGACGGTCCTTTACTTGAACGGGTAATAGCGATAGCACTGCGAAAATGCACAAATTCTTCATATTTTGCGAGAAGTCCTTGCTTACGCAGAGTCACCCGTCGGATATATCTTTCAAGAGCCCTTTCAGTGGCGAGTCTGTGAACGCACGCTGCTAGGGCGTGCTGTGGCTGCGGAATGCGAGCAGTTTCTCTTCGAAAACCGCATTCGCTATGGACACGAACAATTATAATGCACACCATTTCTGAGAGTTCATTTCTTACGTTATGAATAGTAATTAAGCGGGAGAAAATCATTCGCAGCTGATGATAATTCGTGAATTAAGAGTAGGACCTTGTAAAGTTGGATTTACTGGTGTAGCTCATAGACCCATCTGACTCACATTATAATTTGACTCATCCGACTGGATCAGGAAAGCGTCCCATTACCTGCACGCGTCACCTCCGGGGCTCAAAATTATCCCTCCTATCCAAAACCAGCTTGTCGTGTTTATAACAACTGCGCGGGTTCTTGTACACAGCTTTCTGGTTCCATCCGAGGCGCAGCTGGTATTGTGAATACAGCTTTTGTCACGGCCATAATAATTGCTAAAGTCCGGGAGAGCGATGACGGGGCTGCGCCTGCCGCAGCGGCGCTTTTATCGCGAGATGAACGGGCAAAAACCCCTTGGAAGAAAGCGGATCTTCCGCCTCTGGCCGCGTTCAATGGGTTCCTGGAGGCGTTCCAAGCGCCGCATGCCCGGTCGGCGGTTGCCCATTTCCGTGGCGAATAATTACGGGTATCGAGCGCAACGTGGCGCTAAGGTCAAGGTCACCCAACCCGCGCGGCCCCGCGCGCCGCAGTCAGTGGGCCAAGCAAATGCGCAGCATCGCCGGTCTCGCACCCGCTCAATGGCGCGTCGCGCCGGCTGCGGGGCCACACACGGCCGCTTTACCGATACACGCGCCCAAGAGCGCAGGGGCCAGCCGCGCGGGCACCGGGGCCCGGCAGTGGGCAGGGGGATGGAATTGCCTTCTGTTGACGCAACTCGTGGCGAACACTGCCACTGCCTTAGGGGGTTCTGTAGTGCCGAAGTTGACGTCACGCGCTGAGGTGGCTCAGTGGCTTAGGCGCTGTGTTGTTGAGTCCGAAGACGAGGGTTCGATACCGACCGCGACGCCAGCTTTTATGGTGAAGGCATAAAAAGGAAAAAAAAAAAAAGAAAACGCTCATGTGTTGAGATTTCGGGGAAGGTTAAGGACCCCCAGGTGGTCGAAATTAATGCGGAGCCCTCCACTATGGCATCCTTCATAGCCAAGGTGTGCAGCTTCGGCACGTGAAACCTTCATTTTGTTTTTAAGTGCGAATGCACTTTATAAGCGACCCCGAACCTTCCGCCGTCCGCATAGCAACAGCTGCGGGTGCGCGCGCTTTTCGTCTTCCTTAGCAACGGGGGGAGATGGGCGCGCGCTGCCTGGCCGCTGACATGGCACATATCCACGTGGGAGATTGGCCAGGAATAAGTGCGAATGCACTTCTTAAGCGAGCCTGAACCGTCGCGCTCGCATAGCGCCTCCTCTCCCCCCTCGCCTACTCTCCTAAAGCCCCTTTACTACTCTCCAGCTCGCAACACCCTCTCTCAGCGCGCCAGCCAGGCCACTACACTATATAAAAAAAAACAGCATCCGGCGCCAGGTTTCGATCTGCGGATTTTGCGGCCGCAGCGCGACGCACTACCGACTAAGCCACGGACGCGACGTTGGTATCAGTGTTAGTAACGCGCCTTATATCTTTAACGCATTCAAGCTACGTCGTCAGCGGCGTGCGTTGGCGACTCAGCGGCGTTATAGCGGCTTGATAACTGCGTGGTGTACACGTGATACTACAAACCCACTAGTTCTGCAATATTTTTAAATTGATCGCATTCAAGTTATCACCAACTGTTCGTGTCGGGGAAGTGTACCTAGAAATTAAACATATTTTAACTGCATTTTCTTCTCTTTTGGCCAGATTACTCAGATCACAGAAGCAGCGCAGATAATACACGCAACACAACAGTAGATTAAAGAAAGCAGTAAAAGTTAACCCCTCCGTGGAAGAGCCGCCGAAAGCATAACACGCAAAAATGAGCCGTGCGCCTGACTGCGCAAGCGATCAATCAATTGTGCGAACAATCCACCAACTAAGTATACCGAAATTTCCAGCGTTGTGCATGGGGTTTTTATTTTCGCCCATTCTCGCCCCTGGGTGTGTTGTCATCAACCATTACTTCCCAGCGTCAAAAACGCACTATGATATGGCCGCAGAAATTCACCACGCCTTAGTGATATAATGCACTAAAATTTCCCAAGTGATGAGCAAACAGCCATAGAAACGTTTATGCCGAATGGCTCAATAGCCTTTCAGGACACCCGAGTATAGGGTTGGCGTTACACAATAGCGTGCCTTGTGTTTCACTTAGGAGTGAGTGGCGGGTGGTGGCCACCTTCTCTAAAGAAAAGAACATGATGAGGAGAAGAAAAGGAAAGTGAAAGAAAACGCGAACGAAATAAGAATAAGAGGAAAGATATTCAAAATTACCTTCGGTACCTTTCATTGAACGGATGTTGTTTACCAACCTTCTGTTTGTTTTATTGAGCTTTGTTTTTTTCCGAGGAGGCAGTGTAAAATGGCTGATTGATTTGGTGAGAGAAAATAACCAAGCCTTGTAAGTTTAAATGATGCACCACGTGTGACATAGACCCGCCGCGGTGGCTCAGTGGCTAAGGCATTGCGCTGCTGAGCACGAGGACGCGGGTTTGATTCCCGGCCGCGGTGCCCGCGTTTCGATGGAGGCGAAAAGCAAAAACGCCCGTGTGTACGAGATTTCAGAGCACGTTAAACATTCCCAGGCGGTCAAAATTAATCCGGAGCCCTCCACTACGGCGCGCCTCATCGCCTGCGTTGCGTCGGCGCGTTAAACCCTACAATCAATCAAATCAATCAACGTGTAACATAAAACTATTTAACGGTAGATGTTATGCACTCACAGGCAGAGACGCCCCCCACCCCCCCCCCCCCCCCCTTTGAACTAAAAGATCTCGCGGGGGCTTACGCCCCTTGCGCCTCCCGCATCCCCCGCTTTCCGTAAACCCCTGACGTTACTCACAAATCACAGCAGACGAAGAAATTCAATCTATGCAGGCTCTGAAAGCTACGTGTTTAAAGTAGATAAGAAAAAAATCATAGTGGGATTACGAGAACAAACAGGCTCGACCAAACAATGCTTAACCATGCTTACTTTACTGCGTTAAGCAAAAAACGTCCGATTCGGAACCATCTGGACTGGTGCGGAGCTCGGATGGCGACACCGGCCAGATGGTTGTCCGGAAGGCCAACAGGACTCATAATTGATTGCAAAGTGACCTACTTAACATTTTCGGGTACGCACAAAGGAAATCGAGCGTGCTGGCTTCCGGGGTCTCTTAAACTACCTCAGGGGCCGTAGTAACAGGCAGGGAGTCTGACATCATGATCATTTGAATCACATGGTCAGGCACATTAAATACAGCGAGTGCAATTAGTGGAAATTCGGCCACAATAATATTATGAATGTAATCAGGAATTTGTAAAGAAAACCTTCAGCGTAAAGAAAAGATTTCAACCAGGATTTTTTGAAACACTGATAATTGTTTGTTTAGATTACGGAAAACTTAATCTTACGAAAAATGTCCCGCCTGCGGTTTGTTGGATGTCCCGCTGGCGGTTTTATAACCTTGGTACCTCCTTGTGTATATTCTACGCAATGCAAGGACACCTTTGTATGTGCCTGAACAAATTTAAACTTGAATTTTAAATTCGAATTTGAAAGGTGTTGAAGTATGTACTCATTCATAAAGATGCTTAGCAGGGGGCGGGGATGAAGTCTCCCAGCCATAGGGCATGCATTTTAAAATAAAAGCTATGCTTCTTGCTCAAAATGCGGTACAGCGAACTGAAGTGAAGTGAAATGCGCAACGAGCCTTTCTTCACATGCATCACTTGAGGGTTTATTCAACTTCGTCCTAGAAAAAATATACCGCGATATACACAAAAATATAGGCTTGGTTACCCGGACGGGGCCTCATACTTGTGAAGTAAAGTCTTAACTGAACGGTAGGCAACTGGAAGACAATTCTAAGCTAAGGATAATGATAATGGTAATGCCCTCAGAATTTGCTGCGTTCAGCTAACAAAAATAAAGTGAAAAAGCGAACGAGCGAGCAAGCGAGCGAGCAAGCAAGCAAGCAAGCAAGTAAGAAAGGAAGGAAGGACGGAAGAAAGAAAGAAAGAAAGAAAGAAACAGAGAGAGAGAGAGAGAGAGAGAGAGAGAGAGAGAGAGAGAGAGAGAGAGAGAGAGAGAGAGAGAGAGAGAGAGGAAGGAAGGAAGGAAAGGAAAGGAAAGGAAAGAAAAGGAACGAGGGAAGGAACGAAGGAAGGATAAAAAGAAAGGCGGGAATGCAAACCAGGTTGTAGCCTATTCTGTTATCCTTCACTTGGTGAAGGACAAAAGTTTACACGCAGAACAACAAGGACGAAAAGGAAGAACTAAGCAACACGAGCGCTTTGCCATGTATAACTTTTGTCATGTATAACAAACAAGACAAACTGGGTCTTAGTGGAGAAGGAGAATAGTTAAAAAAAGAGGACTCCGAAGAAGGAAGATGAAAAGTAGGAACAGAGCGCAGAGAGGTAGGCCCAGCGTCGGGGCACTAGTCGTTTCAATTCCGTGAATTTCACTGGAGCCTTTCGTGCTGTAGCCATTTAAAAAGTCTTTCCGTCTATGAAACAGATAATCCAAACGAAAAAAAAAAAAGCAGCTAGAACGTGATTAGCAATAACCGGAGTTGCCCAATATTTGTCTTACCCTTTGAGGCTTGACGCATATATGAGGTAATGGGCGCATCAAATCTCCTCTTCACGCAGCTCAGACTCGTAATCCGCGTTAAGCTAGAATGATTGAGGAGAAAGAATCAACACCGCATGGTTAAAACAGGTTCTTTCTATCTCGCCGCCGAGAAACGGCTGCGGTGGGGAAAAAATTCAGAGCCCTTTCTTTCGAGAAAGATGGTTAAAGCGCGAAGCTTTCTCTCAAGAAGCCTGAAATCCAAACTTCTTCGTCCGTGTCGGGGTGGGGAAATCACGATAAAAAATTCGGAATGGAGCAATCGCATAGACGTCGGCTTCATAACGAGAGGGACACAGTTTCGATTACGGCCACGGGAAGCGCGTTTTTCTTGAGGCGTTTGATGCGCCTTCGATTATCATCATCATCGTTTTGTAAAACCCATTATGTAAAGTTGGCTTTCCTGCAGCGCGTTCTGGCACGGCATCGAACGCCACGAGTGAGGCGTACAAAGCTTCGCTTTAAAATTATCGACTGATTCCGGTCCCAGCAGCGCTCGCACCGTTTTGGCAGCAAACTTTTGCGAAGGACATCTCGCATTGATACGACACACAGAACGGGGCATGTAAAAAAATGTCAAGAACGCCCTTTTTGGGAATCGTTATATGCATAGTTCAAAGGTCTTGGACAAGCTTTCACGCTGCTGGGAAGAGTTGGCCGGTTCTGTGCAGTTTAAACAAGCCGAACGCAGTTGTGGCCACGAGTTTCTTGAAGAATTGTGTTTGGCGTCGCTAGGAACAGCGCGAGACTATAGGGGCCTCGATGCCAGCGCCGCGCGTCCATCGACGCACCCTACGCGATACATATCTTTCTCTTTTACGGCGAAAGCCTCGTTTTTTAAAGTTATGTGCAATTCGATGCAAGTAGGGAATCACAGTTATCTTTTTGCTTCTGTTTTGATCTGATACTTGTAGGCTGTCCTGCGTGTTTCTTTTTAATTTTTGTAGAAACGCTTCCGCTACGGATGATGATGATAACCAAGGCAATCAGTGGCCACCTGGGCCTCCACTGTAGGGACTGTAGTGTTAGCGGATGCAGCCCTATTTTTTCTGAAACGAAAGCCTCATAACGCGAAAAACCTTCGTCCGGCATCGGCGTGGCCGAAACGAGACTATGGTAACACGGCGTGACTCAGCTGTGAATTCGTCGCAATTAAAAACGTCATTGTCTGCATTGTCGCCACGCTTAATAAAAAATCTTCGCTATGTTCGTCGGCGATGCCTGGGATTCAATATTGCCTTATGCTTATGGGGTTGTCATATGTCCTGATCCATGTTCTATAATTATGATAATGCGAGATAACAACGCGTAAATCGTCGAAATATCGGCGTAATGCCATCAAAACATGTCTGCGCAGGGCCGATGTCGTCGTAATGTAGCCACACGACCATGGCACCTGCAAGAATAATCATCTGGCAGATTTCAATCCACTCTGGGTGTAGTGTCTCCAAGTGGAAGTATAGGACTATAAAGTAGTCAGATGGAGACGCTGAAAGGGACAAGCAAGACATCTTTTTCTCGAGCCACCTCGCCAAGAGCCGGGCAGCAAGCAGCCACCCGGTGATGAGAGGGTGTAATTGCTGGCTCGACTAACACCTTATGACTTCTATATATGCAACCTATTTCTCACTGTCATCTCACGTATAATTACGCACCACAATAATTTAAAGATATACAGGTACCACGACAGTGTCTCAACGACTCCATTCATCAAGTGTCAGTGCGGGGACAAGCCGCTACTTTCTGCTTGTTTCGCGCTCGTGTTCACGGCTGCTTCGAGGACGGGCCGAGTTCGACTGAATTCCCGGCGCGAGTGTGTCCGCCTCGGCCGGGATCCCTCCCGAGGAAAGAAAAATGGACAACACTTAACCCGGCGAATGGAGCGAAAACGATGGGATCAGAGAACAGCGAGGCGGCCATTCCTGCGTGAAGCTTCGGCACCGAACCTTGGCCGTGTTTCAAGCACGCCGGGCCCCCCGACCACACTAAAGACGCGTATCGCACGACTCTCAGCAGACGCACTTCCGCCGTCTCTGGAAGCCGGTCACGCTCTCTGGTCTGCGGAGTGGCCGGGGACCTCACCCGCGAGTATACTTGGGCGCGTTCGTGGTTTTGCCTGCGTAGTCGCCATACTCCTTGCTTGACAGTATATACACCGATCAGGAGGCTGTCCTTACGTGGGACGAGTACGCGTGCAGCGTCGTCCCATTTCGGCCGCTGCTCGTTAATTAGCCGTCGCGTGCCGCTCCTCTCGTCCCCTTCGCGGGGCCAGATCGCCCGACCTTGGCTTAAATTTCACCCGAGTCAGCCCATTTGTTTCCAGGGCTCCTCTAAACACAGAAGCTCGCTCATGTCTCACCCCCCGTGTTTTTACTTGCTCCGTCGGCCTTCAATCACTAGCAATTCCGAAAAGCGCGCCGCGGACAGCGTTTAGGCGCCGTAATGACGGGCGTGCCTTTTTTCTGCGCGTTTCGAGGCTCGATCAGCGCTGGTTCGAGAGCTGGCGGCGGCCCTCCTCGTCTTTTCCGCTCGCCCTTCCTCCGTTTTCGGCCTGGTTTCTAGCGGGGGAGGCATTGGGGAAAGTTATGTTTGCCATGCCCCGACGTACCCAAATTAGTGATTCCCAGATACATACGTGCTTGCGGCGTTCAGGTTATTGCTTTCTCACTGAGATTAGAGGCATAATTTTAATCAATACGAGTGGTCCATTAGCGCCCTTCATTTATCACGTTGGGTGGGTCCTCTAGGCGAAGCAGAGACGCGTACGTACCCTCCGCACCGGTAGGAGTCGAGGCAAACATGAATGGAACAGCACGATTGAAGGACCTGTAAAGATAACGTTCGCAACGTGGCAGGCGGATTGACAAGAGAAGCAATATTTCACGTCATGAACAATTGGTAATCCTTGTCAAATGGCAGTAAGGCCAAGGGCGAACTCGTTCCTCCGACTGCTCCGCCAGCTCACACCGCGTGCACGGTCAGGAATGATTTCAGTCGTGGCAGCAAAACAGGCGCTAATGAAATAGCACGGCGTGAATCACGGGTGGGAAGGTCCATGCGTACTCAGGCTTTCTCACCTGCAGGCACGCGCGGCGAGGTGTCGTGACTCGCATCTCGATGGTGCCGTCCCACCCAAGGATGTGGCCGTGGACCAAGGAGGAGAAAAGCGAAGGGAATACTAACATTCCATTACGAAGACGCCATTCTAGGAGTGCGCAGTGTAGCCTTCCTGTTTGGGACATGCATACATACATACATACATACATACATACATACATACATACATACATACATACATACATACATACATACATACATACATACATACATACATACATACATACATACATACATACATACATACATACATACATACATACATACATACATACATACATACATACATACATACATACATACATACATACATACATACATACATACATACATACATACATACATACATACATACATACATACATACATACATACATACATACATACATACATACATACATACATACATACATACAAACAAAAACTTTTCGATTTTGCAAACAGCCAGCCAGACTCGCCACGCTTCCAACTCCGGTACAATAAGCTGTTTTTGAATAACAAATGCTACATGTACAACACTCACTCCGACAGAGTTGAAGAAGTAGAACGATCACATGAAGTGGCCAGCAATACCGATGTTCCGCCACAAAACACTTCATAGGGACACGTGAGGGCCAGAGGACCATCATTAATAGAAGAAGTATCAGTCATTTTCACCAACGTCAGAAGCGTACTTAACAAACATGGCTCTTTGTCATCCGCAATAGACACATGTACCGGCCATATTATTGTCCTAACTGAAACTTGGCTTCACGCACACGTGCACGATTTCGAAATTTTTCAAGACGCCCATCGGTATGCTTTATATCGGTGTGACAGAACTGCGCGGAGGGGAGGGGGGGTGCTGCTAGCCATATCAAAAGAAATCCCTTCATCATGTGTTCAAATTAACTGCGCTCTTGAAATAATTTGGGCTACCATCAACCTCGGTCACCAAAAACTGGTTTTAGGAGCATGCTATCGCCCACCGTCTTCATCCACCTCATTTGTAAGTGAACTACACGACGCTGTTAACACTGTTGCCACACGTTTTCCTTCCTATCCATTATTTTTGCTGGGTGATTTCAATTTTCCCAACATACTTTGGAATCCTCAACCGGTCTCGTTGTCCCCCTTTTCT
Source organism: Haemaphysalis longicornis (assembly GCF_048455015.1). Lineage (NCBI taxonomy): Eukaryota > Metazoa > Arthropoda > Arachnida > Ixodida > Ixodidae > Haemaphysalis > Haemaphysalis longicornis. The sequence continues at coordinate 395,791,486 of NW_027526203.1, forward strand.
GCACAAGCTGAAGAATTTTTGAATTTTTGTTCTACCTTTTCCTTCTCTCAATTAGTAACTAACGCAACCAGAATATCACCCAGTTCTGCCAACACTCTTGATTTAATTTTGACAACACATCCCGATTTTGCTTCGCCTATCACGTTTTTGCCAGGAATTAGTGATCACTCCCTACTCAGCTTTTCAATTAAGATGTCATTGCGGAAAAATACAAAACAAGTAAAAACCATACGCGACTACAAAAAAGCGAATTTTGATGCAATTAACCGAGAACTATCATCCTTCGTTGACGTTTACTTGGCAGGTTTTGACGAACGCTCTGTTCAAACAAACTGGGATCTGCTTGCCTTTAAAGTGCATGAACTAACAGCTAAATATATTCCGCAACATACCATCACTGGTAATCCGTTAGCACCATGGTATAACTCTCATTTGAAACGTCTGTCTAATAAGAAAAAACGCCTTTTTCGATTAGCACGGCGGTCTCCTAGTGAGTCTCGTTGGGCTGCCTATAAGACCGCTTCCGACGTTTACGTGTCAGCGCTTAAAACTGCCAAACATTACTTTTTGTCGACAACCCTCCCATCCCCACTGGACACTAACGTGAGGAAATTCTGGAAATTAGTTAACCCGCCCCGTGACGATAACATAGTCTTAGAAGATTCATCAGGCAATATCATTCCATCCCACCAATGTGCATCTGTGTTGAATCACTCATTTGTTACAAACTTTTCTACAACTTCTCAAATTGTGTTCCCCACTGCAGCTTCCTTTGATTACATTACAATGACTCCGGTGCTGGTCGAAGCACCGGGTGTCGCTTCATTGATTGATAAATTAAAATACCATTCATCTCCTGGACACGACCTTATTGATTCAAAGTTTCTAAAAAATACCATTTCATTTAGTTCAATTATACTAACCAAGATTTTTCAGCAATCATTAGATAGATCGACTCTTCCTGCTCAATGGAAAATAGGGAAGGTGGCTCCATTGCACAAATCGGGAACTAAATCTTCTCCATTGAATTACCGCCCCATTTCTTTAACAAGTACATGTTGCAAATTGCTTGAACACATCATTTTCACCAACCTTGTAAATTTTCTTGAATCTAACCTATTTTTTTCATCGGCGCAACATGGCTTTCGAAAATCTTTTTCGTGTGAGACTCAACTTATATCGTTTACTCACCAGTTACATCGTATTTTAGATATATCTGCTCAAGCTGATTGCATTTTTTTTTATTTTTCCAAAGCATTTGATAAGGTATGTCACCGACTTTTACTTTTTAAGCTAAACCGACTTAAACTTGACCTTACCGTGCTTAAGTGGATCGAGTATTTCCTTCTTAACCGATCACAATTCGTTGCTGCTAATAACTGCAATTCTTCTCTGTGCCCCGTTTCTTCTGGTGTTCCCCAGGGATCAGTTTTAGGTCCTCTCCTCTTTCTTATTTACATTAACGACCTTCCGTCTCTCGTATCTTCAAACATCCATTTATTTGCAGATGATTGTGTTATCTTTCGCAAAATTAACACCGACAGGGACACTAACCTACTTCAGTCCGATCTCGACAAGGTAACTAACTGGTGTAATGAATGGCTTATGGAACTAAACGTGTCTAAATGTAAAGTCATGCGCATATCACGGAGTACTAACAGCCCCCCTGTGTACTATTTGAACAACGTTTCGTTAGAGCCCGTCAATTCTTATAAATACCTAGGTGTCCACATTTCAGCTAACCTAAATTGGACGCTCCACATAGAACATATCATTAGCAAAGCTAACCGCATGTTGGGTTATCTGCGCCGTAACTTCTCAAAATCCCCATCCTCATTGAAACTTTTGCTTTATAAAACACTAATCAGGTCAAAACTCGAGTATGCTACGCCAGTCTGGGACCCCTGCCGCGATAACCTAATTACTGCTCTTGAAATGGTACAAAATAACTCTGTTCGCTTCATTCACTCCAACTATAACCTTACTGCAAGCATCTCGTCCATGAAATCCATCATCGGGCTTCCGTCTTTAGCTTCCCGTCGGACCACTTTTCGTCTTACATTGTTTCACAAACTATACCATCATCCCACCCTACACAACCAACTCATTAATCAGCCGCAATACATTTCTCGCCGAATCGATCACGCTCACAAAGTTGGCATCGAACATAGCAGCACGCGACATTTTTCCGAATCGTTCATGCTCAGAACATCACGTGATTGGAACCGCCTTCCCCCAAGTGTCATGTCCATTAATGATAACCGTTTATTTCACAATGCGTTAGTTAATATTGTATAACCAGGATAATTTGTTTTGTTACCATAGTTGCTGTATTCTCATGTGTTATTGCTTTGTTTTTCTAACCCACTCCCCTCTGTAATGCCTCTGGCCCTGAGGGTATAATAAATAAATAAATAAATAAATAAATAAATAAATAAATAAATAAAATAAAATAAAATACATACATACATACATACATACATACATACATACATACATACATACATACATACATACATACATACATACATACATACATACGATCGATTGTCGATTGTAGGAGAGAGAGAGAGAGAGAGAGAGAGAGAGAGAGAGAGAGAGAGAGAGAGAGAGAGAGAGAGTGAAAAATTTATTGCCCAGTCACCGACCTAAGTCCAGGTCAGCTCTAAACGACGGATCCTGAGGCGTCACTGTCTTCATAGTAGTCCAGAATGTCCTTAAAGATCTTCTGGATATGAAGGCAGAGAGCCTCCTGGGCGGCCCGAACGTCTGTTCCGGGCGGGGGAGCCAGCCAAGTGTCCCACGAGGTGATGCGGAAGAGGAAGGGGAGAAGCTTCGGGGGGTGGCAGTCCCAGTAGGAGTGGGGAATAGAGGGGTATGCGCTGCAAGAAGGGCAGGTTGGGGTACCGGAGCACTTGCGAATGCGATGTAAAATGTGGTGAGATGGGAGGGAGCGGGTATGAGCCTGGCGGAGAAGAACGGTTTGGGCGCGAGTGAGGCGTGGGTCTGGAGAAGGGTAGACTTGGCGGGCGAGGCGATAGGAAAGTAAAGTGAATTTACGAGTCTCACGATCATGAAGACGAGTGGAAGGAGGATGGTATGAGGTTGGCCAGAGCATAGACGGACCCGGGGATAGATCTCGGAAAAGCGCGTTTACTCTTTCGTTGCCGTTCATGTTAGCGTGGCCAGGTACCCATACCAGGACAAAGAGGTGAGAAGGATGTCTGTTGAGAGTGTCAGTCACTAAGTTAGAAGAAAAGGGGTTGACGGTATAGCGTAAATAATTTTGGATGGCGGATTGCGAATCTGTGAAGATATAAGTGGGGTGTTCGGTGGAGGTTGTGAGAGCAGCATGCTCTATGGCAAGAGCGATGGAGTGCTCTTCTAGGGAGGTGGCATCTGGCGGGCAGAAAAAAGGCGTTTGTGCGGAAACCAACGACGAGTGGCGTAAAATGGCTGCGGTTCCTATTTGCGTAGAGGGAAAATGACTGGCGCCTGTAAAATATACCGCTGATCCTTGCTTTTCTAGAAAGGAGACACGTTTGGTGAGGGCTTTACTGCGTAGAAAGCGGCGGGTGGCATGCCTGGAGGGGTTCATATTCTTAGGCAGGGGTTCTATGCGGATACGAGGGAACGTGGCCCAAGGAGGGGAAGTTGTGGGGATTGGAGGAAGCAAAGAAGTAGGGTAGGCCATCGTCTGGAACAGTGCCCGACCCTGGTGAGATGTCTGAAGGCGCTGAAGTTGGGCTTGTTTGTGTATCTGAATACTTTCTTCTATAGTGTTATATGTTAGTGTTTGTTAGTGTTTGTTAGTTTGTTAGTTAGTGTTTAAGATTGTTAGTGTTTAACGCGCCGACGCAACGCAGGTGATGAGGCGCGCCGTAGTGAAGGGCTCCGTGTTAATTTTGACTTCCTGGGGATCTTTAACGTGCGCCGAAATCTCGTCCACACGCGCGTTTTTGCTTTTCGCGATTGGCCCATTTTACTACGTCAGCTGTTAATAGGACGTTTACTGGAATGCGGCCGGTCATGCTCTGTCAAAAAAAAAAAAATGGCAGCATCTCCCCTCCTCGGATGATGGCGAGGGTGCGGAGTACGGGGACTCGAAATGACATCCAAGTTGCGCCCCGAGTGACATCCGATTTGCGCCCCGACCGTCATTCGATTTTAGCCGTGAGTTTCACCTTGATTATTCCCCAAACGAAACTGCAACTCACGGCTCAAATCGAATTTCGCTTGATTTTCGCTTGATGGTGGTGGGCGCACGGATGGACGGGGACGGACATTGGGAGGTCCTAAGGTACTTCCCACCGTTACAGGCGAGGGAGTAAGCCGTTTGACTCACAGGTACTAACTCATGGTCGTAGGCCAATTATCGATGCCAGGCCAGCGAGTCAATACTTCTGCGAGAACGTCAGACGGATAGTAGAAGTGTGGAAGGTCCAGCCGTGTGTACCAGGCTGGCTTTTGGAGGTGGAAAAAGTATTGAACATGCCGTGTTTTTAATTTGAGCTATGCTTGCGACCATAGCGTTAGCGGTTTTACGCTTGTTGTTCACGCCTTTTTGTTTTTGTTGATGTCCAAACCCGGCAATAAAGAAAAAAAAATGGTCGTAGGCCAATTGGTAAGACGACTGACGCTAACTCAGTCTGGTCTGCCAGACACAGGCTCGAATCCTGCCGGTGCCTGTGTGATTTTTTGCGATTGTAAACGCTATGCGCACGGACGCGGACAGACATTGTGTGGTCCTAAGGTACTACGCACCTGATTTTTGATTTTTGATTGTAGGGTTTAACGCGCCGACGCAACGCAGGCGATGAGGCGCGCCGTAGTGGAGGGCTCCGGATTAATTTTGACCACCTGGGGATCTTTAACGTGCGCCGAAATCTCGCACACACGGTCGTTTAAAACAAAGAAACGGGCCCCTCTACCGTCTGAAGCACTCTCCAGTAATGAGATCGCATCATATATAACATAATTTTAGAACCAACAAGCAGTGCACTTCCCTCTGAGACGGCGCTAAAGCTGGAAAACCGCCGCGTACCAGCTGTTGCCGGGGTATCAGTGACGAGGCGAGGAGAGAGAGAGAGAGAATAAACGTTTATTGCAATTAAGAGATGGGCTTGTAATGAAGCTTCAAGGAGGCGCCCTTAGTCCAAGAAGCCTTGAGCACGCACTTGCCTCGGAATAGGACATTGATGGCTTGCCATCGCTCGCGCCTCACGTTTGCAAGCTTCGAGTGGAGAAGGCTATAAGTAAGAGCAAGAGGAGTGCGATTGCCTGTTGCCACCCCACTCCCTTTCCCTTCTTCCCTCTTCCCCAACTAGGCTACCAAGACCCCCGTATCGTTAATAAAGTTTCATTCATTGATTTTACTCGGAATCAAATTGCGATGACGACGCCGTCAGTCGTCCTCAGACTAAAAGAAACAGCTGCATTGGTGACCGCAAGGGAACTCTTTTAGTAAGCGTAAGCGTCAGCGTCAATCAAGAGCGAAGATATGTCCTAGTGCCAGCCCCGCCCTTGGTGAAGAGATCAATCGACATACCACGGTGTGTGCTCAGGAAAACAAAGTGCGAAGAATTCGTCACCATTGACGTCTTCAAAGTCAACTCTACTAGAGCTTGAATATGGCTTTCAAGACTGAAGTATAGCAAGGCCACTCCTACGTAGAATAGCGGCATTGTTTTGATTTTTTATCCCAAATCACCAAAGCGTCAGCGTACGCAGAAATCACTTAAGAAACCACTTATCGGAAAACAGATAAACCCTGGTTACTTGTAAATAAATTATTTGAAACACGCGACCAAGAATTGTCTCGACGTGTAAACTAATTTGCTAAATGAAGTGACCATCCTCAGAATTTTTTTTTCACCTACAAACGAACTTTACATTGATACAGCCGCTAGAAGCGATCGTTACTATTGGTAGGGAGATGTTTAAGTGGAGCCTCCTGGCTCCTGACGTCAGCTTAGGGGCTCACGCCGCTGTCATCTGCTACACTCCGCTTGTGCGACGCAACAGATTCTGTGCTCGCACTCACCCATTTTGGTGATTGAACAAATACCGGACGAGGTTGAAACCACGACTGTTTAGGAAAATACAGAAGTCTATACTCAACCCAGCCTAAAGTTTTGCGACCTTAGCTTGTGCATGTCGGTATACTCACAAGCCACGACAACGTAAAGTGATGATACAATACTTTCAAGCATACCGCAAAGTTACAAAAAACTTTTACATTGTGCTTGCAATAGGTTAATGAGAATAGTAATACCTTCTGGCAAAGCCGAAACAAGCTACAGAAAGAGGGCTAGGAATTTGTATTGGTCTTGCACTTTCTTGGTTGTCGTTTATTAGCATCTGTCTTATTCTCCTTGTTTTAAAGATTGCTGTTTGCAAATCTATAGCCTTGAATATTCGTAACAATAAGAAGCGCCAACTCAGCGCACTTCGCACGGGTTCAGCTTCGCAGGGGATGTTGTGAAGACGGCAATGTTTCCCCCTGAATGGTAACAAAAAAACAACCGTACCTGAAATCATGCCTTGAGCGTGTTTATGTGATTTAAAGTATTTTTTTTTTTGTGACAAAACATTGTGCGCACGCAAAATCTGTTATGGGCGAGCATCAAATGTCGACTGAGCGCAAAGAAACAGAAGTGAGAGAGAATAACTAGAAATCATGCCTTGAGCGTGTTTATGCGATCTGAGCTAGTTTTTGTTATAGAACGTTATTCGGACGCAAAATGTGTTGCGGGCGATCATCAAACGTCAGCCGAGCTCAAAGAAACAGCAGGGACAGCGAATCCGGTTGAAGCAGACGACAAATGTGAGTATCCCAAGCCGACGTCACGCAGACGCGTTTCGCAGCGCCGCCCGTGGTCGCGCTAACCTCCTATAGTAAGTGTTCAGTGTTGTGGAGAAAAGAGTCCCGCGCTGTACTCATGTGCCCACACGCCCACGAGGGGGATGGGCAGGGAATTGACATCAGCTGAGCGCCACGTGCACGGTATTCTGGCTGCAGAGAGACCTGCTTGGACAAGCGTGAGCGTTGCTTACAGGACGTGAACTGACCTCGCTTTCGGCACGTGTGCTCGAGACTTGCGGCTCTCCTCGGCTGTCACGTTGCTTGGGTGCCACGAAGACGCGTTTTCCACCGTACGCTTGCTTTCCTGCGCACACTTGCGGGCTTAATCTGCGAGGCTGTCAAGGGTGGACGCCCAATCAAGCAACCGCTTTCTCGCTTGCTCGCTTGGCGGCTTGTTTGCTTGCTGCCTTGCTCCGCTGGAATGTTCTGTTTCGCATTTCACGCGCGCGGTGACTTTTAGTGGGAAATGCCAAGTATACCGTCTTTTTAAAAAGAAAAGTAAAAACGTCCGTGCGTACGTGATTCCTGTGCACATAAAAAATCCCCAAGGTGAGCCAACTTAATCCGCCCCCCCCCCCCCCCCCCTTCAACAGCGTGCCTCAGTGCCCGCTTCGGTGCGTTAAGCCCCAGTTTAATTTTACGGGTTAAAGGCCCTTGAGAAATCAGCGTCAGTTCCTAAACGGCGCTTTTCACAGCCCCGGTGCTGCTCCGGTGTGTTAAACATTGCACTTTTTATGCCTGAAGTTTTCGCAATGCCGTCACAAAATCACAACGCCGGTTTCATATGACTACCCCGATGCGTGCAATTAATCGGGCGGAAATAAGCCTTCCGGTAGGAAACGAAACCAGCGACGTGACCATCGCCAGATACATACATGTATGTGTGCTACTATACGGTTTCCTTAAAGAGAAGCTGCTCAAAGGCAAGGATATTCGAGTTATGGGAGGCCGGAAATGCATATCGTGTTTGTACGCATCTCACTTAGTGAAGAGGGCTCCAAACGCTGTAGTTTTTCTTCCTTGGCCACCTTGACTCTTGCACGCAAGCCTCGCTCGTATGCACTTTCAAGTCATCCGAGGTCGCACTGCAGCGCTATCAAGAGATGTAAGCGGATAAGAACCACTCGAAGTAATAATGATAGAGTGGAAGGTTTGTTTAGTTGTTCCCTTAATCCTTAAACAGCGCATGCATTCAGTCTTCTAGAAGAACACAGGCGATTCCGGAAACAGACTATGCTCGAGGACGTTGATATGGGCTTAGTTTGCTGAACATTGCGGTGAATTTTAGAAGACTTTGATTGGCATTTCGGTTCAAATGAAGTACTAAAAACACGAAAATAGGAGCTGTAGATGAGGGGAGGAAGTGACACAAATTAAAGGCGGAGCAAAAGTATTAAGTGCAGGAAGGGACTCACGCTAAGCGAAATGAACGCAAAACTGAAAGTGCTGTTAACGTAGTAAAAATGCCTCTTTTTTTTTTCTACCGTTTATTTTGTCGTTCTCTTCCCGCGTTTTCTCTTTCTTTTCTTATGCCAGTCTGATTTGCAGCCATATTCTATAAAGAAACAGTATAACCAGAGAAGGAGGGGGCAATTAAATTATTTGCGGCTCAAATTGACACCGAAGCTGTTGCTAAGGCATTAAAAAGCAAAGCTCTATACATAGCTGCTACAGAGTCGGCGAAAAATCGTAGTAATCGGAACGGTGGCTTCTATGTAAACACAATCGTCCATTTCTTGGCATCGACGATCAACGCCCCCCACCCCCTTGCGTCTCGCACGCTGCTTTGGATGCAAGGAAGACAAACTATTTAATGTCGAGTTTGCCGTTTTTACGCAAGCGGCTGAGCCGTGTTCCGCAGATATCAAGTCAAGGCGGCCCACTTTCTCGCTAAAAGAAGTAAGCGAAGTCTACACACGGAAGCGTCCTGTCGCGATGGAAAAGGCCCGTTTTTCTCCGCCCAGCTGAGATAACGGCGAAACTGGCGGGGTTCAGCCTTGCACTCGTTAAGATAGGCCAAGGCTGCCGCATGGCAGGCGGGTTAAAGTACCCCCTTCACCAGACTCAGCGGAGACAGGTGCGTGCACAGAGCTATATAGTGCGCTAGCAAAGTCGTAAAATCGATCGCAAGAGCTGGTGCTTAACTTCAGCAGCTAACCCCTCCCTGAAAAATGAGCAACTGTGTCTGCGTCAGAGTGTATAAAGACAACGGTGTACTGGATAAGAGAAAATGGGTAAACTAGTTCTCACGAAACAGCACCTTCATGAGCGTTCAGTTCCCTCCAAAGAACGCACTGTATATGTTTTAGTCCCCAGCATTGTATCGTCTTCGCTCGTCGAATAAAAAAAAAATGACCTGCGCTCAGTTCTTCTATAGCTATTGTTTGTGTAGCCATTTAATGTATTTTTATTTGGTATGCGCTAACGTTCGCACTGAATACATATTAATATTACTCCAGGCATTATCATTTCAGTGATACCGGCAGTTATTTTAATCCCCCGCCGTTGGGCCGAAAGCAAATTTTCACTTCTACGGCAGTTTTAACGACATGGTTCTCTATATTGGGAGATGCACGAACGAAATAAACAAGGCGCGATTTGGCTGTGCATTTCGAGTTTACGTATTAGTAAGTCGCGCACCCACACGGGCTACTTTGATCATTGTCCCACTGCATGGCTGACGACTGTGTTATCTATATAAACCCTGTGTGCAATTTATGTTACAATCAATTGATCCGTTCCACGAATGAACAAAAGAGAACAATAAGTTCGCCGGAAGCACAAATAAGCGCGCAGTTTAAGGTACAGTGTACAAGAAGTGAGGCGTAAACATAAAAATATAGAAACCAGCCCGCGAATTTCCAGACTCTAGTTCACAACTGCAATAGTGGCGTGGTTCGGGCACATACATATACGAGGAGCACGTGATGAGTTAATGACGTAAAAGCGATGCCAGTGCTTAACCGGCATGGCACCAAATATGAAAATCGTGTGTTCAAGATCGCTTTTTTGTGTTCTATATATATATATATATATATATATATATATATATATATATATATATATATATTGATATATATATATATATATATATATATATATATATATATATATATATATATATATATATATATATATATATTTTTTTTTTTAATTTTAAAACGAAAGAAAAGGAGAATTAAGAATGTGCCTGTATTCTTTTCTCTTTTACGGTTGTTAGTAGCTATGGTATCATTTCAAAATAGCTTTTTCAGATTAGCAATTTTATCACGCCTCGCTCAATGCCCCTCCATGGGTATCTAACCCGGCGGGCCTGTGCCGTAAGAGCTGGGTATTTTCGCGGACCAGGGTCGACCCGATCTCAGAAGTCGACACACTAACTGAGGGTGTGAAAAGCCTATTTTATGGTTACTATTAAGTCCTTGATCTTACCATACAAGTTTTAAGGGTCGAACCTGATACCAGTGTGCCAAATTAAGCCTTGCGGACTTAACAACGCGTCGTCATAGCCACGCGTTTTCAAATTGGCGGAGAATATGGTCCGACGGAAACGAAACTCCTGAATGCACTTTTCTCGCTGAATAACACGCCTAAGCCGAGAAAACCATAAACATGGTACATGCATTCTAAGCTTTAATGCGTTAAGGTAATTACAATATTTACAACTGACTACACTGCCCCTTTAAAAGTACACCGAGATATTTCAAACTCGTCCGATTCCGTGTAATATTAGAGAAAAGAATTAATAGGCACATACCATGCACCAAACACAACGCCCAAGTTTCATTCAAGTTTACACTCACTTCTCCCACCTCATTGAACTGCTGTTTCATTTGCATAACCGTGAGTTTGTCCTCACACGAACGCGGAACATCGGTGCGAATTCCTTGAAGGCCAATCGAGTATTCAACACTTTGGCGGTTATTTGCCCACAATGACGGAAGAAACGACAGCGTTCGGAACCGCCTTGGCCTTTCGAGGTTTTGGAGTGCGCACTAGCCATCCGTGGCATTCGCTCGAAGCGATTTACCCCAGAAGCCGAGGCCAGGACGAAGGTACTTGAGCACCTGGACCACACGCGTGGAGACCTCATTCACATATTTACGGATGGCTGTGTCAACATAGAGACAAGCGCAGCGGCCTTTGTGATCCCCGTCATTAATGTTTTCTGGGCAGCTCGCCTCGATAGTATGACATGCACAACGGCGGAGTGTGTTGCCATTGAGGCGTCCTAATAAAGATTGAATCCATTCGGGTACGGTGTGCGGTCATTATAGCGGGTGGCATAGTGTTCCCACAGACAGAACACGCCAATGCCATTTACTTCTAGTCCAGCAGGTCAATGAAAAGGCGAACGTATAAGGGGATGACGGAGAGGCAAGGCACCAATTGTTGTGCGTCGGTTGTCGAAAACTGTTTTGAAACTGAATTCCGGAATTCGCTTACAGGTATCAAATTCCCGCTCCCTTACACTGCGCGTAACTAAAGGGGTGTCAAAGCCGCGCACGTAGGAGCGTTTAAATAACTTAAACATTCAATTCCAAACTTAAACATGCTTTATTTACACACAGCGGCCCGAACTTCAGTGCCTTTGCAGCATCGAGCTGTCATTCAACTAACTAAGTAATTAAGTAAATAACTAACTAACTAACTAACTAACTAACTAACTAAATAAATAAATAAATAAATAAATAAATAAATAGTCCATCCATCCGTCTCACGCACGCACGCACGCACGCGCGCACGAAACAGGACGTCCGCTGCGTTGGCGACGAGCAGCTCCTATTGCATTGCGATGTTGGTGCGGACCTACAGACGCGTTCCCACGAAATGGGGCCGCTAAGTTAAGATGAAACCACGGAGGAACCCCGACAAGGGCATGCCGAAATCACACGGCTACGTGAGAAAGCGCGGTACACGAGATGGGAATGACGTATAAGGGCTGGAGACGGGCGCCATGGAGCCGGCTATCAAGCCCTGGATGCGGAATAAACTTGGAATTGTGATTTCTTCTCATGTTCTTTGTGGCCTACAGAAGGGTTAAAAACACACGCATGTAGATTGCAGCCATCTAAAAACGCTAAAAATGCTTTAGGCAAATAGAATAGGGAGTAAGTATATGGTATCCCGACCCCATTGTTGGATAACAGTGGCATGGCCCGAGAAACTACAACAGGGATCTTGTTTTCTTGCATGAGAACTCATCGAGCTCGGAAAGGCTAATTAAGTTTCTTTTTTCTTGCTCAAAAACACGTGCTAAGCACGTCCGATATGTTGTCAACTTCTGCTGCCCACAAAGTCCTTCTAAAAGAATGGACAGTTGGGCTGGTTGGCGAACAAAGCTGCACTGTTTTGTCACCAAGCCTTTGTCACGAAATCTCATCAAAAGCTATAGCATGTACGAACCAGTGCTGGATTAAGGAACTTCGTGCCCGGGGTTAACCGCATTCTTGGGGCCACGCTTGGGGCCCTGACGACCACGACGACTATAATGATGATGACTGGTTTAAGAAGCCGAATTTTTCGAAGCACACATGTTTTGCTTGCTGGTCAGCTATCAAATATACATTATTTTTACGGCCTCAGAAAAGTAATTTGTTGACTTTATGTTTACTATTTTTAGTGGTTTTATCCGATGTACACGTTGGTACGTCTTAATCGTCAGCCTGTCACAAATTCACAATCAATTGAAGCGTCGCATCGACATGCAGCACAGGCCAAGGAACAGCAGAGAACTTTCTTGAAAAGAAGAGGCATTTTGTAAAGGTTTAAAGCTTCAACTTCTACACGTATAAAATTCAACAAACCTATGCACAGTCGCAACCGTTCATAATGGAGATACTCATGCGAATGAAATACAGTAATTGGACTTTCAAATGTACGTTTACATTCAATATAATCCGTAAAAGCAAACATGTCAGGCTCAAACTCCATCACTCATAACAAAATAGGATCGAAGGACGACTTCCTTTTCGCTGTACATTGATTAAAAAACAAGAAAATCAGAGGAACTTGCCCAAAACTGAAACATGAAGACATCAATAATTTCAAACGCCATCTTACAGATTTCCAAACTCGCAAATTCACATATTGCACCTACAAGACAAATATCTCTCAGCAGGTCCCTTTCGATCGACAAAACAGCTGACAAATTCTATTTATTCTATCCGAGAATGGAGGGCAAGTTTTTTAATTAAGGACGTGTTTGAAAAGGAGTGCTCAGTTTCCCAGTTACAGGAATAGTTACGTATAACTTCGTGCTTGTTTTGGCGTCCGCAACTCTGCAGCTAGTGAAAAAACTAAACCAGTCCAGCGGAAAAAGTCGAGTTGCGATCCCCGCTTTACGCTTCCACTAATCAACTAGCTTTACCAGGGCGTCATCGCCATAAAATTCTTTGAGAAACGCTATACACTGAATTTGTTGGCAGATCTCGAGATTGGCGTACGCAGATTTCCAAGCTCACAAGGCTGTGCGTAAGTTCTCAATAATTACAACAGAAGTCCCTTGGGTTTAAACGGTTCAGAATAAACGTCAATTACTCGCAAGCCTGAATCTCTCATAGTACCAAAACGTCCGTGCACCGAAACGTCCGCGCAGCGAAAGGTTCACGTATCGAAAAGACTATTTGAAACGCCCTGTACCGAAAAGTCTAGAGCCGATCGAGCGCGGGGCTTTCACTGAAATGAACCCGAAGGCTGTCAAGCATAAGATGCGGGGCTGCCCACTGGTCCTTACCTGTCAAGGTTAGTCAGCTTCCGTTTGAAGTTGAGGCCCCGGCCGTCGATTTTCGATGCCAACAAGGGCAGCAAGCACGCTCACAGACATTTATTGGAAATAATAGCATAGTTCGCTCTAAAAGATGCTCTTTATAAAATGGATTAATGGCTGACCGTCCAACCTTAAACTACCCAACAGACTACCCAACCCAATAATTGCATAAGAGGAAGAAGAGGGACGGGTGTATATCGAGTTGAGACAGTTTGTTAAATAAGAGATCGTGGCAGACGAAGTCAAAAGTTTTACTTAAATCAAAGTAAACGACATCAAGTTGGCCTCTCCCCTCCACAGCTGTCGAGGCGTGCAGCATGAAATTGACAACGTTGGAGGTGGTCGATAGCCAAGTTACAAATCCATGTTGCTCAGGTATCAATATGTGTTTTATACTGAACGTGAGGAGCATATACAATACTGTTGTAAAGAGCTTGGAAGCAGCGCATAGAATAGAGATTGGCAGGTAGTTTGTGGGGTCGAATTTTGACCCTGTCTTAAAAACAGGAACAACTCGCGCAGTCTTCCAGCGAAAGAGAAATCGGCCAGTTTCGAGGGAAGTTTGAAATATTCACGTCAACGCAGGTACAAGGAGATCCCCAAAAGCCTTAAGTACTGCTGAGGGAATGCCGTCAGGGCCGCATGAAAGTGGCGCCTTCATTCGCTTTAGAGCTTTCGAGACATTGCTTTCTGAGATTACCATTTCTGAGCATTTATAGAGTTCCAGAGATAGCTGAGGGGTCCAGCTACACTTTTATTGCCGTAGGCGGAACGGAATTGTTCCGCAAAGGCATTAGGGACGTCAGATATGCTCTCTCCCTTCTCATCAAGGAGGCTAATATTTCCTAAACAATTTTTATATGTTTGTGAACGGACGGGACCTCAGAAAGCTTTAGCATCCCGTTTTGCGTTAGCTTCAACTGCGGTAATGTAATTAGACCTATCACGTTTAAGCAGATATTTACAATGAGACCTGAGTTGACGAAACTCACTCTTCAACTTTTCCTCCCCCGTATTCTTAGCCTGTCTGTGAGCTCGCTCTTTCCTTCCAAGGGCCCTTTTTAGTTCGGCTGAAAACCAGTATGAAAAATTGCCTTTCTTTTCTGTCACTTTATGAATAAATCTGCTGAAGCCGTCATGCAAAACTTCAATGAAAAAAATCAGCCTGCTCGTCAGCGCCATTGAGGTTGGCTACTGGCGACTGAGAAAATGAAATAAACCAATGTAGTCCCCACGATGAAGTTGTAACCACTGTATAGTGGTGTGCGAACAGGAGGACTGTGATGAAGGAGAGATACGTTCCAAACAGAAGTGAGTAGAGGAGGATGAAATTTGTCAGGCTTTACCAGTTCAGTGAAGCTGTGCAAAACATCGGCGGCTTCTCAGTTAGTCAGACACAAGTCTAAAACATCCCCACATGAATTCGTATTGAAGTTACACTGCTGTAATGAGGTAAAGAAAACAAAATCGCGTATTGTCAAACTTCTGGAATCTGAAGTATTGAAGGTACGACAGTGATTTTGTACGACAGTGGATGATTAATCATCTGAGTGTCCCATGAAATCCCGGGGACGTTGAAATCCTCAGGGATCAGGAATTTGTGATTACTGTGAGATGTTGCAATAGTTTTAATGGAATTGAGGGTTTGTTTAAAGTTAGACGGGTGAATCTCGGGTGATATGTAATACTTGCATAGCATGAGGCGTTCGCCCCGAGAACATAGCACCTCTAACCAGATTTGATTGACTGTAGGGTTTAACGCGCCGACGCAACGCAGGCGATGCGGCGCGCCGTAGTGGAGGGCTCCGGATTAATTTTGACCACCTGTGGATCTTTATCGTGCGCCGAAATCTCGTACACACCGGCGTTTTTGCTTTTCGCCTCCATCAGAAAAGCGGCCGCCGCGGCCGGGAATCGAACCCGCGACCTCGTGCTCAGCAGCGCAACGCCTTAGCCACTGAGCCACCGCGGCGGGTCTCTAACCAGATTTACTTAGCGTATTCATCAATGTAGATGCGGCGCTTACACTTTATCGGATCATGAAGGGCAATAAGAACACCACCACCCTTTTGTTTCCCGTGCGAAGGATCACGGTCAGGCCGGGAAACTTGATAATTTGGAGTGGATCCCTAGAGAAGGCTAGCGTTGCAGGGGGCGGCATAAAGTTAGATGGGCAGATGAGATCAAAAAGTTTGCGGGGATAAATTGATCGCACACAGGACCGGTATAATTGAAGATTAATGGGAGAGGCATTTGCCTGGCAGTGGGCGTAGATAGGCTGGTGATGATGATGATGATGATGATAAGGGAGGACGAACTAATGTCAGGGCACAGCCAAGTCTATGTCAGAATTATAACAGGAAAACATGATGAGACAACGTTAGCAAAATAATAATAATAATAATAATAATAATAATAATAATAATAATAATAATAATAATAATAATAATAATAATAATAAAACAAAAAACAATAACACTTGCTGAATTTATTCCCATATAAAAGAAAGCAGCAGGCAAACCAAAGCCTCTTCTATAAGTTAGGAAACCGAAACCCTTGCAGCAGCGACCATTTCAGGAACAAGCAAATACAAACGCTATAGCTTAGGTCAACTGAAAAGGAAGCGCGCACACACACACACACACAAACAAGATTGATGTGAGAGCCCCCAGGAAGTAATGCCGTGCTTCGCGGAGCGTACGAAGGATTTTCTGAGTGGGGACGGTCAAGCGGCCAGGCGGCGTTCAAGGGCTCTGTTCACACATTTTTGTCAAGTGTGAGCCATCAAGGCACGTGCGGGCGCCCTACAACACACTTAATGGGGACAAAGCAAGAGAAATGCGGGAGGGTAGCGTCAAAGTGCTTTCATTCCTGAAATCGCCAAATGTGACCTCACTATTCGCTAGAGGACACGGCTGTCATCCGCGGACGCGACCCTGGACGTTCCGACCAAAACTGGCTTCACTTACAACGGCCTAAACAGTCCTTCTCTCTCATCACAGGGCACGTGGGCAGGGATTGGCACGCGAGTCCACCAGCAGAAAGTACGCCCGCCCACTTAAAGAGACGGCCTTAGACATGACAATTAGATGAACGAGCGGAATCCCTGCACAGAGTCAGTCACTGACAGAGCACAAACAGCCTACGTAGGCTAAAGTTCATAGGGTAGGGTGGCGCAAATCGCTTACCATGCGAATTCGAGGCCCTGTTGGAAGCACCGTGTGCGGCCATTCAAAGTCCATTAGGATGCCACTTGTTCCGACAAACACGCGTCCCTTAAGCAAACGGGAATTGAAACCACCTAATGGCCCCCCCGAAGAATGCACGATATGCTTGCGGTTAGCCGACCTTGTTGCGAGAACATTTGCAGCGACAATAAATGCGAAGAGTAACAGTGAAACAGTAAACGAAAATAACTATGAATTTAAAAAAGACTATCTACGCAAAATGTGAATAACTCGCCTCCACAACACGCGATACCCATATGCAGACAGAACTGGGATTACTTCGGTAGTTTTTTTTTTTGGTCATTTAACCTTGCCGCCTGATAATGTTTACCGGGAGGGGTTCAGTTCTGGTGTAGGTAGCATTGGAACACGCGCCAAAGAAGCGCTGGCCTTTCTGCAGATTTAGTTCAAGAGTTGTAGAATTTCCGCACCGTCCTTCATCTGTTCGCTTCTATCGGGATATTTTTGTAAATGTTGCCGCGCTGCTCATGACAGGAGACATTGGTCACATAAGCGCTTCAGCTTGACTGGCTTCTTTCAGCTTCCAGCTTTTCTCTTGAAAGCGGTAGAAACAATTAGCACTTGGGGTCAAAGCGATAGCGCTCCCTTCAGCAATGAGAGTGCCCCGGGTCCTGCTCCTACCTCCTTTTTTTTATGCCTGAACACTAGATGCGCTGTTCTTTAAAAAAATTGCGAAGGTAGAACGTGGTTGAATCCAGCTGTCGAGCGAGAGCTCGGTTTCCGCGGCGCAGTGAACGCGCACACAATTGCACCGGAAGACAAAACGCAGAATCTGCTCGGCTCAGTCGGCGCTGTGAGCGCTGAGTTGCACTGAGCTTGGGTGCAGCCAGCGCCTTCTTGTATCATTTTCAGATGGCACGCGACCTTACTATCTCCCCATACCCGCCTTTCCCCACCACCACCACCCCTCCACTTGCAACGAATGCGCGATTAGACGCTTTCTCTCCGTGCAAGCGCACGATGTTGCTGGTCCCTTCGTCTTTCTGTGTCCGTGTTTTATTTCGCGCTGTAGCATCTTTTTCGATGTTGCTGGCTTGACCTTGTGTGTGCTTGAAGGTCAGATTAACGCTACGAGGAACGAGCCATTTTCTGGTTTTGTACCTGGAGTAATAGAGCCTTCGCTCTAGAAGCCTTGCTTACGAAGCCCCCTCGGAGAGATAATGTGCAGCCAGAGAAAGCAGCGCCCAGGTGCGGTGGGCATGCACAGATCGGCTAGTCTGGCGCTAACGGAATTGGGGCGCCCTCTTTCTTCTTGTTCTTTCTTGTTTCTTCTTTCCCTCGCCTCATTCGACTGTCTCTGCTCGCGGATATCGCGTTGCAACGTGGTAACAATTGCGTATGCGTGTAAGACAGCGCGAATGAGTTACTTTTTCCGTCCGTATTCCTATTATTGTTAATTATACTGATCATCACTGCAGGCGCAAAGAAGCGCGAAGTAATTTGAATTGCAGACATCTGAAATAAAATTTGTGACCTCGAGGAGTTACAATTACCCAGTGTCAATTGTAGTAAACTAATTATGTGGTATTACATGGGCGCAAAGATTTTTTAACACTAAAAAATATGTACAGGTTGCAGTTGAATTTTGCGCAACTGAACAGCGGTGAGAGCTGTCGCGCCACCCTTGGCTACCCAACGTTCTCGATATCCTTAGGAGACCCGTTGTATCGCTCCCAGCTTTCTCAGCACCCAGCGAGATAAGAGAGGGAGATAAGCTGCAGGTCTTCCACCGTGCACACAGTGGACCAGCACGGCAGCTAGTAACGTCAGCGCAAGCTATTTACAAATTTTTGAGCTTGCAACAGAAGTGAGTGAACGGCAGCAGAAAAATGCCCTCCTCCTCTCTGCATTTTCCTTGCCGATTTCCTATGACGTTTGGTATGGCGTCAAAACGAGATGGCTTGGGTTGACTGCGCTACTGCACGGCTCGCAGACCCTCCGACAGAATCAGTAGGCCCAGCGTTAAGTCGGCCGGCCGCCGGCGGGTCGTTGCAATTGAAACTAAGCCAATACACGTTTTTGCCTGGAAGAAGGTGTCTTTATTAATTAGTTTGTAGATTGTACCAATTTTTAAGTCCAAGTCATTCCACACAAGCCCACATGCGACGCTTCGCTGACTGATACGCTAGTAGAAAAACCGGGCCATCTGCACTAACGTGAAACCTGGGGAAGGGCGAAACATGCAGTGTATAAGTGTATCCTTGGCGCCTTGGCGTTTTTGCCCACGGAGGTGAAACCGTTGGGGGATAGAGGTTGCTGTAAAAGTTTCGTGTCTTTGAAGCACGAAGCGTTCTCGTGCGAGGCGTTGGAAAACAGGTTTCCCGGTGTTTTAGTACCGTGACTAAATGAAACGACGACGACGACAGGAGACGCCGTCGGCACGAGCCCCCAGGGGGCTTCGCTTCTAAAAAGTTCGAAAACGCAGGCCCAAAGTCTTTAGAAAAATGGCAGCATCTCCACTCCGTGGATGATGGCGAGGGTGCGGAGTACGGGGACTCGAAATGACATCCAAGTTGCGCCCCGAGTGACATCCGATTTGCGCACCGACCGTCATTCGATTTGAGCTGTGAGTTGCACCTTGATTATTCCCTAAATAGCTTGATGGTGGTGTGCGCACGGATGGATGCGGACGGACATTGGGAGGTCCTAATGTACTCCGCACCGTTACAGGCGAGGGAGTAAGCCGTTTGACTCTCGAGTACTAACTGAGCTCGCGGCCAAGCGGCCATGGGAGGACAGTGCTGCGGACGCTGACGCGAAGAGCCTGGTGGGTATTGCCTCGACTGGGCCCACAGCGAGGAAAAAGCGCCCTGAACCTAAGACGAACATTCACGCCGGAGACAGGAGGCCGCCAAAGCCCCCCTCGTGACGAGATTTATGTGTGCCCAAGAACGGGGCGAACGCCTCATGCCGCATTGACCTACGCTAGCGGACGCACACCCGCGCATTTGTCATATGTCCGAGGTGAGCGGCATGCGGTCTAGTTTTTCCAAATGGCTGTACGTTTAGAAGCTGCAATTAACGTTGCCACGGTTAATGTGCGAGGCCTGGCAGCGAGACGGAAGCAATGCCAGCTTAGTAGGCTGTTAGCAGACCGAGAACTGAATATAATTGCGGTGCAAGAAACTAAAGTGGAAAGCCAGGAAATGACGGACCGCATGTTGCAACCTTTTAGAGCAAATTTTAATGTGTGTGTCTCGCACGCCGTGGGAACATCGGCTGGGGGTTCCGTTTTTATCAGGCGATCACTAGGGATTGTTGAACAGACCGTTGTAGCTGATTCGAGTGGCCGCTATGTGTATTGCGACTTTTCATTTTGCGATATTGAATGGAGAGTTATATGTATTTATGCACCGAACAGACAGGGTTAGAGGGAGGCTTTTTTTTCAAACTATTAGTAAGCACCTTGAGTGCGAAAGGGTTGTTATCTTGCTTGGGGATTTCAACTGTGTGTGCATGACAGAGGACAGAGCAGCCCACGAGCGGGTTAGAGATAAAAGCGCCGAATGCTTAATGGACATAACTTCAAAATATTGTCTGGATGACGTAGCTCTCTGTACGACTAGAGATCCAACCTGGTTTACACACTTTAAAAGGTGCCAGTCACGCGAGGCTGGATAGAGTGTACATATCAAGTTAACTTGTGCCACTGTGTGACAGTTATAAGGTCGAGGCCTTGTCCTACAGCGATCATTGCCTTGTGACTTTCTGTCTGGGAAACAAACAGAAGACCACGAAATGGAATTGGAAGTTGTGGAAATTAAATAGCCGGGTACTTAAAGATGAACCTTTTACAGCTAGGGTCAGTGAACTGTTTAAATATGTACAGTGACGCACAGACGAGCTGGGGAGTCAAGTAGGACCTTTTTAAAGAACAAGTTAAAATAGGTGCAGTCGAAAGAAGCACAATTATTAATAAACAGAAAAGAGAGAAGGAAAAATAACTTCGCCAGCAGTTAAGGACTCTATTGTTAGAAGAAAGCGCAAACGCCGGCGAGTTTAAGCAAGAAATAAGAGACACCAAAAATAAACTAGAAGTCATCGATACTGAGCGTTATAGGGGAGCTATCGTGCGAGCACGAGCAGATAAGATGTCGTTCGGTAAAATGCCACAAAGCGTGCGTTGTCTGATGAAAAATGTTACGCGCAGAAAAACGAAATCAGGGAAATACGGTACAAAAATGGTGTTACGGCCCAAAAAGAAACGATTGAGCGGGCGTTCGTCGAGTTTTACACTGAGCTGTTAGACAGGCACATTCCAATGAACGATGGCTTTGCGGATGAATTTTTATCGCTTATGCCCAAATTAGAACCAGAGCTTTGTGAAATAATGTAAGCACCAATTAGTGTGTGGGAATTAGAAAATGCAATAGATGATCTGAACACCTGTAAGTCACCCGGGCCAGACGGGTTAAGCGCGGAATTTTACAAGGCTTTCAAAAGGGAGGTAGCGGTATCTTTATATGAAGTATTAGTAGAGGCTTACAAACTACATGTTCTCCCGCAGTCTTTTAAGGAGACACACATCATCTTGATACCGAAGTGTGAAGATGCAGTAAAACTGCTGTCCGTAAAGGCGTATAGGCCAATTAGTCTAGCCAACGTTGACTACAAAATTTACATGAAAGTCTTAGCTAGACGGTTGCAAAACGTAATTCAGTTTTTGGTAGGACCGCATCAAACTTGCGGCATTAAGCATCGCACGATAAGTACCAATGTGCACGTCGCCAAAAGTGTGTTAGAGTGCTGTGATGCCTTCTCAGGTAGTGTGGCGATGGTGCAACTCGACCTTGAGAAGGCTTTTGACCGGGTGTCCCATGACATACTTTTCAGAATCTTAGAATACACGAATGTGGGGTCTGTTATCTTGGATGGTATAAAGATGGCGTATGCCGGATGCAAGGTGAGCATAATCGTTAACAAAAATTTAAGTGAAAGTATAAATGTTGGTTGTTCGGTCAGGCAAGGTTGTCCGTTATCGCCTCTTCTTTTTGCGCTGTATCTCGAGCCTTTCTGTTTAAAAATAATCAAGCATGAACGAATACGGGGGTTTGCATTACAGAACACTGAAGTAAAACTGCTCGCATACGCAGATGATATAGCGGTTTTCTGTCGCGATCAAAAGAGCATAAGCGAGGCAGTTAAGGTGGTCAAGTCCTTTTGTGAAAAATCTGGGGCTGCAATTAACTGGGATAAATGTTCGGGATTTTGGCACGGGAACTGGTGCTCAACCCCTGCCGTTTTTGAATGCATACAATGGACCACGGCACCAACAAAATATCTAGGGGTGCCTCTGGAGCATTATAGGGATAGCCGAGACTACTGGACTAACGAGACCGAAAAGTTGAGAGACAAAACCAGAAACTGGCAAGGGCGCAATTTTTCTATGTTTGCTCGTGCCACTATCTGCAACCTTTTTTGTTAGCCAAAGTGTGGTACATGCTGCAAGTGTTGTGTATGTCACGTGCTAATGTCCAAAAAATCCACAGAGTATTTACGGTCTTTATTTGGTCTTCCAGCTGGGAAAGAACCAGTCGCTCTTACATTTTTCGCCCAGTCAAAAAGGGGGGTCTTGGTCTTTGTCATTTATTTTTACGACAAGTTGTCACAAGGTTTTGTTTTGTGCGGGATCAAAAAGATACCTTCTTGCGCACTGTAATTCAAGTGCGGTTGAAAAATGTGCTGCTTGACTTTGTTGTGTCTTCAAGTGATATAGTGTGCAGGGGGGTGAAAGGATATTTGCCAGAAGTGGCTCTGTCTGTTGAATTTTTGAAGGTACGGTTTTCTTTCGACTACCTGTGTAGTAATTCCAGGAAGCGCCTGTACAAAGATTTAGTGGATGTTTGTTTACCTGTGCCACTGTATAGGTCGTTATACGGTGCGGGCACAGGGCTTGATGTTTTAAGGAGGGTTAAAAGTATGCCTGTGAAGCCTGCAATGAAGTCCTTTTTTTTAAACTACACAGTGAAACCCTTCCCTTAGATACTTGGTTAGCAGAAAGAAGTATTTTTGTGCCGTGGGCAACCGACTGCAGACTGTGCAAAAAGCCGGAAACTATTAATCACGTCTTCATCGACTGTTGGGACCCAGTGTTCCACTGGGACGTCCTCCAACGTACGTTAAAGAAAGACTTACCCATAACGCCGTGTGGAATTCGTTTCCTACCTGAAAAAAATGAGGGCGGTGTGCCGTACGATTTGATCATGCTCCTCAGCTTTCATAGTATATGGAGGACGAGAATGGCGGTGAGGAATGCGGATATAAATGCCCGGCCTGTCAGGGAAAATTTCATTGAAAGCGTACAGTATATACGGGAAGTGTTTCGTGCTGAGGATGATCCCCCTGAGTGGTTGCCTGGGCTTGACGATTTAGTGTGTCTTAGAAAGCTTTAAAGCCACGTAGTCAGCCAAGTAGGGTTGACGGATCATTACATGACATGATGTGTGATGTGCTGTAGAAATGTCAAAGCAGGCAATAAAAAAAACGGTCGTACCCTAGTGGGTAAGACGACTGACACTAACACTGTCTGGTCTACCAGACACGGGCTCGAATCCTGCCGGTGCCTGTGTGATCTTTTGCGATGATGCTATGCGCACGTACGCGGACGGACATTGTGAGGTCCTAAGATACTCCGCACCTAAAAATTGAAGTAGACGAGGGCATAACATGGGTGCATTAACAAACTAGCTGCTAATAAATAGATACGATTTTACGGGATTTACCTGAGTAGAGAATGGCGAATATCGTTGTTAATATGCAAATAATGTAATGGTATAAAATATAACGCGATGCTGTAGTGTGACATTCCTGGGAAAAAAAAGAAATTCACGCCAGTTACCCGCATGCCTGGTTTTTTTTTTAATTTTCCATCAGCGACTGAGTGAAATTAATTTGGATTCAGTGCACATATGCAAAATCGGATGTTCATTGATTATGGTGTTTACCAGGCGATGAGGCACGCCGTAATAGAGGGCTGCGGATTAATTATGATCACCTGGGGATCTTTAACATGCGCCGAAGTCTCGAACGCACGGGCGTTCTTGCTTTCCGCCTCCATCAGAAAAGCGGCCGTCGCGGCCGGGAATCGAACCCGCGTCCTTAAGCTCAGCAGCACAACACCTTAGCCACTGAGAAACCACGGTGGGTCCAAATCTGATGTTGTGTCTTCTTACAGGCGACAGGGCTGTACACAGAATTGGCGTCGTAATCTACGGCAGACGAGTTTTTACGGACGTGCCACATTATCAGCAGGCTGTGAATCCTCCACAGTGACACCATGGAGTTTTCAGGCTTCAAGTGTCGGTGCTTCGGGAGCTAAGAATATATCCCTTGATGATCCCTTATAGAGATATGAAAATGACTGCGACACAAAGCATTAGTAGGAGGATGTGAAACACAAAAAACCGATAAGGGTGAGGGCTTAATACAAGGTAGGTGTAACTTCTACATCTCCTTCATTTTCAGAAGTTGCAATTAGTATCATTTTCTTTTTAAATTTTCTTGCCGGCTGCACAGCCCACCTTTTCAGTTCTTGCCTGTTGTCAGCTATTTATTTACAGCCTAGAAGTTTGCCAGCAGGCATGCGGGTAACTGGCGTGAATTTCTTTTTTGCTGGAAAGCACCAAATATCCGCGACTGTGACAGTAGTTGCTGAGCTCAGCTAAGTGCGAAATAGCCCAGTAATTCCTCATATGTCCCAGTGACTAAGACGGCAATCTTCGCCATAAAATAAGGCTGTATCTAGAGTGCCGTCTGACGGCATTTTGAGAAATCCGCTAAAGCGACGTCCACTTGCGTTTCGCAAAGAAATGCCGCGTCTGGCACTACTTCGCTCCCCTTACGCAACGTAGCGTGACCTAACCGAACAGTGGAATTCCGTTCCCTAGTGGGTACAAGCCCGGCATTTCCTGCGCACACACAGCGCCATCTGCAGCTTCGCTTGTAACACTTCATCTATTCTTTTATGAAACTGCTAAGAGAGCTCCGATGTTGGGCGGCAGTAGCCTGTGGAAGCGTTGGTAAATTCTCGAAATAGTTTGAGGAACGCGGTCTTTTAAAATGTGCAAAGGAAGTCGCTGCCTTCCGGTGTCTGTAAACTTGATTATTCCAATCATCAGAAGACGGCAGGAGAAAGCGCGGGGATCGATGACTGAGAAGGGACAATCGGCACGCTTGCCAAGTTCTGCACGTCGTAAAGATCGGTCTCAGGAAGCAGAAGGTCGCTGGGTGCCCGAATATGCCCGGCAGTGCGAGAGCTAATAATTAGGCGCGCCGAGAGGGAATTTAAATTCTAGGAGCGTCCAATAGACTCACCCGAGATCGCCGGGACGTGTCTGGCGCAACCGCCTTGGCCTGGCGAGGCTATAGGGTGTGCCGGCCGGGTGACATACGCCGCACAAGGGCTTAGTGGCCTGCCAGCGTTCTCTGAGAACGTTATCTTGTACAGCAGACGAGTCGCCGTCGGCAATACACTATTTATAGGAGGTGAAACGGAAGTATGAGCAGTATTCAAAGCGCATTCACCGATTGGTACGTGCAGAAACACATGATTTGATTTGATTTGATTTGATTTGATTTGATTTGATTTGATTTGATTTTATTTTATTTGATTTATTTATTCTTGGCAAAACAACAAACACGTTCACGCAAGGTGTACAGGGAAAAAAGCCTTAGAACAGCTTGGCTAGCCCCAGCCCCCCGGTGCGACAGGCGGCAAGCGGCATTGGCCAATATTAACAAAAATCAACACAAACAAAAAATGCAAGGTTTATACAATATATACAGTGAGCCTATCAACAGTACTGAAATACACAGTAAACAGGGTTTGGAAAAATAGGAGCCTACAAATACAGTAGGGAGAAAGAGGACAATATTTATCCTTGTAACAATATAATGAGTCCAGTATAAAGATGCTGCGTATATGGTTTAAAAGACATGGTAGAAATTTCTTGAAAATTATTTAGTAAGGACGGCAATCTGTATCGCAGCATTTGTTCTCCATAATTCGTTTGGCTTTTTTTTTTACTTTCCGGTTTTCAGGATTGCGGGTAGAATATATCGAAGAGAGCTTTTCTAAACCAGCTAGACTAATTAGTGAGCCGTTATTTACTACTGCTTGTTTGTAACATCAGCAAATTTTATAATTGTAAAGAGAATAGTCACAAAATAGCCGTAATGCATTACAAGCCGCCTCGCTTTCACGTCACTTCCCTTCGTTTCGGTGGCTCAGCAGCTGTTATGTTCAATCTGCTGATAGCATTGTTCGGCCAGTAGGAGCTTGGCAGGAGTGAATAAGGGCGCCGGCAGATGGGGCGAGGCTGCCGCAAGACTGCCGGTCTGCAAAAAGTTGAAGTTGTGTGTACTTATTGAGGACTCCTGATGGCTCGGGAGACTGGCAGAAACATATCCGCGTGGTGTCTGGCCAAGGACCTGCAGAAGTACCGTCTACGGGTCTTAAACCAGATGGAGGGAAGAACTAAGAAATGTCGGGGGCAAATAATGGACTCGGACAGCGCAAAATGGAAGCGGTTGGAGATTTATGGGAAAGTCTTTCGTCCCTCAGTGGCCTTAAATACGATGACGAAGACGTTCATGTTTTAGATGCGAAGCATCTCATGCTCGGGGCTGTGTCCCTCCTTCCCTTGTCGTTGTTGTTATTGTCCGCCGTCCGCACCCCCACTGCGCATGCCTGGCCAGGCACCGCTGATGATGATTGTGGCAGGATGCCCCTAGGGATTGGCCAACCAAAGAATCCATCCCGAGATAGCTTCGCGTTCAACCACCGTCGTCATCTTCCCGTAGGGGAACCCTGAGTACACCACCCCCACTGCACATGCCTGGCCAGGCACCGCTGATGATGATTGTGGCAGGATGCCCGTAGGGATTGGCCAACCAAAGAATCCATCACGAGATAGCTTCGCGTTCAACCACCGTCGTCATCTTCCCGTAGGGGAACCCTGAGTAGTATGCGAGGCATTCCTCCTCTCCTCTCTGACACTCCTCTCCTCTCCGGCATTCCTTCTCTCCTCTCCGGGATTGCGCAACGAATGGCAACACCTGCGGTCCGCGCTCGATAATGCGAAGCAGCTTAGGGTTAGAGACGCAACGGTAGCCGCTGCATACTCCGCTGGGGGTGCCCCTGTAGCTCCGCGGTATAAATGACGCGCGCGCGTTCTCCGCTCCCCTCATTCTCCTCCCGCAACGCCGCGATCGAACTGAAAACTAATGGGAACTTGAGTCGACCCCATGGCTGCTTCGCATACTCCTCAGGGTTCCCCTACGGGAAGATGGTGAATTTTTTTTTAATTATCTATTGTGAATGTTGCAAATGGCGTGGCGGTACCACTTTGCCTTTTTTGTTGTTCTTGAGAAATAAAGTATTTATGACCACTATTTATAACCACTTCCTTGAATAATAAAATTTCAACAAGTCAGCTCTGTGTTTGTTTCTACTTCGCCGGCTGGTTTCATTTCCGTGCGATGCTTGTCCCGATCATCCGTACCAACACGCCCGAGCTGTAACCGTTTCTTCCTTACCAACTCGGCCAAGCTTTCACTATTTCTTGTTAAGCCACCTTAACATTGACCATAACGTGCCAAAATGCCAATCGATCTCAGTTTGTCTGTACGAATGGGTGCAAGTCCTGTTTTACTGAAGTATATTCTCAGGTTTCATTAGAATCCGTACTCTGTCCTCTTTGATTCCAAGTTGGAATTAATGTGGCAGGAAATGCCGTTAATATAACTGGAATTTCTAAAATTGATTTATTTGCAGATAACTGCGTTATTTCTCGTGAGGTAAATAATAGTAATAACTCAAATTCTTCACTCAGACAATAATTCCGGGGCCAACTAGTTCAGAGTGGTCCAGGAAATTAAACGTTAATAAATGCAAAAGTATGCGCGTATCCCGCAGTTCTTGCCGTCATTTTACATATTATTACACGACGTCCCTCTAGAATCTACCCCTTCGTATAAGTACTTAAGCGTCTACATTACAATTACATTTAAGTTGGGAGTTTCTAGAGATATACCTTCATTGAAATTAGAACTCTGCAATAGACTAGTACGGCCGAAGTAACAATGTGCTTCGTCGTTACGGGATCCAAGTCATAATAACCTAATTACATCACTGAACTAGTTTAGAACAGCAACACACGTTTCATAATTTCAAACTACAACCAGGCTACCTGTCTACCGGCAAAGCAAACTAATCTATCCTTTCCTATTCTGTCATCTTGCATAAAATTAACCGTTCTGCCAAACAATTTTTCATAAGTTATTTCACCATCCTACTTTCCGTGACTAACTTATTCCACAGCCACAACATCTGTCTCATCACATCGATCACTGTCACACAGTTAGCATCATATCTCATCACACTAGCCCGACCAGTTGTGGTTGCCTCGCTCATTTCTTAATAAAACGGCCTTACCCACGATTTGTTTCTATTACTGGTAACCAAGTTTCTTTTTTTTTTGAGAAACCCCAGCTCATATAGTATAGTTTGGGACAATTTAACTGAATTTGTTATCGATATTTACTTACGCTGAAGTATTGCTTGAAACCATGTTAAGGTTATGTTTTATGTCTCTGTTCCCTATATGTCTTGTACGTATTCAATCAAAACCACTCCCTATATTGCCCGTTTGCTCCTGAGAGTGGAATAAATGGAATGAAGCTTATTAGATTAATGGCCCGTGGAAGCGTACAGTAAGAGCCAGTTCGACGAAGTTCACTGCGTAGAACAGACTCCTCTCTAGTTATTTCCGAAGCATTGTCTGGTGTCCGTAGTTCACTACAGTCAACCTGCAAGATCACATCCCAGCCTGTCACATACGTGAGCCCTCATGCAACTGTCGTCGTCCACGCGCGTGGCAGCCACCGGCATGAAGCAAGGCTCGGTCCTTGGCCCGCTTTCCTTTACCGTCAATGGCCTCCACATTGTGATCAGTAGCTCCTCGTTCCTTCTTAACGCAGGCAGCATTAAACACACACAAGGAAACTCCCACTATTTCCGACCGTATAGTACCCGAAGGTGTGTCGCTGTTGCTTGCACTCGGATAATTTAATATAGTGGCTGTTACGAAGACCAAGCGATTGACTTACCCGTGAACCGAATGACATTACATTTCGTACCGAAAATTAGGAAGTCACTGGCCTCGGAGTTGCTTTCCATATGCAACCGCAGCCTCTCAAGATAGCCGACTGGAACGCAGGAAAGGAGGAAATAGACCTTATTTTTTATGCACTCTTGGTACAGGGTGTCTTCTTTGGAAGCCGGGGCTAAGGCTTCCTCCGCCCTGTACGTCATCATGAGCTGCGTCACTGCGCTGTGGTGGTCAGCCAGCCTCACCTCCAAGGAACACTGGAGGAGACTTACGCAAACTGGGCATGACAATTTTCTCTTCGCCCAATGAAACTGTAACTGCAGCTCACCCTCTTTCTGTGTGGGTGCGTTCGTGCGTGTTTTTATCCTTCATACCTCGCATACATAACGTCCATTACTCATCTGAAGTAGCAAGCCTTGTCCAGCAACCCTCTCGCTATCTCTGTCCATCGCACTTCCATTGTTACTTTGCTCAGGTGTTGCATATTTAAAAAAAACAAAAAAAAACAGCATAGTTTCTTTCCATCGTAAAATTTAAATTCTTTAATAAAAAATAGGAGATGGATCTCCAGATTCATGTGCCTGAAGGCCCAAGAAAGCTATAGTCTGTTGTTTACTTTGCAAGTGGCCTAGGCGTTAATTGTTACTGTGATTGCGTGGAACTTCTGGGATCCATAAATCCAAAGATTGCACAGAAATACAAGAAGGAATCAATATCATTTGATGTCTTCTTCTAGGCAGTAACAGTGCTCCTAGGAGAAACTCCGCAAGTGTGCAACCAGAATTTGCTGAAAGTAAACATTTTTACTCGTAGCTGCCTGATGTTTATTTGCAAGCTTGCCATTTCACGGCGATTTCTTGTAATAATTTTATTATTCTTTGCTGCCTTTTTTTTTTTGCTCTTTACGTAGCAAAGGTTGCCTTCAATTTATAATCCTATGCATGGCACTATAATACGCCAATTCCGCGCACTTCAACATTGATGTTTGGGTAAACGCATGCTATCTGAGGGTGCGCAAAAGATTCAGATCTTTTATGCAACTGGGCAGGGGCGAAACTACCGTTTTGTTATGTATTATTAGGGGCGCGTTTACCGCAAAGCTCATGGAAGTATAATGTCCACAGCGTAGGTTGGGTGGGGCGTCGTTGGGGTACGGGGACTTGTACTCAATAGTTTGTTTCTCTTGAGCCCCCGTGGCTGTCTTCATCGATTTTGTGGTGACGGACGTATGGTAACAACGCGTGTGCTTCAAGATCTGTTTCTTCTCGGTGGTGAAAAAGCAGGAAGGGTTTAAAGGGGCACTGACACAAAATTTTGAAGGCGAGATAACTTCGGAGATAGATTGGTGGGAACACATATACATCATCTGCAAAATATCAGCGGCGAATACAGCCTAGAACATATTTAAAATCAATTTTAAAGTGTGCGAAACGCAACCGAGCAGCCAGCAGAGGACCACGCGCAATTGTAAATAAACAACATCCACACACGTCACGAGTTTGTGTTTGCCGCTTCCGCACTGCCGGCGCTTTTTGCCGGCTCGCCCGGCTCGCCGCTCCAATCGGAGGGCCGGAGGGCGGAGCTTCTGCTCTCGAGAACGAACGACCCGATCGTTGGCGGCGGAGACGCCGTGATTTCGTCAGCTCATCGGGCAGTTGGCCACGACCAAAGTTCTACAGCGATTCCAGGCACTCTGTTTCTATTACTGTTTATTACCATTGGATGTGAAAACGCGGCGGAGGCACGAAAAGCCCACTGAGCTAGCCGCACGGTCGCTGTGCAGGCGGCGGACACGGCCGCGGCCGGTGCAGGTAGCTCGAGTGATAGCTTGTTACCGCTGCACGAAATTGTCCCCAAGTCCCGACCATGGTGGCTTACATGAGAAAGGAGTTAATGATGCGATGGCGGGTTGCATTAAAAATTGTCATCTGCACCGCTTACGAGAGCGGCACGCGAATATCCGCCGCAGTGCTAAGCCGAACACATCTGTAGGCGGGCCTGTAGGCAGACCGGCCGGCTGCTCCCAGCCGGCCGGTCTTGCCACCCACCGTCTCGAGCGTCGCGCGTCGTTCTTTAGCCGCGGTAGCATTTGCACTCGCAGCGCCTGCGTCACATCCACGGTCGCTTTTTAATTAAGCGCCTCACGAGATCAGTACGTGGGGGCATTCGCAGAAACTGCCGTCGATGCGGATTCGACAGTGCTACGGCGGCTCTGCTCTGTGATATCCCTCCGACGGTCACGTGGTCAGCTTTGTTCACACAAAATCCACAAAATCCATCGTTTCGCGGCACTCGCTGAAACCGAAACTGCGACTGGCCGCATTGAAAATGCCTCTAATTAAACAACCGTCGCACGCTGAAGCAAATGAGGTTTCTACAGGTTATAAGTAGGTCACTAGCTACTTATCGCAACAAAAAAAACAAGATGCAAAATTTTTGTGTCAGTGCCCCTTTAAGAGTGGTTTTCTGTGTTCAAACGTTGCGACATGTCACTCGCGGATCAACCGCAATCTGAGCGTCCTCTAAAAAGTTGAAGCGACGAAAAGAACAGCGAACATTGGGGACGCGACAATGTTTCGTTAACTTCGAACAATTGGCAAATGGGTAGCGTTCACTGGAATCTCGCGCTACTAATGCGAATGGACTCCGACCAGCAAAGCTCACGAGACTAGAGTAAGTGGAAAGTTCGTTTTCAATTTGCTATCTGGGCATTACAGAGCCAACCGCTTGAACATGATGATCAAATGGAAACTGACCAGTGCCGCTTTTCCAAAGAATTGCGGGTACGACGCCGTCGGAGAGTAAGCCGCAATCCCGTCGGTGTATACGTGCGTTTTCTCCGAAGGGAAACAAGATGGGAAAACAACGGTGATATTCTCCTCCGCGGGGAAAGGGCTTTTTTATTTATAATTCCTGCCCCAAGGTCAGACGGTTAATCATAGTTTGCTCAATCACTTGCGGGAAGCAGTTCGGAGAATGCGCTGGAGTTGCTGAACTCAGGCGAGCCTCCCCTCCTCCCTCCGCGCATCACGACAATGCTTTTGCCGCACAGCAAGGAGCGTACGGCAGTTTTTCATGAAAACATGATGACGGCGACCTCTCAGTGCTACACCCCGGCTATTGCCTCCCGCCATAGTTATGCCGTCTCTAGATTTAAGGGGGAACCTTTAAAGGAAACAAATCTCAAGATGTGGATGATAGGAAGAAAAAAAACAATGAAGGCACAGAAGGCCATTTTAACAATGGAAAATCCAGTAAGATATGTGTATTGAACCACAGGAAAAGTACTTTGAGGGTGGTTTATTTTTAAATATAATTTCAGAAATTTAGAAATATTGAAAAATAATTCTAGGACATTTATTTTGTATCGAACGGGATGGACCGCGAAAGCCGCAGTTATATCGGTAGTGAAACCGCGAACAGGGCCAGGTCGGGTACGTGCAATCGGACAGGGACATGGGTGTTACGAGATCCCAGGGGTGTAGGAAAAAATGGTCCCGGAACAAATGGTCCCGGAACAAATGGCCCGGAACTTATGTTCCCGGGACTTATGGTTCCGGAGCAAATGGTCCCAACTCCAAAGTAGGAACAAATGGTCCCGGAACTTGTGGTCCCGGAACTTATGGTTCCGGAACAAATGGTCCCGGAACAAATGGTCCCAGGCACCTCTTCGGGCAAAATGAATCTATAAAACTCGACGTGGGTTCTCTGATTAAATTTGTTGCATCTTGCTGGAGTGCAGTATCGCCTGCTCTCACAAAAAACTCAGTAAATCAGCGAGCGCAATGCACCAGTACAGCTCTATGTTGACTGACCAGCAGTACCGGCCCACCCACATTTTCTATATTTTACATAACTTAAATAATACCGTCACGGTAAATGGGCTCCACGCACAGGATCAAGTGGGACTCGCTTCTCAAGCGTTGACACAATTTTGTATCTCTGTGACTATTGCACGTCAACCAGCTTATTTTAAACAACAGTTGTGTTGCTCCGCTTCATAAGAAAACTGCACTCACGGAGAAAATTATGGCAGCTTGTTATTGTATTCGCTTTAAACACCACCCGTGGTCTACCCAGTACACGCAGGTTTTGATTGAAATGTCGGCCACTGGTTTGCCTGGTATTCGGTATAACCAAAAAAGGCGAGAAAATGAAGCACGCGAGGACGTACACGCGTGACAAAACATTTGTATACCACATTTAACTCAAGTAAATTCAGCCTTAGCAAATATATTATATATGAACAGATACAAAATACATTGTGCACAAATACAAACATAAATATAAATACATTGACCCCCTTCCTTCCCTCATACAGGCGCTCGTACATAGGTGCAGTAGGGGTGGGACCATTTTTTCCTAGTTAGAAGTTGGGACCATTTGTTCCGGGATCATTAGTTCCGGAATTATTTTGTCGGGGACGATTTGTTCCGGGACCATTTGTTCAAAGACCATTTATTCCGCGACAGGATCCCAGGCACGAGGCGGTGTAGAATTTCGTAGCCGCAGGGAGAAAGAGGCACGTCGGTTACGGGCGCGACGATAGGGCAAAGTCGGTTACGAACAATGAGAAAAGGACATGTAGGTTACAATCGTATGGGCACGAGCACGGAGTGAGTTTATATCTTTCTCCGCGGTCGCGGACATACCTGTGATACGGATGTATGAAAGAGCAAAATTGAGTATGGACAGCGTACAGAAAGGGTTCCAGACACCTAAACAGTATCATGCCAGTACCGGCGCATGGACCGGGCCATGCATATTACGAGTGCATGGATATGCAGGTATACGGATCCGCGCAGGTCGTGATCGCGTATGTCGGTTTCAGGCACGCGGACAAGTTTATGCACATAAAGTTGACCCAGCTTTAAATTTGACTTTCCCTGAAAACTTTTCTTTGCCACAAAGCACGTCGTGGTTGGAAGCTTCCGTCGCCAGAAATTTCACTAAATCAACTCGAACAGATTTTGTCGTAAAAAATGCTCATCATTAGCCATGAAAAGACTTTTGCAGTACAGAACCCTCCTTCTAATTTTGGGGTGTGCGTGCACGCGTTCGTGAGCGCACACTGAAAGCGCAGGTTCATTATGATATACTGTAGGTGAAAGAATAGTTCATCGTGATACGCATAATTTGCATCAACCGGAACCAGAAACGACAAAAGCCGGAAAGCTGAAGGCGCAGTTGCACAAAGCCTCTTTTTGGGCCTAATCAAGCTAGCTCTTTTTTTTCCTTCTGTAAAAGAAAATATTGCACCTGCGCAGCTTTTAATTCCCAGCAAGACACACAGACGCACAAGCAGTCATCGCGCTTTCCTATAGAGATGCAACAATCACAGTTTAGTGAAATGTCAAAATGAGAAGTTAGTGAAGTGTAACCTTCGCACTATGGAGATTGAAAAATATCAGTAATTTGATCCTTGGAAAGAGAGCTGCGTTCTACTATGCAGTCTTTCTTTGGTTTTCTAATACAGGACAAAAAAGAAGAGGTTGACGCCAGGTGTAAGCGCCGGCTACTCCTTCTCACATTATTTGTAAGGTTCCTATGAAGTCATTGCTAAATTCACTGTGTTACAAAGGGTCTAAAAGGATAACAAACTACCCCAAATCGCACACAAGACACTAAACACAATTTGTCCCGCAGTCTTTCTTGTTCGGAGCGGAAGATTACGATTCCCCAGCCCCAAGAACCTCTATCAGCAGCTTACGTTAAAAACTATGCACGAGCGCCCTAATTAACTGCAAAAACTGTACACTTCTATGAACTAACTCTTACATTGTACGAAAGTTCCCACATTTACCCACAGTATACGTTAGTTCGCGACGTAGAGCCTGGAATCCAGACAGCTATGTTTTGCTTAGAAATATCAGTAGCGCTTTTGAGCCCAATTTTGTTTCGCATAGACCCCGTGCCCAAAACCTCTTGTTCAGGCAGAGGGCGAGTGTCCAGGCGTAGCTATACCGCCTGAAGGCCCTTTCGCTTGCTAGCATACTTAGGGCAAACACGGAGCAAACGGTTTATCCTTCGACATTTACACAACAGGCAGTCCGGGCTCTCCTGGCGTCCGATTATATGCAGGTACTCGCGGGCAAATGCCATACAGCAAGCCGAAGCCTATGCAGCAAGGTCTCTCGGCTTCTGCGAAGTCATGGAGGGAGCCAGAACTTTTGCCCGGGATCTAGCCTATAGAGCCGTGTGGGCCGATTGTGTGGGTCAGACCAATGCAAAGCGACAGCGTGTTTACGCGCACGGTAGAGTACGGCGTTGGTGCCTCGTCTTGTGATAGGTTTATCCAAGGTAGCTGCACTGTGACGTGCCCGTTGTGCTTCTGCATCTGCAAATTTGTTTCCTGCGATACCACGGTGACTTGGTATCGACTGGGGCGCCCCCGTGTGGCCCTTTTCGCACAACTCTTTCAGTACGATGACAACACCCGGGGGGTCAGCTGCTCATACGCGCCTCTCTTTGTGGGGTACCAAACTGCAGCGCTGATTTGCCGTCGCATAAGAGCGCCCACTGTTGCGGCACATCACCAGAAAGGGCGCGAAACGCTTCACGTAAGCCGATTAGTTCTGCTACGGTAGGCAAAGTCCTGTGGGCAAACGATGACTTACTGCTTTCCGAACATAACAGCTGTTGCCGCGAAAGAAGCTGTGTTGAGCCGTGAACGATCAAACGTGCCTCTATAGGTTGTAATCGATCTACAGGTGCGATTTCGATTCCTGGAATCGATAAAAAATCGGCTATACTGCCTCTGGGCATAAGACAACTAGTATTCTCTTACATTAATTAATAAAAAAATGTGTAGTATTCCAAGCATGACAAGTATGACAATAGCATTTAAAATGCTTTCCTTTTCGCATTTTTGAGGAAAACTTGAAAATTGCGGACATAAATAGCCACTTGGCGGCTGCAACGCGTGCTCTGTACGAAGAACTTGATCTGAGCTCGCCTGCGCTGCCATTATGCCGATGAACGAGATTCAGGCTCTGCGAGCTGAAATGAAAATTCGAAGATGGGCTTTCACCAGCTGGGGCAACTGCATTATAAACTTAACGCATATCAATAGCACCGTTCACTTAAGAGCACACAAGTAAACATCTTTCGTGCTTTGTCGCTATTTCTAGGTTGAAAATGGCATGCAGACACAATTTGCAGTATTACCCGTTTACTGAAAGTTCCCCAATTTTTTAACCCCATTTTTTTTCTGAGTATATCCAATCTCTATATTGGCGCATAGACATGTCCGTATTCCATTTTCACCAAAACAACTTAGTAGACCGTTGCAAAGGGCATTAATTATTGATATTTTTTGCGAATAAATGAAATCAATTTCTCGCTGGAAACAGCTCCTTAGATTCGGCTATGGAAATATTACACTCCGTGATAATTGTTTTTTCTTTCTCGTATACTGAAAAATGTGACAATGCCATTACCGACTCCATAATGCGCAGGAATATTAATGGAGGCAGCGTACACACTTGTAGTAAGTTGCGGCGCGGACAGCGTGGAAAGCGTGTTTACGTACACCCGGCCAAATGTAACCAATTCTACCGTCCGCACAGCTGAAACAACA
This sequence comes from Haemaphysalis longicornis, assembly GCF_048455015.1. Classification (NCBI taxonomy): domain Eukaryota; kingdom Metazoa; phylum Arthropoda; class Arachnida; order Ixodida; family Ixodidae; genus Haemaphysalis; species Haemaphysalis longicornis. The sequence goes on from NW_027526203.1 coordinate 395,828,057, forward strand.
ATTTACTGTCTGTCTCATTCCGTCGTACTCATGGAGGGTGCTTCGAAAGCTCAAGTTCCCAAAACACAGCGCGCTCGAGATCCGTTTAATTCCTTAAGTGTCTCCTATACATTTTTTTTTTCACTTCAATCTGTGGCTTTCGCAAGCCCATAGAGCTAAAATAAAGGAAGTCGCAAATAAATGACAACACGAGCTGCGCGCACATCGAGTTCATGGAATGGAAAGTACTTCGTAGTAAACTACAGTACGAGTATTTTTTAACCTTATTCTGTCCACTTCTCAGTGACTTTTTTTTTTTTAGTCCTTGTTCAAATGGTTCCCTTTCAGCTACCAACTCAAGCCCTTCCCAATGCCGGGATATCTGTTTCCAAACCCCGCCCCTTTGTTTTCCTTAAATTCACCCGATCTTGTACATCCAAAGTGATATTAGCGGTGATCATAGCGACAGTGAGTGCACGTGTAAGCTACTTGCTCTCCGACAGACTTCCTCCCCCCCCCCCCCCCAAACAAAACACAGAAGTATCAGAGGAAGTCGCCTGAACACGAACATCTAAAATGACCAAGGCCCTTCAAACAAGATCATCCAAGCGTTCACGGTCAACACCTCCAACCACCGCGCAATGCTGCCAAGTGGACGGAATGAATAGGTGCTGGGTAATTGAAGGACCACCTCTACTGTTAGGTTGTAAAGCAAAGACGGAAAACCGCTTGATTGCTTACAGACGTACAAAAGTTAAAAAAAAAAAACAAGGTGTTGAAGCAAGAGAAAGCGTAGAGAGGTCACATGAGTCGTGCCCGCCAATAATCATGTAGATTTATACGCATAAACGTACGCGCCCAACTATAGCCGCTGATTAAAGCAGGTGCAGCATCGTAAGGTTGTTGGCCTTCGACGCACATCGGAAGGTATGGAGTCCTGCCAAGGCAAATATGCTGCGGCTTACTGTTCCGCCACTGTTGACGAATATTATTACGATAGAACGTGGATACATAACACAAATCCGCAACAAAACATCAATTCAGTAGTGTCGATGGCTGCACTAAGGCTAAAATCAGTTCATCTCGAAAGTAGTATAAGGGCATGGTAAAAATCTTGCACATTGAAAAACCATGCTATTAAATGTCCTTTCTGCGTGCATAGATTCTCTTAGAATGACAAGGTCATTGCTATTCTTGTGACGTCCAACTTAATCCCAAGGTTGATGAGTGCCGCTTTGAAGCGCGCCAAGACGGAGAGACAAAAGGCGGCCGTAAAGCGGCCCCCGAGAAAGCAGTGGTGGCGCGGTTATGCTAGCGCATCCGTCGCGACGGTTGTGTCGTTCGTCTCTCTCCGGGCGATCGTTACCGCGCCGCCGGGGGCTAAAGCGCTCTCTCTTTTCAGGGGGAACATCCGAGCCTCGGGTCGAGCACTTTAATCATTGTCACCGAGGGCCCTTTTATATGCGGAGCCGCACGCACACTGATCTGCATGCGGCGCCCGGCGGAGCGCTCGCAGCTGCTGCCGCGCCGACCTAGTTTGCGAGGAGGTTTGGCCTGTCGCATGGGGTAGCCACTTTCCGTTTCACCTTATCGAAACCATACGGCGATATCGGGCCCCGCTCGGGAGTTGTATAGAAGCACGACGCTTGCGCCTTCCTCGAGCAGCAGCAGAGCCACGCGATGCGCTGCCGAGATGGCCGTAAGAAAGTGCGCGCCCGTACTCGCCGATCGAAGCCTCGCGAGTGCGTCACTCACGCGCGCTTTTTTGCCTCGTTCCTTCGCCAGTGTCCAGTACACGCCCAAACGGCCGGCATGTGGGGCGAAACTTTCGCTGGCGCTGACAGCGGAGCCAAGCCGTTCCTTCTTCTTTTCTTCTTTTCTTTTTTTGAACGCGAAGTGCTTGTGTTTTTTTTTTTTTTTTCCTCTTCGTCTTTTTATCCTCTCGCTCCCGCCTTTTTCGAAATCCCCCTTTATTTCTATTCCTCCTTCTCCTACACCACTTAGATACCCGTAACTAGAGCCCCTAAAGAAAACTGTGTAGCGATAGCTAAACTCGCAGGACGCTTCATTTTTCTCCCTCCCCCAGGCTCGCTACTAAGAGATTTTTTTGTTTTGTTTTTGACGAAGCTACTTGTCACTGCCCTGCCTACTTCGGACGATTTCTCCGTCGTTCGTGCTAGGAGGCACTCTTGGCCATTTGAAGCAAGAAAAATACGCTCAGAGACGAAATAATCAGCCGGCCAGGGGTTGGAATAGAACCCTGATTTCTTGCATGGCTGACGGGTGCGCTACGTGCGGGGCTGTTACACCGTCGAGTTTTAGGACTCAGAAGGAGGGCTGCTGGGCTGTTAAATCAAAATACGAAAAAAAAAATCCTTAAAGGGTTAGAAATATTCGAGGTTAGTTGTACGAATCTAACCTTAGACCCTCGGGAGGCATTCGGACGCGAAACAAACCATAGGTCACGCGTCACAAATGTATCCGCTGCGTTTGGATGAATGGAGTCTACTTCAATTGGGAAAAGAAATAAAATTCAAAAGGAAAAAAGAAATGCGCAAAGAACAAAGAACTGTCAGAAATAATAACATGAAAGTTCGAATTAATACAGGTAAACTGGCGTGGAAGTCAGGATAAAAACAAGTTTAAAATAAACTAATAACGTAAATAATAAAAATATTTATTAGCTATATTTTTTCAACGAGAGCAAATACCTATGAAATAATAATGAACAACTATATAACCCCGGAGTTTTTTTATGAACGTTCATTTCGGTCGTAACCCGAGGCGTTTTCATTTTTCGGCAAAAGCACAATGCCACCACTAGAGCATAGCACTCCAGTCAGCATCAGTACCCGGTCCACCACGCGTATTCAAATGAAAGAGTGACAAGAACGTATACACCAGCTCGAGAATTAAGGAATGACATCAGGCCCTGTGGAGATACCATTCTCAGTAAAAAAAAATTAGTGCCCTTGCACTCTGTGAAGAAGGATGACCTGCAAAGCTGGATGCAGTCAACGGAGTGGACGAAACAAAACACGTTTATCGTAATTCGCGATAGAGCATATTTCCTAGCCAGTTAGCTGAATGAACCTCTGATGGATCCAAGCTTTGTTCTTGCAGATAAACATGGAACTGCCTGTGTCTCTCCCGCGTCGTAAGCATCTTACTGTTTGTGTAAGGCCGGGTTCGGCTGTTGCCGCAACTGTCGTAATAACTTTAAAGAATGACGTCATTTCACCTCTCAGCCAACCGAACTGCGTGGCATCACATTTTTGTACGTCCATAGATCACGACACGGGTTTTTCGGCGGTAATCTGAACATAGCCTAACCCACAAACCCAATCCGCTCTACCACTAAGGACTTTGAACAGGTCCCATTGGGCCGTTTAACGTCCGCGTTTAAATCTCGCTCCAGCCCAACGACATGCCATCCATCAGTGCGGGCATGAAACCTATGGCTGCGCGCACATGCCTCCCCTCCTCCCTCCCACTATTCTCCGCTTCAAACCTGGGCACGCATAAACCGGCTACCGGTCATTCGCGCGTGCTTAGAAGTGACAGACGCCGTCGAAAATATCCCCTGAAAGCCTTCTGAAGAAGTGATATTGGCTCACGCCGGAGTTCCAAGCGGGCAATTTGCTGCCTATACTCCACGAGCTGAACTTGAGGCGGTAACGGTGGTGCCAGCACCTTCCCGTTGTTTTTGCACCCATTCGCGCTTGTGTTCGGGCCAACGCTTCTATTCTTTTCTTCTTCCTCCAAACGAACGGCATGCATCCGTCCCATAACGATTTAAAACCTGGAAGCCCTTGAGCTCTATTCTCTCGTACAAACATGTTGCTGTCCGTTTTCCTTGCCCTTCGTATGCATCTTACTGTGTGTGTAAGATGTCTGTGTAACAGATCAACCCACACCCGAACCCCTCCATTGAGGAGGACAGCCGACTAACCGCATTGAGTCATGTAATTTCGACATCTAAATACCAGCCCAACCGGCATTTCATCGGCAGCGGCATGAAGCCTAGCTGTGCGTGCACGCCCCCCTTTTTCTACCCGCAAACCGTGCACGCATTTACCGGTTACCGGTGATGGCGCATACTTAAGCCCGTTCTACATGGCGCGAATTTCGCCTGCGAATTCGCAGTTGTGGCGCCACCCATGCGGCAAAACGATTTATTTTTCTATTTTCACTGCTGCGACATATTGCCAAATGCTAAGCGGCGTTCACAAGAGAAGTTAGACTCTTCCAAACATTTGGAAATTCGCCACAGCAACGAGAATAGATCGTTTTGGTGCACGAGCGGCGCCGCAGCTGCGAATTCGCAAGCGAAATTCGCCCCATGTAGAACGGGCTTTAGGCGTAAAAGACACTGGCGAAAATGTCACTCGCAAGGCCTTCCAAGCTGAAAAAGAAATGTGGGCTCAAGCCGGTGTTCCCACAGGCGAAGTTTCTCTTCTACCGGGAGGGATTCGCAGCTACTTGGTGAAGTGAATGTGAGTGGAAACGGCGACGGTGGGTTTCAGTCGTTTTAGGGGGCAGCCCTTTGGCAGCCGTTACCTGGGCTTCGCGGGAGAGGTGTCTGTTTATGTCCGCGTAACCGAGTGAGCGAACGCAGCAGCGACGAAAGAAAGAAAACGGAGAGGAGCATCTAGCGAAGGGTGAAGTGGAGTACGACACGTGCGGCTACGGCGTCATCTCTCTCACTGCCTTTCCCTCACACATGTTTCATATGTCGCCACCAAAGAGAGCCCTCCCCCTGACACTTTTCCCAGATGGTTCCATTCTCCGCTAATCCAGACCACCTGACTTTTGCGCGAGACGTTCAAACACGACATGCAACAACATGCTCGCTGCTCCCTTGTGCGGGGCTGATCCGAACCACGTGAAATTTGCGCGGGAGGTTCAAACACGATTGGCAACATGCTGGCAGGCGGCGGCGGTGCACTGCGAAGTAGCAGCAGAGTAGCGCACACCGCCGTACGTTCGCTGATCACACAAACACGTCCTGAGACGCAGCAGAAATGCGCCGTAACCGAGAAACTGGAGCTCGCCCTGCGCACAAATTTCATGTTAGGGAGTGTAGTAATCGGTAGTACATTTTTTACGCCCATCCGTGCTTCTGTTTATTTTTCGCAATCATCTGATAACTGCATGCCGTCGTTAGCTGCCGACTGCGCAACTTGCCAAAGGGGCATCGGTGGAGGCGAGGGGGAAAATAGTTGGGAAAGAGGTGTCAGTGGTGGTGAGGAGGAGATCCGGAGCGGCGCCGAGTAAATCGATGACACGGGAATTAAAACGGCGGGGGGGGGGGGGGGGTAGACAAATTGGGCTACGGCGCTGGCGCTGCCATAGCTACATACAGCGTCAGGCTCGTCTAGATCGGCCGATTCCACTTTAGTGTGCCATATCCGGAAAATACTCACGCCAACTATTCGAGCTATGACTAAGTCAGACTCAAGTGGCCAACTTGGAATCCAGAGCAATGTAGAATTTAGATATAAATTAGTAGGAAGCCGGAAGTGTGGGAAGTCTGTGCTCTAATCAAGTCTGATGGGGCTGCACTAGCTTTAATTTGGCCGGACCTTAATCGTTTTTTTCTCTCGCACCGCTCTTACGCTGGCTGTTCAGTATTGCCAAAATTGGGTGAAAAGAAAAACGAAAAAGAAAGCGCGCTATTCGCTACACGTAAAGTTATTATCGAACTCGGGAGTCTTTCTTATCACCGCCTATTCGAAAGGAAACGAACGGAAGCGATCAGATGTCGCAGTGCGGAGGTGACTGGCTCTGGGGCGTCCTTGGATCATATATATCCTTGCCAGCGTCGTGCTATTCGTGCGTAATACCCTCGTCACAATGAAACGCACGCACGCCTCTACCCGTGGGTTGGCGCTGCGCGAAGAGATAGTGTCGAGATAGTGCCATAACTCGAGGTCCCAGTGTGCGCATATTTAAATGCCGATCAAGTGCAGACAGCGAGGCTTTAATATCTTATCTCTCCTTTCGGTTCTTCCTTATTGAACAATCACTAAGCGAATTATCTAGGTGACCTGGGACTGTAAACGTAGAGTGCCAGGCTTGAAACCAAGACCCTACATGTTTGGCCAACCTGACAAGAGCTGCTTCTTGCCCATGAGCAAATCCCTAGCGAACGAGTCACTGGGAAATATATTACTGCATGGCCTTCGGCTTATGCACTCGATGCAGGGAGAGTAAAGCGTACAAGGTCATGGTGGGAATGAATCGTGCATACTGATGTGCGATTGGGTGGGACCTCCAGGGTGGGGCGTAACTGAAACAATCGTGCCACAAAATTTGTTACTCACGTACCTAAAATGTGTCGTAACTACTCACCCATTTTAAATGCTCCTGCACGTATCGTAAGAACTTGAAGTAGAAATGCTCTGTGTATACCTTGAATTCTGGCTGTGCCCTAGGTTATAAAGACAAGGTACGTGCTATCTGAAGTGCTTCATACCACATTTCTTACTCTCCCTCCCTCCCTCGCTCTTGCTCTCTTGAAAAACTGAGTTCATCTGCAAAAAAAAAAGCTGCAAACTCGCGCATGAACAAGTTTTTTTATAGGTACCGTCAGTGAATAATTAAAGCGTAAATGCGACTCAGTCAGTCACACTCCTTTTTAGAATGGGGTGGAATGAAAGAACGTCCCTCGCAAGAAGAGAGAGCGAGAGAGACAAGCTGTGATATACATACAACACTGTGCAAATCACACACTTACACTTTGCAGGAGGGCAGTGATTTGTTAGTGCCCTGTGCATGTGATACGGTCCAAGCATTCGCCGCCAGCAGCAAAAATCTTTTTGTAAGTAACTTATTCCGCGTGAGCGTGTACTTTGAGAAAGGGAGAAAACTCTATTGTAAGCCCTCTAGTGCCAGTCACCGTCACTTGCGGCCTGCAGCCACCGTGTCGGTTGGAGGGCATAAGGAGTTTTAAGCTCCAAGTAACATGCCAGCTCGGCTGGCGCAGTTTCTTTCACTGCTCGATGCGACCCCTCACCATCAAAAAACTGATCCGCACCGATGCCAAGAAGATTAAATCCTTAGTTGCCGCTACAACATGTCATCTCTGAGCCATTAGAAAGGAAGTTAGCAGAACTAGAAAGATCCCGAGATGAGTCGGTCCCAGACAAAACGGTCTCACACCGCGCCACGAGAAATGTTGCAGCTATGCGAACAGCTGCCCCTCCAGCTGAGTGTGCTTGTACGAGTGCCTCGTTGCAAAGCTAGAGGCGAGGTGATAAGTAAAAACATGACTGAGCCACAGGACACCACTAACGCCCTCTCGCAACAAGCTCAGTCCCAAGGAAGCATAGCCTCCCTCGAAGACCTGCTCAAAGCGTTCACAAACAAGCAGAACAACCAGCTTGAAGATCTCGGCAGAGCGCTACAGACACAGAAGCAGGATCAGAATGACCAAATTAACGGGCAACTTAATTAATGCGCAGACCTATCGACCAAATTAATGCCCAGACTTTTCACTTATCCAAGGTTCCCTTGGCTTACGTGGATCAACACCATGGAAAAATTGGCATCCGATCATATTATACAAGTCCTAATCAATTCAGGAAAAAGTCCGGACCATCTCCACTAACGTGAAACATGGGGAGGGGCGAAACATGCAGTGTATAAGTGTGTTCTTGGCGCCCTGGCGTTTTTGCCCACGAAGATGAAACCATCGTGTCTTTGAAGCAGAGGTAAGCGGACTCACTCATGAGTCCACTCACTCAGACTCATTTTGTATTCAAACTCACGCGTGAGTTTGGGTTCGAGTAAGCTCGAGGCTAATGTGGCATGGTGAGTTTGAGCTTGAATAAGTTTGAGCCGAGCGAGTCTGAGTAAGTGAGCCCGACTGATTTTGAGTACGCCTGAGCCCGAGTGACATCTGAGTCCATCCTCAGTTCTGAGTTCATTTTGAGTTTTGAGTACATTTGAGTTCTAAGTACATAGTGAGTTTTGAGTCCATTTTGAGTTCTGAGTTCATTTTGAGTTTTGAGTCCATTTTGAGTTCTGAGTACATAGTGAGTTTTGAGCCCATTTGAGTTCTGAGTACATAGTGGGTTTTGAATCCGTTTAAGTTCTGAATTCATTTTGAGTTTTCAGTCCATTTTGAGTACGGAGCCAGAGTGAGTTACGAGTTTTTCGCTCACGGTGAGTTTGAGTTTAGGGAAGCGTAGATGAGTTGCTTGAGCGGGTTGCTTGAGCATGAGTGAGAGGGGATTCCAAAAACAAAGTTGTGAGGGAGTAAAACCGTTCGAACTTTGCAGAGGTATGCTAATGATAGTAGTTGTTATACAGTTCATAATTTGTATTTTGCGCTAGGTAGGTGCAATTTTTTTTTAAACAGTCCATTTTGCGTTTCCAGCGAGATACGATTGTTCTAGGGCAAAGATTACACATGTGCGTTCGTATGTCGTTAGTTAACTGCGCTGCTTCACTTGCGTGATTGTTGCGCAAACGTAGCGTCAACTAGGAGGCAGCTATGGTTGGCTGTTAAGTTTCATGCGTCTTTTTGGGCTCGGAATTCAGGTTGCGTGCGGGTACTGCAGAATTCGCGACCTGCATGACGGGTTGGAGGGGTTGAGGTCTTGTAGAATTTTCATGACCCTCAGCCCGTTTTAGCGGCTTGGCGTGTGACTGATATTCGACTGGTGAGGTCATAAAAAAGGATTATCTTGCCTTTTCATCCTGATGGATCCTCAAACGAGGTGAGAGAGGGTGGTGGACAAGCACACGGCGGCGCTTGCTTGCCTGTTGTTCGCCTGCTTCTGTTGACGGTTAATGCTATGCTAGGGGTCAAAAGCAAGAGGTGAGCGCTGGAAAAACGAGGGGGCGGCGGCCGTCTCCACCGGTGTTTGAGATGAGAGGTCAACTGAAACGTCCGGGTGACGCACATTTAGATAGAATAATGACCGCATCATCAGATAGTCATGGTGAGTAATACATTGGGGAAAATTCAAATTGATGCCGGTAGAGCGTGTAAGGTATCAAATTAAAGGTCCCGATGAAAGGAATCACGCGGCATAAATTAAAAAAATGCTTCCTGTGTATAGTCATCAGATAGTCATAATGAGTCATGTATTGGGTTAACATTCAAAATGATGCCGCGAGGGCGTGTGGGGAATAAAATTAAGCGTCTAGATGAGGGGAATCACGTGGGACAAAAATACGTTATGTTTATATCATTACCTAGTCATGGGTAGTCATTGACTGAGTTAAAATTCAACTTGATTACGCTAGGGCGGGTGGCGTATCAAATTAAAGGTCTCGATGAGGGGAGTGGCACGTGGGACAAATGCAAAAATGCTTCCTGATTATTATGATGACATAGTCACGGTGGGTCATAAATCCGGTTAAAATTAAAAACGAGCCCACTACGGTGTGCGGGCCTCAAATTGAAAGTTGCGCTGAGGGAAATCACGTGGGACAAAAAGGCGTTATGGCTATATATAAGGTAGTCATGGTTAGTCATTGGCTGGGTTAATATTCAAATTGATGTCACTAAGATGTGTTGGGTATCAAATAATGGTCTCGATGAGGGTAATCACGTGGGACAAATACAGAAATGATTCCTGGTTACAGTCATGAGATAGGCATGGAGAGTCATAGATTGAGTCCAAATTCAAATTGATGGCGCTATAGGCCGTCTGGGTGTCAAATTAGAGGTCTCAATGAGGTGAATAACGTAGGACAAATAAAAAATGATTCCTGGTTCAATTCGTAACATAGTCATGGCGAGCCTTATAGTGGGATAAAATTCGAAGTGACCCTCCTTCCCCCCCGCTAGGGCATGTAGGGTATCAAATTTAAGGTCTTGATGAAGGGAACCACGTGGAACAAATAAAAAAAATGCTTCGTGGTTCTAATCATGAGACAGTCATGGTGAGCCATAGAGTGAGTTAAAATTTAAGGTGATGCCGCTAAACCATGTGGAGTATCAACTGGAGGTTTGAAGTAGGGGAACCTCGTGGGACATTTAAGTAATGCGTCCTGGTTACAGTTAAGAGAGTCATGGTTAGTCAGATTGGATGAAAATTCCAAATGATGCTGCTATGGTGTGTGGCGTGTCAAGTTAAACGTTTCGTTAAGGGGAATCACGTTGGACAAATATAAAAAATGCTTCGCGGTTATAGTTATGAGATAGCCGTTGTGAGTCATGGATTTGGTGAAAATTCAAAGTGATGCCACTAAGGCGTGTTTGGTATCAGGTTAAAGGTCTCAAAGAGGGAAATCGCGTGGAATAAATAAAGACATGCGTCCTCCTTATCATCGTGATATAGTCATGGCTAGTCACAGATTCGGTTAAAAATCAAAGTGATGCCGATAGGGCGTGTAGGGTATCAAAATATTTGTCTCGGTGAAGGAGGGTGGATCGGATGCAAACATCAGAAATCATGGAACTGAATATTTACCAGTTAAGCAAAAAAGTCTTATCCAGCGCCCCGTAGACATAATTGTGCTCGTGAATTGTTGGCATGACATCTTGAAAATGTAGTTGGTTCGACACATTGCAGCACTCAACATCCGTCAACAAGCGTGCGCTCCCGTGAAACAGCTTAAGAAATAATGGGCTGATATATTTTGCAGTTCATATGGCGTAAGTTATGCCTGTGAATGGCCGGCTTGATCATTCATTGCGTTCACATTCGACTCAGTGTGCCCCGTGCAGGCGCAGGATGAGCCGCTAATGTTGCACGCAACATTCGAGACTGATCTGCTGCCGCCTAATTCTTTTCTGCTGCATTACGTTAAAGTAATTCAGATAACCCCACTTGACCAGACACGCATCAGCTGCGGAATAAGAAAAACATACGTTGATAAGAAAAAGAAGCACGCATGTCCCACACAACAGACGTTGTGATGTTTCGTCATATTTTAACAGCAGAACTGTTTTACAAACCGTAAATTAGCCATTCAAGGAAAAAATACCAAGAAAAGGCCGAGCGCTTGTGAGCGCGTGCCGAGGGGCGACCGCCGAGTCGCGCTGCTCGCGCGGTGGCTCGAGCAAAAAGAAAAAGAAAACTTCAGCGCTGTCGTCAAGCGCTACGTGCATGTAAAGAAAAACCTCCAGCACTAATGCTAAAGATGAAAAGACAACCTGTTGGGAGAGGTCACTGCGGCCGCCGCATTCCCTAGAAGCCATTGTGGATAATTGGAGGCTTGGCTACGAGTGTGCCAGCCCTTCCCGAGACGACTTGCAGATCCCGATAACGCTGCCTCGAGTCGATGACGAAGAGCTGGTGGAAGTCTACAATGTTGAGGATGACTTAGCATCCACCACTCGCCGCGAAGAAGACGACGACCTCTTCGATGCTCATAACGACGATTACTAGCACCGCAACTATGAAAATAAACAATGATACTGAAACTTAACTATGCGACCGGCAATGCTCACCTACAACAGCTTCGCCATTCAAGTCTTGCGCGTGACTGCAAGCTTCATTGAATTTTTTCTTACTTCGTTTTTTTTTTTTTTTTAGCCCGAGCGGTGTGCTCATGTGTTTACTGCAAATGCGAACCTTCCAAGTTTAAGCCACATATCCTGTTTGAGATAGCTGTTGAGAAGCGCACACCACACATTATCTACGCACCGAAGCGGAGCGTATACGAGCTCGAAACATATATATGCAACCTGTAGATGTTGCGCCCCGGAATTACCCACGTTTACATAGCAGCGCTTGTATATATCAAAGTTAAGACTGCTACGTATGCCAAATATGTATATTTTCCTCGCTTTTGCCTCCATCAGAAAAGCAGCCATGCACCCCGCCTGTGATGGAACCCGCCTTCTTGGGCTCAGCCCCACACCGCTTTAACGACTGCGCCACCACGGCGGAGCACCAACGGTTCGCATTGCTTATGGTCACAGGGTATCTAAAGTAATTTAAACCCTATACATCAGCTACATTGCGGTCTTTTCAAATCCACTGCATGCCATTACGAACTGGTAAAGCACGAGCTTTTACCAATGTATCTCAGGTGGACGAAAACACTATTCTCGGACGCAAAAACATGATGGCCACATTTGTAAGCTGCTGCCAAACCCACATGTTGCTGTTTTCATGCGCCCAACTTTATAGGAGCGGAGGGCCTTAGCCATTTTGAATTATACGTACAGGCTACGCAAAAAGTATTGATCACAGTTAGATGAAACAACCAACTACGTAGGATTAGCCTTGTAGCAGCCACGTCTTTGTCAACCCCAAACAACCTTCATAATCATCATAAGGTGCAGCTTCTGCATCAGCGGCGCGTTTCCTCGACGAACAAGCCACGCGCCAGAGAACACCGCTCTGCCTGGTCTCAACCTACGGGCACTCCCTGGTCCGCGGGCCCAAGTTGCCATTGAGTTCCATACGCAGTCATATGTAGGCGGCGCCACACTGCCTAATCGGCCGCCTATAAAAGAATAACAAAAGCACCCCGCCTATTTTCATATTTAAGCAAGCCAAAATGTCTGTTTCTGTAGAGGTGGTCTGGAAATATTCTGATTACATACAATATTATCCGATAGCAGGTGGAACGTGAGGTATTGCACGGCTCTGAGCAGCACCAAGAACTCTTCAAGAAGCATTTACCGGGCATTCTTTCCCTTCCACTACACCTTACAACAATTACAACCATAAATATGTTGTAAATAACTGCACGCAGAGCTTTCGTTCATTTAATTTTTTACATGTCCTAGTGCTAACTTTAGTATTCAGGAACGCATCAGCCTGATGGAGCAGAAAATGCATAACATTTTGCACAATGCCGACTAATACAGGTGCACTCATACGCCG
>NW_027526203.1:395840935-396015935 GCF_048455015.1 Haemaphysalis longicornis
CTTGTTCTGCCGTAGAAAACGGCCATAGATGTTGAAGCGAAGCTTTCTATGCCTCACTGATGGCGTCGAGAGTAAAACACACTGCAGGAAAGCCACCGTTACACAATGGGTTTCACAAAGTGTACATCAGGAATACACAACATAACGCCCCATAACCTAATTGAACTTCATTACGCACAATATCCTTTGGCAGTACACACGGTTAGCGATGGTGATGTGACGATGATGAAATACATTCTGTAATCAGGGTTGGACTCTGGATTTGGACTTTGGTGGTGTGTGGTTGGACGCTGGCTTTGGATTTTGGCAGTCTGGGTTTTTTTTATTTTTGATTTTGGACATTGGCGTTTACTCAAGTTGCCTGGGAGAAAGCCTCGCGCTTTAACCATCTTACTCTTAAGAAAGGGGCTTTGATTTTTAGGGTATTATGTGGTGCAGATTGTCATCCCTTCTGTTAAGAGTTCCGGAGTTGTCTGTACGATTAGGGATTCAAGCAGCAATCGATAAGATAGATTGCGAGTGGTTGTCAGTACTTTCGCCTCATCCCCGTCGGCCACGCGCCCCGCGCTCTGACAATGCTCCGCAAGTGCACTTGTTTTTGCGTGGCGTTTGCTGACGCCATTCCGCCGCTGTTTTAATCGTCTGTGCATATTGCCCGTTCGATCTGTACACATTTACACTCGGCGCACGGAATCTTGCAGACAACACCCGACAATTTGGAGCGGGGAAGTGGATCTTTCACGTTGACAAGGGCGAAACGCAGCTTGCTATGGGGCACGTGCGGTATGCGCACACGCGCTATTCTTTTTTTTTTTTTTTTTGCGTGCGAGGGTTTCACTGATGTGCGGACGGAGGGAATCGTAGCTCGTCTTTACGTAATCCCTGTTGCCGTTTCTTCTCGATGCGGATGCCTGGTCATCAGCCTGGTTGCTTCTTTCCGAATAAAATGCTTTGGGAATCCATTCCTTTGTATACTATAGGTCTCTCTCAATCGCTCTCATTTCTTCGTTCAGGCTTCCCGGGTCTCCGCGCGTCTGTATTGCTCGGTTCACAAGTGACGTCAGCACTAATCATTTGTGAAACTTGTGGTGCTTTCTTCGTGATAGGGTGCACTGACTGGAAGCTTAGGTACCTTTCAGGGTGCGAAGATTTCAGCCCACTGGGGGAGCGTCTTACAAACGTGTCCAAAGAAGAAATGGAACGGTTGGATTCGTACCTGAACCATAAAATTCATTGTAGCTTCTATATCGCTCAAATGCTGCAGGAAGCGCCCAACGTGCTGCTTGAACATAACGCAGAAGCAATCGTCGGCGTGCCTTACAGAAAGCTTCGGCTGTGGTTGGAACGAGTCCAAGGCCCATTCCTCGATAGCTTCCATCGTCAAATTTGCGGGGGTGACAGAGATCGATGCCTCCATTGCCGCCCCAAACGTCGGTCTGCAGACACCACCGTTGTGCGTAAAATACGTATTGCCCAGGCAAAAGCGAAGGAATGCGTTCCGGGAGCTATTCGTCCCTTTCCAGATGTATTCGACAGGTTTCGACAGCCAGGTAAATCGGTATGCTTGTAAACAGAGAACTCACATCAAAAGAAACCAGAATGTCGTTATCTTCCAGAGCTATGTCCTTCAACTTGCAAATAATGCCCTGTGAGTTTCGTGCGTGCGTACCTGTTTTTCCCACAAGGACGCAAGGACCGTGTGCAGGTAGATGGTTCCATCGGTTAAATTGTTTTCCCCGAGATAATAACAGAATTTGATGGCTCACCTCATCGTTTGGAACTCACACTGCGACGAACAGCTAACTGAATCGCATGTCGGTCGTATGGAGCTTAGCTAGCTACGCCGCCTCTAACTTCTTTCTTAAGCTCCACTAAACAGAACAACTATGAATGTATACAGCCCGGCAGGCAGGACCTGTTATAGGGAAAGCCGGGCACTAAACAAAGAAAAAATTGACAACCCCCCGCACACACAAAAAAGTACATATGCACGCATAATGTCATGTTTTAAAATAATATAGTGCTAACTTTCTTTTTCTTCTAAACTTCTGTTCTGTACCCACTCCACTCACGCCGAAGTAGACGCATGGCAGCTTGCATACATCCGGACTTAAAATAAAATATTCGTGCATTTTTTTTTTCGTTGAACATGGCGTCTGTGCTGCCCCTGTCAATAGTAAATAGAATTTCCGGCTCTTGCGGCAAATATTTTTGTTGCATAAGAAAAATTGTAATGTTTTTTTGTTTGTTTTTCTTAGTTTGGCGAAGCTTCGCTCCGTAGGAGGTATAATACAGTACTGCGAGCAAAGTATTTAGAGCCCCTCATGTGTTTAGGTGTAAACTCGCTGTGCAGCACGTACATACTTCTGTCTGTCGACGTCAGACGCTTCAGTGACCGTAACGCTCTGTCGCACATAGATAAACAATATCAACTAAACGAACCTGGCTCCAGGAGGCGCCAAGGAACTCAAATACCTGCCGCAGTAAGGAACCGCATCTGCAGTTGCGCCCGGGGCAGTTGCCCTGCCTACGCAAGCCACGCGTCGGCCCTTCATGCTCCAGGTACAAGGCGCACACTGTCCGCAAGTCTCTGTTTGCCAACCTGGCTATAGGCTGAACGCCTGCGTTCTATTTCGTTTTTGCTTTTGTTTTTTTTTCAGATGTTTCGCATGCACGGGAAGTGGAATTCGAGAGATCACTCTGGGCCCGCTACGCGCGAAGTTGAGGAGTGGGCCAATTCATATCACGGTACGTATCCTATCTGGTCACACCACACCGAATACAAGCTTCGAGAACAAGTTGTTGCTATTTTATCAGAGTTAACCACGTGAGGCGGCAATAGCAACGAGCGACGCATCGAACGCTGTGGTCAGAGCTACCAACCAGGAGAAAGCTCTTTACCAGCGAGAGAAAGAGCGACGTGACGAGCTCAACTGATTCGTTTGCCGAAAGGTTCAACTCGGTGTCTTTCCTTGCAGTAATCACACGCTTTAAAGAAAAAAATGAAAAATTAATCCTTCGAATAGAGATGTTGCGGGCATACGCACAAATAGGGGACAGTAGTTTAAGGGATAAAAATGCTCATAATGTGAGCACAAATACTTGTAGCAAGTCATAGGATCCACGTTTTGGTGCCGAAATGCTGATTTTTTTTTTTGGTAGCGACGCAAAGCCTGTCTGTACTGAGCCTTTACACCTGAAGTATACATTTTTATTAAGCATAATGCAGAAAGCCCGCCCTGTATATTTTTTGTAAACTAATAACGACCCTAAATTTCCCAAATTAATACCAAATCCCCTCAATACATGAGGGACTCTGTTAATACAGAACCCTGGGTGAATGCAGTTTTCGGAGCCGTTCTGCTAACAATTCTCCTGCATGTGAGATGGTTTAAGGTACGCAGCAGCCGCCATCTACACGGACTTTTCAAAAGTGTTCGCGCGGAGGTCAACTTGGCGGGAAATTCTATACGCCAGCTTCAACCAAGGTTAGCCATTATGCGCAGAAGTTGCTACCCTTGCGAGCGTTCGCTCTCCCAGAGGGGTTCTCATCCTCACGCACTTCTCATGAAAGGAAGATGAATAGGTTGGGATTTGAAAGTACCATGAGCTAGTGTCACTAACATAAGCTTGAGCTGGGGTAACAATGGTGAAGTTAGGGTGATGGGTGGTCGCCTATATAGGCCACGTTCGGATGTTAGCGTGTTTTTCCTCGCCGCAGACTTCCTAAAATATTTTTAAGCCGATTGTGAGCTGCCCATGACCGCTTGACCACATAGTGATCCATAGAAGCACAACCACTAAGGTTCGACACAGCCGGTCCAAGCTTGAACTGAGACGCACCGAAAACAGCCTGCTTGGGGAGAATAGAACCGTGGTTCAACCATGGACATAGAATGTCCACCAGGATACATTACCGAACAGACGAGCACATGTTACTTCGGCGCCCTCTCAGCCGCCGCGCACAGGCCTCCACTCATGCAGCAGTTTCTAAATAGAATATCGATGGATGCCATGGTGGACAAGAACGGACGATATGGCGCACTACTCTGGTTTTGCCGCTTAGTGGGTCGCCGCTGAGAAGCACATCACTTGTGCCATCCCGTTCTCCGCTTTCGCTATACCTTCCCCGTTCTTATCATGCTTCTGCTAGCTGTACCTACCTCCGTTTTTCTCCCCGCGCTCTCATTCCCTTGATTACGCCAACGGCGATGCCGCTGAAGGCACAAATGGGCCTTGCAGCGGACTGAAATGCGGTTCACCAGTACTCGACACTGAAGACAAACAGCTCCATTGCGCGTGAAAAGTTTGTCGCCCCTTTTCCACTGCAAAAAAAGTGTGGGCACGCATACAAAACTAGATGGCTAAAGAGAAAACTCGAGCAGTTTAGTCCCACTTTTATTGTCCCATCGTATCCCTCAATAGGTTTTAAAGACGACATTCTTTCTTAGGTTACTTAAAACCGAAAATTGTGGTCTGTCTGCCCCTCGATTCATACATCCGGCCAAAAGTTAAAATAATTCTTGAACGAGAAGTTTGTATAGCCAAAATGTTTCCGAACCACTAAATCTCGAAACATACTTCATACTCGTCAACATTGTTGAATCTGTGGACAAATATCAAAGCACAACTGGTACTCGCCGTGTTCTTTTAATTGAAAATAAATGTGTGCTTGATATTTCTGTATATCAAATAAAAACACGCATTGAAAACGATATTTTGATCCAAAAATACAAAAAGCTCGACCAAGCCTGGACCTCGTGGCAGTGTGTGAGGTGAAAAGCTCGTTGTGACGACGACAGCGTGGCCGAAACATGCCCTCAGTGCTCGTAGCGCGAATTCAGGCTGCGAGGATTGCTCTCAGTGTTTGCGCCTATTGTCACTAGATAAGGTTACAGAGTAACGGCACTCTTTTCTCCAATAGTTCCGTGCCGCCGCCGTGGTCATTGGTCAATTCGTATCACGGGACCTTTGTTTACACTGCGACGGTTCATGGGCACCCCCATTTTGTTGTTTGTGCGTTTTCTGTCGGTCAACTGTGGTAGTCTCAGCTTGTGCTCCCTGCTCTGCCGCTGCGCGCGACGACTGACGTCTTTCCAAAAGCGAATCAAAGATAACTCGCTTCGCAGAATTTCAGCTGCAGAAGTGTGTCCGAAAATGCCGTGTTTCTGCGTCTTCGGCAGTGTCGTTTACAAATGACCTCATCCGGTGAGGCTGCAGAAGCAGCAATTTGGCAACACTATAAACACCAAAATGGCTGCACACTTGCGTGCCTCAGTGACGGTACTCTGTATGGTATCTAGTGACACTAGTTGGGCCGAGGAAAAAGCAGCGGCAAGCCAAGCGAGGGAATTACGTGGGCCAATGGGAATTCAGTAGCCGCAAGCAAGGAGCTGGGGAGGCCAGGCTGGAACGGGAGAGAACGCCGCGAGGAGTGGACGGAGCAGGTTCGAGGAGCGCAATGTCCAGGAGTAAGACTCGAAGCTGGTCGGGTTTTCGAGACCCGAGCTTGAGAGGGGTATGAATGGCGCCTTGGCATCCTGGGGCCGAGGCGCGACTCCTTAATCGTGGAGGCGCGCAGCGTTGGCGTGCCCCGCCCTTGGACGACCCGTTGCCTGCCGCCCGTCGTCGACCCGCAGTGGCAGGTTTCCTCCTGCCCGCTGCTACAGGGCGCCCAATCGTGAGCGAGTGAGTGCCGAGCAGACGGTTGTCTGCGAGGACAACGGTGCGTCGTCCATGTCGACGTCCCGGTACGCGAGACGCCGTAGCCCCGCGAGACGCCGTCATTGTCGCTAGAGCCCACGACGCCCTGCGGACAGTGCCTCATCACCCTGAACCTTTGGTGGGGGCTTCTCTTTGTATGTTCTTTAGAGCTGGTAGTTCTCAGTGTTTTGTACAGGTTCGTGCAGAAGTAAACGGAGCATGGGGGCGAAGGTCGAACTGCATCGCTGCGTCGTGTATGGGCGCCGACGGGAACCAAGGAGCACTGCCCCCGCCGCCCTCTGATACGTTTAATCGCCGCTACGCTGGCGTGTCATGCTACGCGCGACGGTTTTCTAAAGGCAGCGCTGGGCTTAAGAGGCCGCTGGTTGCATTGCCGCTCGCAGGCATCAGCGGCGACCGAATCCGCTGCTCATGAGCTGGACGAAGCTGCGCGCGCCCGGAAACGTGCCTTGCTGCGCGCTGTGAAGGGCGGCATAAAATTGTAGGCCGCTGCGGTTCTCCATAGCATGTCATTGCAATATAATTGTAAGCCGGCAGGCAACACAACTGCCATGTACAATATAGAAAGCACGTTCACAGACATTTTCGTTGTTCGGAAAAAAATCTCGCTTCGAACATTTGTTTTTTTTTTTTTTTTTAATTTTGAGTTTGTCCCAAGTTATTGATCCTCTATCAGTCCAGGTCTGTTCTGAAGAAAGGCGGAAAAGATGTCCATGCGGTGGAAATTCTGTATTAGAGAACGCTGTAACGAATAGATGCAATGGCTGCCTTCTATTACAGCGGGCCTCACAGGGCGCATATTTTGTTGGCTCAGTGGTTTTGGCGTTGCGCTGCTGAACACGAGGCCGCGGCTTGGAATCGAACCCGCGACCTCGCGCTCAGCAGCGCAACGCCGTAACCACTGAGCCACCGCGGCGGGTGAATACCTGAAAAGAACCTTCGGGGTATTACCCCAGTGTTACCATGGCCTCCGAGATCAGGTAACGCGGAGGCCATGGTGTTACAAGTTATAGATGGCGTGAGCAGTGGAACGCGGGAAAATAGGTTGACTATAGCAAACCTCCATATTTACCATGGGGGAATCGAAAGGGAGGGGAACAGCATTAGAGACGTGTGGGGGGTGAGGAAGCATTTGCTTGGCAGGGCCGGCAGACGACTATAGTCTTTCGACGTTTGCAGCAAAGTGAGCAGATACGCGGCAATTTTTTTATTTTATCTTTAAGTTAACCACTACAAAACTATTCAAGCATGCCTTCGTCTCATCTTCACAACCCGAACATCAACTCTGGCAAACGCACTTCTGTAATCGACATTTGCAAGGAAAAACATTCCAAGTCACAACCTTTGCTGCAGCGCTCGGGAAGTTGCGCCTTCAGCTGCACATGCCTAAGTTTTCATCATCTCTATAGCTGATAACGCTATTTTGTCATACCTCATTCGTTTTTAACACACTACAATGTTTTCTTGGAGGAGGATGATACTGGTAGATCCATGAAAAGAAGAAGAGGGCTCGGAGATCTGGAAACCTGTGCTGCTACCAATACTCCCACTGGTCTGGTGGGGTTGATGCTGACCAGGGTTGATGCTGACAGCTTGCTTTGACACTCCTGCGAACACCACTCACCAACCCAGGAAACATTCTTGAATTCGGCCATAATGGACACCCTCAGTTTGTAGAAAGAGGACGAACATTGCATGCTTGTGGCTTTCAACATTATAGGGACCGGGCAGCTGGACGGGTGGCGCCACCACTCGGCGCTCCCCTCGTCAGTGGAATGAGCCGGTGCATTGGACTACACAGCCTCCCGTTGTTTTTGTCGTGTTTGCTTCGGTGCTTTGTATGTTATGGTGGCGTTGTGAGCAGACATGTGAGATTAAACGAAGTCTAAACAGATATGTTGGGTTCTTAGAGTCAGTAATGACTACGTAAACTTGTCGGACGCGTCTAAAGTTGGGTATCGGCTGCAATGGCATAAGCGCTCTTTGCAGCGATCTGCGCTTGGCTCCACCCGTTCTGAGTACGAATAAAACTACTATTATTAGTATTATTTTCTTCTTACATGCACTCACGGCTACGCAAACTTATTGGATGCTTGTAAGGTTGGGGAAGGGCTACATTGACACGAGCGCTTTTGCAGCGTTCTGCGCCTGGCTCCGCGCGATCTGCGTAGGAATCAAACTATTAGCAATATTAGAATTCATTTTTACCACTTTAAATTATCTTCACTGGTTTCAATGACTACGGTTTCCACGCCAGCCTTAGCGCTGGGATACCTCGATACGTGTGCTTTAAATAGAAAGGCACCTGCATACGAGATGGATTACCGTGTAGCCGCAGAAATATTGCGATAGTTTACACTTTCTGTAACCGTGAGCTTTGTACCTTCGGTTTTGGTGAGCGACACTGCGACAGCATGGGAGCCTGAAAGCCGAAGTGGAAAACCCACGTTTCTGGTGGTCATTTTATCAAGAGCCAAAGTTATTCACCAACTCAACAGCCCAAGCTAAACACCATCCCTCCTCCCCTTCCCGTTTTACCCCCTGCGTAGAATAAAGGCTGGCACCAATAGTTAAAAAATGTGGCAGTGTTAACGTCAGCCGGTGTTTTTTAATGCTTAAGTATTCTTTACAGAGTACCTAAAAAATCGTGTAATGTCTGGTGAAGACACCAAAAACGCGCGAGTAGTTGCCTCAAATATGGGTGCATGAGCCCGAGTCCTCCACCACAGACACATTTCTGACACACTGGAAAAAGTTTAGATTTGGAGAGGAGGCATGGAAGTTCAAAATTAAACAGCAAAATCATCTAATGATTATGATGGTTGAACACAAAGCGTTCTTCGTGCGAAATCGAATGGGAAATGGTCAAAGCCAAAGACGCTGCGATCAAAAGACCAAACTGCGTGCTGGTCAAATTCGACGCTTAACTAGTCAAAGTTTAAATCCAGAAGGCAACCAAGGAAACCCATACGAAAGAGCTTTGCGATAAACCATCATCGTCGTTAGACGGAGGTGTGCATGATTTTTCAAGCGTAGGTGGCAGCTTGTAATGCGACCGCAGCATTCAGTTGTTAAACTGAGTACAGGTTTCGGGCACCCTCCTGTTTTGCGTCCTTTAGTCACGCAGGAATTGGTTTTTTAAAAACCATTTACCAACTAGCCAGAAATCATTGCAATTCTGTAAAGCAATGCTTCTCCCCGACAAGCAATAACATTTTAATATCATGCGTACTATCATGCGGTACTTATTCTATCAAGGATTCCCGATGACTGTAGTAAGAGCATTTTTGTGAAATTAAACACGTTTCAGCCGTAGGTAATGAAGATACGGAAGCGTCATCCGTCACAATTTCTGTTTTGAGGTAAATCTTCGAAGACACCCTCCAACTTTGTCTTTCGCTTGTGCACGACGTCGGCGCCGTTTTGTCATCAACTGCCAAAGGCCTTCGCCGCAGCACTCCTAGATCGGTTGCACACACCGGCTTTGTGGGAGCATTTCGTGGGAATATACTCCTCGATTCGCAAAACTGCATGCAGGCATGAAAAAAATTGCATGAAGCAACGAACTTTCACTTCCAGCTTGACTTCAAGCTTGGCGCATTGAGCGTCGTCTGCTATTTGTAAATACTGAGTATGGGCGTAAATAACACACATGGCATACCTTGTAAACGTCACATCCACACTCAAGATTTACCGATCTGAAAAATGCACGTGGGGTTACGTTCGCTTTGCAAGCCGCAACGCAGAAAAACGACAGAAAGCCATGCACAACTACGCTGCGCTGACCGCCACCGGCATTCCACTGACGAGCGGTTCGCCACGGGCGGCGCTGTTCGCTGAAACGACGGTGGTGCCATACAACGGCCGCCCGGTCCCTATAGCGATGTGAATTTACTCAACATGAATATGCATCAAAACACGAGTACATTACATTCAAATCCATGAGAGCACGTGCTCATCGGGTACACATGCTCCGCGTGTGGAACAACAGGCAGTACAGAAGGGGATGCAGAAGCAATACTGACGAGGCCGTCAACTCTTTATTGTCACTAAAATATAGAAAATACACCACATGAAATCATCGGCCCACTCCCCTCGTCATGCTGTACAGAATTTACATTTTTATAGCAAAGAAGAAATTTATCATAAATATTCGCGTCTAAATTGTGACATAAATAAAGCAGTGGGTGAAAGTGAAGTACCGTGTTTACAGCTTACAAGATATTACGGCAAAGTTTATTTTGAAGTTTGCTCGATGGAAAAACACATTCACCAAGCTCGACAAATGCACTACCTCCTTTCTGAGAGGACAATTTGAAGCAAAAAAAAAAATCATTTCGTTTTGTACACACTCACGGGTGATATTACATTTCATCCGATGTTCTTAAGACCTCAGGAATACGTTTCGCAACATGAGATAAAACCGAGGTCTCGTGTCGCGCACTACACACAGGACAGACTGATATTGAAGGTGAAATCAGTGCACCACAACAGGGGAGAAATGATGACAGGGGGAGAACACACAGTATGCATCGAAATTTTCAATTAACCAACTGAGCACAGATTAAGAAACAGTATGTCACGTGTACCAATGTTTAGAAAGCTTAATGAAGTTGGCTAAAAAAGTGTCAAATTTTTAAACTGTTCCAAAAATTTAGCATTCCCCATAAAGTTCCAATAATATTGCCTGTTTCATTCAGATGAGAAAGTACTGTCAACAAAATTTTAGACGGTTTGCCTTCATATAAAATACAATAAAGTTACTATGAAATGTAATTACTATGAAATGTAATTTCTATCATTCCGTTACTTGCACCCTCGAAAAAAATCGAGAGAAGTCAATGAAAAATTGGGGCCCCAGGTAAAATCACAGTCGGGACATTTCCAGCCTTATATCGATCGGCCAATGATACCGTAAACCGCAAGATTAGTACGCAAATTTTGCTCAGAGACTTCACACACCCTGGAGAATTGTCTGAATGGTCTACAGAGAAGCCTAGTTCAGAAATTCTGCATGGTGGCAGTATGAGGACTTCCCGTTTGGATTTGGAGATCCGTAGACCACATATCCACAATGCTAATCTACCAGTGATTGCGTGAACATCTTTTTCTTCGTGTTGGTCGATGTATAATAACACTGCCTGCCAGGATTCAGCAGGAATCAATGCCATCATTTGTGTTTGTGTCATGTTTGTGAGAAATTGTGTGAAACATGCTGTGGAAATGCACTGAGATTTGATTAACATACAACAAGAACGCTTAAGAAATGGTCGAGTGAGGGAGCGCGATTTGACAAACTACTACACACGCATATAAAACACAAATAGAATTGGAGTATTGAAAGACACACTGAAGGTCGAAACAGACTTCTTTGTACAGAAAACACTCGCAAAATCCATGGGGTGCCATTTATTTACCAATCACGTTTCTAATTGCTCCTCTTTAAAATAGCGATTCGGTGGGGCTGACTAAACTGCACAAGTACTGAAGGAGACAAAAATGCCGAAAAATTGCTCTTAATTGATACATACATAAAGACTATGACAAGTCAACGATCTAGTGTTCGCAAGTTCGAAAAAACAGTTGCAGTGGGGCTGCGAATAGCAACTATTCCACTTTGTTATAAGCAAGGTTTTTGGTAAAATCACAACTATGGAATTTTGAAATGGCGAACAAAATTTACTTGACCCTCAAACATTAGTGGAATTTTGTCGAGCTATCATATATTATCGACAACAGATGTGTTTCAATTAGATACAATGGCTCGATATATTGTATACTTGCATTAAGCTGTCACCACAGTTTGTCTTATGTTAGATTCACACAGTACTCTCCCGATGAGGAAAGCACTGAACGACAATTACTGCTGAATCAGGCTTCGCTAGAGGCCTGTGCATGGATATCATTGCTAGGATAATCATTGCTAGGAGCAGCCCAGCAGTCACAACGCGGCAGAGCGCCTCGTTGGGAAGACAAGTCATGAAATGGACCATCGGTCGATAGCCATTCTACTGTCGCGCACATTTCACGAGTGGAAAACGGTGAGATCGCTACGTTCGGGATCTGGAACAGTGGGTCTCGTATTCTTGTCCTCACCCCAATGTAGATCATGCAAACACGACGATACGGCGGCCGTCTCGCTGGTGGGGGGAATCAGTTCATCCTTCTGGTGCATAGTCTCCTCGACAAGTTCACAGGCTTTGTTGACAACCCCGCAGAACTCTTCGGGCTTCTCGTAGTGCAAGTTGTGACCACAGTCTTCTAGTACCTGTTAGTGATCAGTTCCAGGTTAAAAATTCTGAGAGACACCAAGTGCACAAAAATTAAGTCTACAAACGTGTTGTCTTGTCGGAATGTGTTCAAGAGCTGCGTAATCAGTCAGAATCAATAACATTAAAACACAAAGAGATGAACAAAGAAACTAATCAATAAATAAATTACCAAATATTTTGCTTTGTAATAAAATAATTGTCGCCTGATTGACAATTTCTTTGTCGAAAAGTTTCCCGTTGCTTCCCATTTTACACGTGTTTGCAGAAGCCTACAACGTGCAACATCTGAACAAATTTCGGGCATGCTTTTACAAATCGGTTCCTCATTGTGATCACCAGCACCAGTACGGCCGAAAGCCCCGTTGAGGGGCGGTATTCTCGTAACTGTCCCTTTTGAAAACGTCCCTTTTGCGTCCCTGTCATCGTGACGTACTTCCGGTTAAGCAGTGGGCCTTTGATTCAACTAGCGTAACTGTTCTTGCAAACGCATTTTAAAGAACTGAAACCGTATCAGAGTACATTTTATGTGTATATTGTTCCGCAGGCGAACCAACAATAAGGCGACGAAAAATCGCCTGCTCCAAATCGTCTGCTCAGAGTAGCCACGGCTCATAGCTCCGCCGTGCTTGCATGGCGTCACATCCGGTTGTTTGCTTTTAGCCAATCAGGGCTCGCCAAAAGGGACACTTTTGAGAGGGACGCAAAAGGGACAAAACGCGAGAATACCGCCCCAGATCGCATGACCTAGAGCATATAGCACTTGCTTGGTTATTTGTCGACCAGTATTTCAGACTCTGCAATTCTTCAGTCATGTTTTGGCCTTGCAAGGGCATATACATTTTTGCTATTGTTTAAATCCCTCCCTTTTACAGATAATTAAGTGCTGCTCTACATAGCCTCTGCCCTTGCGTTCACAATGTTTAGTCGTTCGTGATAAACTATTCATTTGCCTGCTAGTGGCAGCCAAGCAACCACAGGCCAATTTCCCAGCAACAGGCCAAAAACTGGAAACATCCCAAAGGCGACTCACGTGAACTTGGACGAACGACTGCGCTCGGGCTTTGCGGATGTCGAATGCGGGCTTCCGGCCCATGAAGCTGTGTGCGCCATAGATGAAGGTGAGCCCCACTTCCGGCGGAAGCGCCACCAATCTTGTGCCCATGGGGTGCTTTGTCCACGGAAACTTGTGCATCAGCGCCTTCACTGACGCTTCGCCGCTGCAGGCAGGAGATGGACAAGATGAAAGCGTGCCGTCCACAAAAGTTGCGCGCATCAGCTTAAACCCAATCACTCAAGCGCACAGTTGCTTTCGATAGAGCCGACAGTCGATGTGCTGCACCCCTCGAAGTGAATTTCAATGAATGAAAATAGACAGAAGAGAAGAACTTCTTGCTTGGCTAGTTGGTGAATAGTTGCCATGATTTGAAGCGCAACAAAAGAAAACACGGACGAAGAACAGAGTAGACGAAACAGGCGCTGTCTCGTCTACTCTATTCTTCGTCCATGTTTTTTTTTTTTTTTTTGCGCTTCAAATCATGGCAAAATGGACAGATGTGGCATTTCTCGACCATTCCCGGCAGCTTCTTGGCCCGCCCTCACATTACTTTATAATGTGCACGCATGTATTAAGAAAAAAAGCCATTCAGATCGCACTGTATGGAAAAAGAATACAAGGAAAGGTTGCTTAATTTAGCCACCTGTCGGGCCCCGCTTCCCCAACTCCCCAACTGCACGCAGGTTTTTTTTTTTTTTTTTTTACCGCAATACTGCCTCCTAAAGAAGGAATTTTCAACAAATATTTGTTGAAAGTTCATTCAAGTGTATCGCGAGCTTGCGTAGCGCCCAGTGACGAGAAGGGATGCGCAGCGGCGGCCGGAGAGTGATGGCGCCGGTTTTGGGTCCGCCGTGGGGAGCGAGCGCGATGCTGGGTATCGGCTTTGGGTTCTTCCCACAACGCGCCTCTTGCCTCACGGCTTGTGACCCAAAATTAGGATAAGCCGGCAGTAAAAGAAAAAATTCACAGCATATCCACGGGGTGAATGATGATGAGTGGGCGAAGCTCCTGAGGGGAAATCATCGGTAAAACCGTGACTATTCAGTGAAAGTTCGCCCACTACATCTGTGTCCGAACGTAACGTCTAGAAAGTCTCGCTTAAACCGCGCGTCGGCACCTTGGGGCTGAGCTCGCCTGATGCGTTTTGCAGACGCCTCACGAGCTCTCACTGAATCGGGGTCTGCCTGCCGATACGCGCGCTTTCTCGCCGCTTCCCGTTCTCTGACGTTTTGGAGATCCTCTTCGCGCCGCAGCTGTGCCGCTTCGCGTACGGCAGGGTCCTCGCGCCGTTGCCGTGACGATTGGGCCTCTCGTTCTCGAACGCTGGGATCTTGGCGGCGTCGTCGCGCAGCCAGACGACACGCTTCGGCCTCCCGCTCTCGTACGGCAGGATCTTGGCGGCGGCGTCGCGCAGCTTCACGGAGCGCTTCTGCCTCGAGGGCTCGCACATCTGCAGCCTTATCCATCGGGCGACTCCGAGCGCGCGCCAACAGCGAACGGATTTTATTACAACGCTCCCCGCCATCTAGTAAACAATCCAAGAACTAAACTAGAGGTAGCCACGCCATCTAGTAAACAATCCAAGCGCATCTTTTCATCATATACAAGTACCGCCATCTAGTAAACAATCCAAGAACTAAACTCCACGCCATCTAGTAAACAATCCAAGAACTAAACTAGAGGTGGCTACATACATACGTCGATGATGGATAGACCCACGCCTTAAGGAGCTTCGCCCCTAAAAAAAATTAAACTCTCGGTCAGGGAGCGCATGCCCTGAAACTTGGGTTATTAGGCTACCTCTATCATGCGAGAGCGCGTGCTCGCCAGGGTACCGTTCGTAGTAGAGGCAGCGTCGTAACAAATTGTGCGTTGAGGACTCGTAGAGGCTTTTGGTTTACGAAAGCGCCTTTCTCGTCACCTTGCGGGCAGTTTTGCGAGTGCATGGACGCGTTGCGAATAGCTGCACAGGTCCGGTTTGGAACGTTCACGGCGACCACGGGACTCCGCGTCCTTGTCCTTTGAGAAACGAGCCTCGGCCATTAAGGACCGGCGTCTGCCACGGCGTTAACCATCCGCGACTGGACAGGGCTGGGGTCGCCGTTTTATAAGGCACGTCGTGCGCCGGTTCGCAAAGGCTTCCCGCGCACCCCCTCGGCGTCCGCGACAATTTGTGAACGCGTGACGGCTCGTATCGTACGCGCTGTCGGCATAAAATGGCTAGAAATCTACACAGCTCTTTCTGGCCCCCATCGCGTTGCCTACTGCCATTCATCAGCTCGGGAAAGCCACTTGTGTGCGACCTGTGATTCCGACAAGGTAGGGCATCATTTACGTTCAGCAGAAGCAAACGAAAAAAATTATTGAAGAGGGAAGTCAGTATGAGCGTCCTCAAGTTTAGGACCACTAACAAAGTCATAGGCGTCGACACTGGGTTTCATCCACCGGATAGACGATTGCGTGGTTTAGGTATGTAGTGGTACTCAACGTCAACAAACATTTTTCCGCCTTGAAAAAACACTTCGGGTCACATTGCTGGACTAGTTGGTTCATACTTCGTCGTAATACAAGCGTGAACCAACAAGGACGTGAAAGAAACAGAATGAGCGCTATCCTGATTCCTGTCTCTTAACGTACTGGTCTGTTTGTGATTTGGGATGTAAAGCTTATTTTAGCTGGGACCACAAAAATGCATAATTAACAGCCGAAGTTGTAGCCACACGTCTTTTTTACTTTGCGGTTTTATTTAACTCTCGCTGCACAGGTGTTACTTGAGCTCATAGTAGTAGTAGTGGAACTTTTTATTGGAAAGAGATGACTTGTGGGGACGGTAAAACACTGCAAAAGGAAAATTGAAAGCTATCTTTTTTGCAAGAGATAGGTTGCAAAAAATTAGTATGCAACTGAGACTTTCTTGCAAACAAAATTCCAAATGAGCATCTATTTACTGAATTACGTCCAGTTCCAAGCGCCCATTAGTTTTTTACAAATTGGTAACTAAAAGCTAGCAGCATTAATGTGAATGCATTAATACAGCTTTCCCAGGAACGTGCGGTGACAAGCAGTTGACTTAACCCCTACTCTACGGACGCCACATGAAACACGGTTTTCGAGTCACTTTAAATATTAACGAAAAAGAAATACAACACGAAACGAGAGCTCGCATCTCGCGGGTCCACACAGGACCAGGGGAAGCCATATTGCTTTCGCATTCAAAGTAAGTCAGCAGACAAGTTCCTCGAAGAATTTTTTTTTTTTCACTTTTACAAATGTGCAATTTTAGTGCACAGCTGTTCAGTTCAAATGCTGCTTATGTGAGAAATATATTGGTCAGAGTATTCTGTGGTACGAATTTACCGACTCGTGTGAGTCACGGTGAATGTTTTGCAATCATTCTGAAGGAGTGGAGTGCCCTAGCTACCTGGGACGTTCGATGCGGAATGACGAAGCAACGTACAATTTGTGTCAGTTTTCACCGCTTAATACTTGGTCTGCGATTTCGCGAGGAGCGAGACTGCGTGTTTTGTGAGCTGTTGTCAACTGAGACAGTGTTTCATGTGAAAAAAAAAAAAAATCCGTAAAGTGCACTTGGTTTCAGACCAATGTGGGCTTGTTTCATTTCTAAGACACCGCAATGTTGAATTACGTTAATTCAGCGTTTTCAGTAATTGACTCCATTCATGGGTTCAAAATGCTATGGGAGGGCTAATTCGAAGCTTCAAGCTTCAAAAAACAAATACTTTGATTAAAAGATTCTTTTGATGATCGGCGTTTTCCGAGCTCGGGTTTGAAGCAGCAATTTGGAATTTATAACCTCTTAGAATAACAGCATACGACTTTTCTAGAAAAAAAAGAATGCATCAGACCCTTATGAAATCATAACTCGCAACAAAGCAAATCAAATCTACGAATCCAATGCTTGCACTGCGTAACGCCACGAATCCGAGCTTTTACGCTTAGTCGTAACCCGGCCATCGGATTTTTTTCATCAGGTGCAGAAAAAAATGCAAGTAGCAATAGGTTGGTAGCCATCTGCTGCCATCCCTTGGGAAGAACAGTGAATAAGAATTGCATGCGTGGAGCAGCTGCTTAAGGTTTCTGATATCACGGCCGGGATGCAATTACCGCCTTTGATTGCGGCGGCCGAGCTTTCGAGCCTTCGTATGTGGAAGGTACTTAACGGTCTTTAGCTGCTAATTCGGGCCCACTTGGCGACAGGCTTGCAGTGAGCCAGCCCTTAATCTCAGCGGAACACACCCCCCTCAAAGCTTCTGCCAAAGTGTCTAATAATCAGTAGTAGCATGGGATATCCATTTTTTCTTGGGGCGGCCAGGTACGAAAGAAAGAGCGAAGTTAACCACTGAAGCAGAACAGGTGGTGGGAAAGACAGTGAGGCAACTAAAAAAAAAAACTCCCTTCCTGACCGTCTGCTGCACCCACCAAAATCAATCGACACGCACCTAAATGCAACTGACGTCAACGCATGAGCAAAGAGGTAGAAAGCGAAGGCAGGTCTAAAACTGCAGAAAGAGCGCGGAGAGCCTAATGAAACTTGGTTATTCCAAGCAGCGACTCCGCTCGCGGAAAAGGGTCGGTGGCTGCGCCTTTGTTACGAACATATCTTTTGTAAATTGGTGGTCTGACACGACTTGATGCCATACAAGAGAAAGACCCCTCCAAGGCCCCACGTTTCAGGAGCACGCGGTGGGTACAGTATATACAACGCCCTGAAGGGCGGAAGGCAATCGGCATACGCTCTGGCGATTACGATCAGAGAGTGAGGGCGGGGTGTAGGGGAACGATGGCCTCCGGTTACGGCCGAAACCACCGAGGAAGCCAAAAACGCACCTGGGCCTCCGCACGTTGCAGTGGTAGAAATAACTGACGATCGCCGTTTCGTCGCGGACGATCTTGCGAAACATGTTCGTTTCGTGTGAAAGCACGACCCTGAGAACTGCAGGTCCTGCAAAAGAACAAAAGAAAAAGTAGACTGCATGCAATGAGACGTTTTACTGTGGATAATCCTATAGGTGGTCTAGAGATGATTTGCGAGAAAACGCGAACACCGAAAATAACATTTGGTAACGGGAACTACGACCGCTACCGACGCTAGTTTTAGCAACGAAATTACTGGCAGTGACGTAGTACACGATGCCAGTACGGAGAACAGGTGCACGACTCGTAATTTGATCGTGCAGCATTGTTCCCATAATACTACGTGTTGCTGACCTAGTTGCCCTGTAGGGTGGTGCATTCTCTCAATGGAAATGCGGCATGTGGATTTGGCGTGACGAGACCATAAAGCAAATAAAAAGGAGATCAGATTTGGCATCTGAAGAGTGATGAGCCATGCGAGTTTAGATTAAGTTGCAGTTAAACTTTCGTTTTGTGCCCTCGGCGCTTGTTCTATTTGAATGGAAGGCAAACGTAGAATTCCGAGTGCCCCCAGGATACCGTACTCCCTGTACAGACCTGATGCTCCCGAGTGTACACCAACGTCCTGAAGCACCCGCGCAAGCTCAAGAATTCCGGAAGATTGCCCAATCGGTAACCGCGGATCAACCGCTGCTACAGCACTGCTGCGGAGACTGCCAACCTACACAATAAACATTCTTACACCCTTCTTGGCCGAAAAGGGTGCAAGAATCTTGTCCCATGGCGAACACCTTTAAAATGTGTTTTGGCTAAAAAGGGTGTAAAGACGAAAAAATGGTGTTCGTGTGAACACCCTAAAATAAGGGTGCGGGCAGCGGAGCTATGCGTGACGTTGTGGATGGGCCGAGAGCGCAGCATCCCATACACACACACATTCTGCATGCACAAGTCACACTTGACCACCAAATGAATTGAGCAAGAAAACCAACTGGATGCATGGGGACAGCGAGTACAGACTTAGAAATATACCTGCTCTTCATTCTTTTATAGCAAGCAGGGGAAAGTTCTCCAATAGAGCCAGTGGGCTTCTCGCAAAAATAATATATTTTAGCGCTAACTTCGGAATAAGCATATACAAATCAGCATGCGGATTTGCAAAAACTTTTTAATCGAGAGGTAGTTATGTTCAATAAGTCATAAAATTTTATTAAATACCAGACAAATATTCCCCGCCATCTCACCAC
The DNA here is from genome assembly GCF_048455015.1 of Haemaphysalis longicornis. NCBI lineage: Eukaryota > Metazoa > Arthropoda > Arachnida > Ixodida > Ixodidae > Haemaphysalis > Haemaphysalis longicornis. The sequence continues at coordinate 395,860,105 of NW_027526203.1, forward strand.
CCTTCCAGAAGGGTGTTCAATATTTTAACACCCTTTTACCAAAAGGGTGTAAAGCTACAAATTAGGGTGTTGGAAACTAAGAAAAAGGGTGTAAAGAAAAAGGGTGTAAGAGACCTCCAACTTTAGAGGTATTTCATGCCCGTTTACACGGGTGGACAGAACATTTTCTACAAGCAGAGTATGTTTTGTACCTCACGATGTTTCACACAACATAAATTGGCATACTTTATTACAAGTGAAGCTGTTTAACCATGAACTAGGTTCGGTGGCGTTCGCAAAAAAAGACAGAAAACGAACTGCGCCCCTGTAAAGGGTGCACCACCGCAGATAACGTATTATACCAGTGAAGCCGGCTTTGTAGCCTGTTCGAGTGTTATCACAGAAGGCGCAAGCGTATACGCACCTCTGACTACACCATTTCAAAGGTACTAGTCTTTTTTTGTATTTTAAAACGCAAAAAGAATTGGCGCAGCTTGCAATGCTGGTGCAAGGCTGGAGAAACAGCATAGGGGGGAGGGGGGGGGTCGACCTAGCTTGTTTCCTTCTTGGATCCGCTGTCAGTGTGGGGGGCACACTGGAACAGCCTTGTAAAATCCGGTTAAACTTGGCCTCACCCCTAAGAGCTTATCCTAGCTTAGCAAGAACATCGCAAAGCCTAGAAAACGTAGCAAAACTTAGCGACACCGGAAGAAACTAGGTGGACCCGCAGCTGCGCTGTTCTTTTTTTTTGCAGCTGAACACTTTTTTCAACACCCTACAGAAAGCCAAGCATGTTGCCGTCGTTCAACACCCTTTTTCCCACACAACTATAGTTTTTTTAATGTTCAAATTGATATTTCACGTGCCAAAGCTGAACTTGGCGCATGGGACACACCGTATATGGAAACGAGCGATCATTGCAGACGAACAGTCTTTTCTTTTTGCTTATGAATATTTCTTGCGAGTAGAGGAGGGTATGCGGGGATGTCTTCTTCTTTACAGTGCAATTACAAATGTATGCATGACCTTATTCAAAGAACAGCTGAACACCTTTTCCGCACCCTTTTAACACCCTAAGAAAAAGCAAGGGCGTTGAAGTTGATCACCCCCTTTTTTTTCACACAAAAAAGTGTGTAGAGCTAGGAAAAGGGTGTTGAGATTCAAGAAAAAGGGCGTAATGGGCTCCCAACACCCTTTTTCCACTTATGCTACACCCTTTTTGGCCAAAAAGGGTGTAAAAAAGTTTAGTGTATACTGTCGATTTCCCTGCCGGTTCCCTTGTCTGGCTTTGGGTTCCTTTTACAACTGAGAGCCTCTTCAAGAAATTTTCCCGAAGTTTCATGGCCCATAACCCGTCGTCAAGGGCACCTGGCCTATAACCTATGGCTCCCTCTCTCGATTTCCGTTGTCACGGCCGCGAGGTTGTCCACGCGCAGCACCCCAAGCCCTATAACGATCAACTGGTTTTATTTTGCTCCTAAGTGGTCAGATTATTGCTCGGGGGTGATTGTAATCAAGGAACTTGGGCCAATGTTGAATTTCGTGAAAATGTACATAATAAATGCCGAAGACGCTTCACCTAGAGCAGGCCACGCCGAGCGCAACGGCCTGGTCCCTACAGCTGCGCCGAACCCTCTTTTACGTCTGGCCTCCCATCAGTCTCCAAACGATATCAGTACAATGTAATTTATGTATTTGTGTACACACGCGGGCGCGCGGGTTGCTATACGTGGCGGGCAGTTAGTCTATTTGCAAAATAAACAATACAAGGCAGCAGCAGGAAACAGAGCGGCTAGTTTGTTTAAATGGCAAGTGCGTTAGTCCGTAACGACACCACCTCCTCGTCGTCTGCTAACCAGCACCCGTATCTGTTCGGAGCATCCTCTCTTTCGTGGGTTATACCTGTGGTACACGAGTGTTTAAAAGGTCATTTGAGTCGAATGGCCTTCGAAATTTCAAATGTCATTCGAACTGGACGGAGTTCCGCCGATCTACACGACAATTCTCAAAGGCAGTTTGAAGTTTCCGCGTTCGCCTGCCATGTTTTGGTGTCCCCACTGCTTCCCTGTTTCGTTCTTGACAAAAATTTTAAAATTAAAATTAAGTTAAAATGTGCGAAAAATAATCATTAGGGATCAAATTGATAACAATCCACAAGCGCGAAAAAACGCACAAACAGCCAGTTTCTTTTTTTTTTTTCTTTTTTCGCACCGCCGGTGTTGAGAGTACTCAGTTACCGTGTAATCGTAGAGCGAGTGGTAGAACAAAAACAAGTGAAAAACGAAGATCGTGAACTTTAAACACCAAGTTCTACTCGTAAATAATTGTTTTGTAATTACGGCATGCAGAAACTGCGCCTGAGAGTACGACCATTCGCGTCTCGGAGGCCTTTGAGAGCCTCAAAGGTCGTTGGTGGTGCTCCTTTGACTCAAATGCAATTTTTCCCAAAGGCCTTTGAAAAACGTCGTGTAGCAGCTCAAAGGTGTCATTTGAGTCAAATGACATTCGACTCAAAGGCTTTCGAAACGGTCGCGTAGCACGGGTATTAGGCGCGGGTCAGATTTTTTTTTTTGCATTTTAAATACAATCACATTGCCACGCGCTGTCAAAATTTAATTGAACTGCTCTTCAAGCCACCAGCGCACACAAGAGCATGCACCCGTTAAAGGGTGGGACGAAGCGAGGTTGCAAATGCAGAGGACTCCGCCCCTCCCCTTTCCGGTATTGAGGAGGACGGATGAAAACGAGCTGTTACTCGATATTTACCATAAATATCGAAGTTAAATGTACACTCATTTACAGATACATCGAAAATGTCTCTGCTCCTCCTCCTCTTCATTTATTCATTTTTCAAGAGTAAATAATATACTGCCTTTATCTCTTGACCCCTTCTTCGTTACCACATACGTTTTGCTATTTGACACAAAATCATTCTAGCATCCATTCACACAAGTTATGCGTGTTTACCGGGAAACACATGCCTCAAAACTCGTTATCAAACTTTTTTTCTGTAAGCCTTCTTCGGTTGCGTCTCGATTTACGGGTATAAAGCAACCACTTCTTTCGCCGCTTGGCATGCGTTCAAAAATAAGACGCCTAGTAATAGGTCAATAAAAGTGGCTCCAGCAGCTGATAGGCAGGAGGAGTACAGTGACGGGTGTAGCACTGCATCGACGCCGATACTCACCGAGGATTCCCCCCGCACGAAGTACCGTGCAGATATCGGCGAGCCTGAAGAACTGGATTCCACGCGTGAAGGCGGTCACCAGCCACGGCCACAGCTGGAACGCCTTGTCAGGCACGCGGCTTTCGGAAAAGCCCCACGGATCCTCAAGGATGAGGTGCGCCACGTGCTTGGGGTGCCGCAGCGCGTACGCAGACGCCACGAAGGCGCCGAAGCTGTGCCCGAGCAGCAGGAAACGGTCCAAGCCCAGCTCGCTTCGCCAAGCCTCGAGCGCTGCGTATACCATGCGAAGAGTTGACCGTCTCACGTGAGGAATTAAATGAGAGAATTCGGAGCAAGAAACTGCTTTGGGTAGAGCAGGATAGGAACTATTGGAAGTCTATGAGAGTCGCCTTCGTCCTGATCCCGGGAGACGATGATGCTGGAGTAGCTGTTCGCTGATTACCTTTTCGAAGGTGCCTTTTTCTGGTAATCGAGTCATCGAGTCATAGCTTCAAAGGAGACGGGGACCGGCAAGACCATAACGCCCCTTGAAGGCAGCTGTGTGAGCCATTGAACTTTCCCTTTTTAAAGGGGCAGAAAACCGATTTTTGTGGACTCCATGTCCTCTAGCTCATATGAGATCCACCGTTTTATTTAGTGCGGTAGCCACAAGGAATTTCTAAATGAATTGGTGGAAATAATTTTAAGTTGGTACAAAACTTTCTGAAGTCTGAAAGCTGCCGCCATGTAGTGTCTAAAGGCGACACTACCGTGCGTATACAGACAACTCAGTCGGGTTCAATGCGTCATTTAAACACCGCACAAAGGAATAGGAAAGACTGAACTACCACACGGCTCAATGTCATGGTTGCCAGCATTCGATTTGTCAACATGCGTAAGGAGACGGCGCCACACTGGAGAAGCGTGAAGCCCAGTCGCAAAAAGTAAAATCGAAGTCGGTACGGATGTCACTGTGCCACGTGACCCCGCCATGTGAGAGCGCGCCGGCTCCAACCAAACAAACGTCGGCATGAAGCTACAAGCAAAAAAAAGTATTGTGGGTTACGTGCATGGTCGCATGCTAGGTCGGTATAGGAGAACAGCGAGGAAGCGACGTCAACGGAGGTGGGCTTGCTAAGGGTGGTTTGATTGATTGATTGTAGGGTTTTACGCGCCGACTCAACACAGGCGATGAGGCGCGTCGTAGTGGAGGGATCCGGATTAATTTTGACCGCCTGTGGATCTTTATCGTGCGCCGAAATTTCGAACACACGGGCGTTTTTGCTTTTCGCCTACATCAGAAAAACGGCCGCCGCGAGTGGGAAATGAACCCGCGTCCTCGTGCTCAGCAGCACAACGCCCTAGCGCGGCGGGTTTGCGAAGGATGGTTGCATGATGTCATGCCGCCTCCTAATTTCTTTTCCTCCGTGGTTCTAGGGCCCTATCAGGATAAGCGTTTCGGTTTAATGTGTTTCAAGTGGTGCCCTTCCATTTGGGATAGAGAGCCTATACACCCCAAAAATCAGTTGTCTGTCCCTTTAAAGAGACCACGAAGACTTCGTGCGCCTTTGCTTTATTTTTAAAATTTCGCAGCATGCATCTAGTTTCAATTTTGTACGACGGGAAACGTTGCTGAAAGATTAGTGTTTAGAGGGTTGTACTAATCCTATGCCGCGAAAGGCGTACCCATAGTAATCCCTCGTTAACTCGAAGTCGTAAAATCCGCTGAAAATTTCGAGATAAGCGGAGTTTCGAGTTAAATGGGGGCAAATACATGGCGCCTGTGGGAGGCATGGCGAAAAAAGTTTCGACTTTACCGATATTGCGAGATATCCAAGTTCAAGTAAACGAGGGATTACTGTACTTTGTTCTTTTTTCGGACGGTCAAAGCGACTAGAAATATCAATCCGCCTGGTACTGTCCGGGATCGCACAGAACTACGCTGTGCGAAGGTAGATATCGAGCAGAGTTGAGACAGCAATGGGTGGACGTTAAAATTCGCCTTTATATGCATCGTGCCGGCCAAAACTAATGCGGCGGTGTGTTTTCCTAACGACACAAGCGCCTCGCGATGCACAGCCACGAGTCTGCGCCAGGGCGTACCTTGCGCGAGCTGGTCCTCGACGGTGCACGGGTCAGCGGCGAGCGTGGGCCTCGAGCTCTTGCCGAAGCCAAGCAGGTCGATGGCGTAGACGCGCCGACGTCGAGACAGGGCTTCTAGGTTGAGCACCCACAGCGCCGAGCCGCACAGGTAGCCGTGCACCAGAACCAGCGGCAGCGCGTCCTCACCGGCCGCGTCTGGCTCCAGCTGAACAGTCCACACGCGGCTGCTGCGGGCAGGTTTGTCGCTGATGCGCCCGACGTCCACGTAGTACCCGCTGTACGGCTTCCCCATCGCTGTGGGAGCAACCAACGCATCAAGAACCCACATCTGGCAGCAGATGGGCGTGAAGCACTCTTCTCAAGCTGGACCTGTATTTCCGTTTTCTTAGAGGGACCCTGCAACACGTACCATTGACTAATAGATTTTGGGGTAAAGTCTATCGTCATGATTAACCAGCGCAAACTAAACGTTACGAGAGAGGAGTACACAACACGAGCGCTACTAACAACTGAAGTTTTATTGAAAAGAAGGAAAACAAACAGTTGAGCCTGCGCACTAGCCACAGCACACCCTCCACAACACAGATAACTGAACCTCAAGTACTGTTGAGATAAGCAACTTCACAATCCAGCAGTGACACCGAGGGCGAGCTAATGCACGTGTCAGAATTTTTTTCAAGAAGGCTTCCGAAATTTCTCTCGTGCGCGTGTCATTGTGTGCAAACAGAACACTTGTATGGTTAAACTTGGGGTAATAACCTTTCTTACAGCAATGCGACGAAATGTGGGACGTGGGTGTGCCCTTTAACGTGTTGCGATGTTCCTGCAGGCACTCGTTAATGCACCGCCCCGTCTGTCCAATATATATCTTATCACACGACAAGGGGATGCAGTACACAACGCTGGTTTTGCATTCAACAAACTGGGACTGGTGTTTTACACCACAGCCCTTTTTGTGCGAAGACATTCTTTTCTTCCTGTAGTCTAACTTGCTGTCAATCGCGGGACAACGTTTTTTTAGCTTATTTTTTTGCTGAAAAAACCATGTCCATGTTGAACCTGCAAGCTATCTTTTTCACCCTATGCGAAATTGCGTGCATATACGGATAACAGCAAAACGCTGTAGTTTTTCCTTTGCCTGCCTTGACCTTCCGGAATTTTTCAATTTCGGGAAAACTTTGTTAGCCGCAGAAACAAGCGCATGTTCCGGGAATCCTGCCTGTTTTAGGCTGGTAACTTGGCAGGCGAAACTGGCACCATGCTGTGAACGCACGAATGCAGGCTGCTAACGGCTATACCCAACTTTACCACCTTAGAGTGGCAAGAAGAGTATTGTCCCAGCAATCTCCTCCCTCAAGAATTATGAAAATACGTTCACTATCACCGAAACTACGCGCGATGAGAAATCGCGCATAATCGTTCCCTCTCAACTCGACTGCGGACAACGCGACGAAAGCTGCGCGCTCTCTCCCGGAGAGGGGGGCGGCTCGCGGTGTTCTCTTCCGCGGCCTTCGATATATCACAGGCCGGGGAGTTTTTTTTCCTTTTCTCCGCAACGTGGAGGGGTCTATTTCCGGTCTGGTGCCACAAAAAAGCAGGGCGTTTTTGAAGCCATAAACGTTTGTTGTCTAGTGGTCTGGTTGAAAGGGAAGTATTGAGCTCATCACTCAAACTCCGCGCGCACTCAAAGCACAAAAGAAACAGCAAAACTGTGCCTACAGGTTCATACATAGATGAGGTTCGCGCACAGCGCTGACGACGGCGTATCGTCACAGGAAATGCGAGAAATTAGCCGCGAAGTTGACCAGTGACAGCCGATCGGACAGCCGTGGCCTCAATGACGTCGTTTAGACCATGTCAGGGGTGCATAATGAGAGCTGAAGAGAGCGCGGTTGGTTTTTCCGCGTCTTTCAGTGATTTGTGCGCTCACCGCTTCACGTGCACGTGTAATATTTGGCTCAGGTATTTCTGGTAGTGTAAGCTAAGCGTCGCGCAGGTTTACTTGCCCTGCTCAAAGAGTGTTGCAGGCTCCGTGGAGACCGCGGCGGCAGGTCTTGGTCTAGCGGAATAGGAAGACCAACCACCCTTGCTCCTTTCCCTTCCCTCAACCCCTTTCTTATTCAATATAGACGTTTTATGAACGAATAAACGGACATGACCGGGGAATATGGGGATGGGAAATTGTCTGAAATGTTTTATCATTGGCTGTAGAAATTGTCACGTGCCTCCAGCCCTCAAGTTCTCTCTTGTTAACGGAAAGCATACTTTAGGGCCAATCTGGAGAGACATTCAGTGCAGTTTTCTATTTCCTCAATCCCCGCTTGTGTAAAAAATAGCCCCGAAGGGCAGATTGTGAACACGAATAGCAGTATTGCATCTTCGAAAACAGTCGGGAACGCAACGGGGCAATGACCTTTAAAACTAACTCTAAACCGCTTGAGTGTGGTGCAATGCGACTCGAATCGGTTCGTCTTGCAGAACATGGGAAGCTTGGATGGTTTCTAGTGGTCTTGAGACATTTTCATGGGAAGGAGTATATTTCAAATTCCGCCTGCTGTCAACACATGGTGAAAGAAAAGGGAAGTTTCATACCATGACCGAAATTGCTGCCTTAATCGTGTTCATTCGGCTCAACTGTCCAAACGACAGCGTGTCATTTAGTCCGTCTCGGCCTTCTTCGCACCGCGCCAAGATTCTTACGAGGGATCTTAACAAACCGAAACTGACAGCAACTGCTAATCTTAATCAGGACGCCTCTCTCTTGAGTCATACAGGGCTCCTTACCTTGCAAAAAAAAAAAAAAAAAAAAAACGAAAGAAACGGCCCGCGCCACGTAGGCGTCGTCAAATCACCCCCCCCCCCCCCCCCTTCCAAACCCCACTTGGGGCCAACACATCCATCGTGCCATTACATCCAACGAGCAGAAACATCCAATTTTGGCCACTGCATGCAACGTGCCATTACATCCAGCGTGCCATTACATCCATCGAGCAACTTCGTCCAAAGCTGTGTCATTACATCCAATGCGCCACGACATCACACGTTTAATTACTTCCAGCGCGTAATGCCCTCTCGCCTATACATAACTACATTTGTAGGATTAATTCAACGCAGTCTGACTGAACTCCGCGAATCGAGTTTTTTAGCGCAGCGGGCAGCTTGCGCTACGCCTTCTCTTCCACGTGTAAGAGTTGTTTGGTACGAGAAATAATTGAACCCACTACAGTTAATCAGTCCTAATTTGAGTGCCGCCGTGAAAACGGCAGGTTTTTCGAGAGACTGGGTTTTGTAATAAACAAAACACCGAGTTTCGAAACACTTTAATGGTATACTGTTATGACTGGTAATTTTTTTCTAACTGCAGTGTTAAACTATCTCATTCTCATTTATAAGTTAGGTGTTTACTTTGTTTAACAACGCGGAAGAGCGCTTAGTGCGTGAGAAATATTTTCCGCAGCAATCATGCACGTCAAAGCAGTGTCCCCGAATATGAGCGACGTTGGATCGCGGCTAATTGATATATCTGAAGCTCACATTCGGTACTTTTGTGAAATAGAACTTCGCTACTCAGAAAAAAAAAATGAAAAGAAAGTCTAAGTAATTTAATAATCAATTCAAATAACAATTACGAGAAAAGCGAGCAAATGAAAGATGATCGAGGAACTATCCTCAACACATATTTGCAGGAGAAATCGCTTGAAAAGTATGCGGATTCATAAGTAGGCGTTAAATAATCACAAGAGCACTGATGCCGTCTTTTAAAAGAAATAGACCCTGGAGATCCTGTCCAAAAACAAATCAAAATAAAAACAAAACAAAAGACAATTTTATATTTTCATGCCCCGAAAGCTCCTTAAAACCCGTAATTTTATTCTGGGCCGAGGTTTTGGCGTAAGGGGCTGCGAAATTCCGATGGACATTCGCCGTGGAGGTCAGCCCCCTGTCTTCCACGAATTCCTCTCGACGCACGGGAAGTGGGGAACGAGCGTGCATGGCGCCTGCTCGCGCGGGAGCTCGCCTAAAACTCCCGCCCGTGGATCGGGCCACCGATGACCTTTGTGTCGCCAATTACGCGCTGCAGCTTCGGCTAGTCAAGGCAAGGGGATGGGGTGCCAAGGCACTATTTTTTTTTTTTTTCCGCAGAACGCGCGGAAGCGAAAAAGATCACGGGATGGGAATCGCGAGGGTGTGGATAAAAAAATCCTCAGATGGACCCTCATAAATCATCAAGCGCCCAGAGACCGCCACGGGAGCAAGTCTTGATGCAACCGCTCTTAGTAACAGCTCCGGAGGAACTGGTTGAAGAATGCGTGAGCGGTCGTAAGCGAAGCCGCCCCCCTACCTCAGCGCACGTACCAATTAGGGTTTTGCCCTGCGCTCCCCCCCCCCCCCCCCTTTGTCCGCCCCCGAAGGTCAGGAGGAGGACAGGAAAGCCTCACTCCCGCCGATGGAGGGGGACACAACAAAGCCACCAGAAAGGAAGAGGGGTCATCGTCCCGACAGGGTCTATCGACACTGCAGTCATTACACCTTCCCTCTTCAGAAGGGTGAGCAACTGCACCCAACATGCCATCACATCCAACATGCCACTACATCCAACGCGCCATTACATCCAACGAGCAGCTACATCCAAAAGCATGTCAATACATCCATCGTGCCATCACATCCAACGAGCCAACACATCCAACGATGGATGCACTGGCTCGTTGGATGTGTTGACTCGTAATCGGCGGGAAGAAGGAAGGTGGGGGGGCACAATTACCAAGGCGCTTGCGTGTCTACGCGCGCCTGCCTCGTTCTCTCGGCCTTACATTTTTCGACATGGCATGCTAAGTCGCCGAAACAAACAAATGTGATTGGAAAAGCAAAACATTACTCCCACGGGAAAAAGGACGTACGTCACCGCTTGCGTTTCCAATAAAGTTGGTGAACGGCAGGCGATTCACCGCACAGCAAATAGTCAACAAAGCAAGGAGCACGCATTGTTTGCGCGAGCCGTATTGGCTGCGGCTGCGAGCGTAGGGCATTCTCTGATCGCCCTGAGACCCCACCCATACAGCATGCAGCACGGTGCTACTCACAGCCAAGAACCCGTCGCTCCGCATCGTCGAGGCTCTGTCTTGATGACGGGCACCAGTAGAAGGAGGACCGCAGGCGTAGCGTGATCACGGTGAGGAAGTATCCAAAGATGCGGAGCACCATGTCCAGCACGGTCTCCTTGTAGAAGCGCAGCCTGCGTCCGAAGAGCCCGTCGGTCAGCATCGGTTGCTCGGAGCGGGGGCAGCTGACCGGTCTACTGTGAGCAGCAGGCGGCGGGGAGTCCCCATTTACGGGGGACACAAAAGGGGCCTTGCCCTCCTCACAAACGCCCCTCTTCCCCCATGCGCGTTCCCCGACGCACGTTCTCAGAATTCCGCAGATGGGTGAACCACACCTTGGCCCTGCTTGACGTTCGCCGGAGGACTCCAGAGGCGCGCAGCCAAACGCGCCTCACCCACTGCGCCTCGACGGGCCTTTTCAAACGCTGCGAAAACGCGCTGCGTCTTCTTCCTTTTCATCGTTTCCGCTTCATTGAGTTTGGCCCTTCCCTTACGACTGTTATTGCAACTACAACTTTGCACAAACTGGAACTGGTGCCTCTGTTACGTACGTTTTTTGTTGACAGTTTTGTTTTGTTGGTTTTGTACGTTTTTTGCACGTTTTTTGTTGCTTTTTATTGCGGAAATAGATACCCCAACCCAGAGCTGTATACACTTTAACACGTTTAGTTTATTCAACATCTCCATTTATACATGCTGCATTGAGTATTCGTACATGAGGAAGGGGAGGGGGGAGGGGAGGCTACTGCTATTACGCAAAAATGACACGTAAACAAGACAGTTGGGCGAACGTCAGTTTAACAACCCATGGCAAGAAATTTGCGTGGGATCTTTAGCATACAGAGGAGCATGTAGTGTAGCGAAACGGAACAGAAAAAAGAACAAATCAGACTTAAGGCTTCTTCTCCTGTTTTTGTGCGTGTGCGTGCGCGCGCAGGGGCGGATCCAGGCTTTTTCTGAGGGGGGGTCAGCTTTTATCAGTGATGATGATGGTGATGAGGAGGAGGAGCGGGAAAGTAGCCTTTTTTTATTCATGGGAATCTTGGAAAACCAGAAATACAAGAATAGAAAGAAAAAAATGACAAACGAGACCTTTCCTTCGACCTGAGGGGTCATCTTCTCGGGGTTGTAAATTCCGAAATTAAAGGGGGGTCAGGACATCCGGACCCCCCTCTGGAACCGCCAATGTGCGTGCGTGAGTGTGCAAATAAGTATGTTTTAAGCAGCGCTAAAAAGAATCGGCCGGAGGGTGCAAAAAGGACACTTGCACCTGCTCCCACCCCCGCTCTCCCCAAAATACACCACTTGCCCTACTCCCTGACCCCCACGACCTCCTCGTCCACGTGCGCTTTGTTATTTTTCCGCTGATATTGGCGACCCGAAACTTTACAAAGTGTCAATTTCGACTCCAAAGTTTTTTTTATATATATATATATATATAGCGAATCAGAAAATGGGAAATGAGGGGCTTCGTGAAATAAGACAGAAAATAAGGGTTGGCAGTAAAGAAAACCTCGGAAAGCAAAGGGGAGGTTGTGGTGGGTCATAGAAATAGATGAAGAATTTTTTGAGTCGAAAAGAAAGTGGTGAAAAAATTCCCGCCGGGTGGGATCCGAACCCACGACCTCCAGAATACCGGTCTGGTGCGATTTTTTCACCACTTTCTTTTCGACTCAAAAAATTCTTCATCTATTTCTATGACCCACCACAACCTCCCCTTTGCTTTCCGAGGTTTTCTTTACTGCCAACCCTTATATATATATATATATATATATATATATATATATATATATATATATATATATATATATATATATATATATATATATATATGGAACATTTCTTTTGGCCTTTCCTCGGCAAGAGCGCAAGCAGCTCGACCCCGTTGGAAGCCATACGCACAATTGCCCCTGGCATTCTTCCTGAGAAACCAAAATTTTCACTTCAGAGAAATTCGAGAAGTATTTTCTTCGTCTCCGGAGGAGCTATGCCTGGGATGACAGGGGCTCAGTCACACTTCAGAAACGGGGACGGGCCGTGTCTAGTCTCTTGAAAGGTTGACTTCTGGGCTCGTTTTCTCCTCCTTTTTCTCCGTTGCTATGGCGGCAACGACAGGTGATAGCACAGGTCCTGTATACTTCGGACCGGCGAAGCCAGCAGCATCAACGTTCAGCTGGCGTAGTGATGATGGTCGCCCGATTACTGCAGCCCATGCGGTGCACAATTCTTCAAGCTACAAAATCACGATCAGAGATACTGATTTGAATATAGTTTGAGTGCATTTAAAAAAAAGTCCGCAAAAAGATTCAGTGCCCTTCCGCTCTGTGAAGAAGGATGACCAGCGAAGCTGGGCGCAGTGCAAGGAGTGCACGAAACAAAATACGTCTGCATGTAATTTGCGATTGAACATACTTCCTAGCTAATTAGCTGGATGAAACTTGGAAGGAGTACAATTTTACTCTAGGGGGCAAACCCTGGGCTGGCCGTGGCCGTTGTCCTCCCCGTCGTGGGCATCTTACTGTCCGTGTAGCACACCAACCCAAACCGCTCGACCACTGAGGACAGCAGTCCAGCCGCAACGGGCCGTGAGGCGTCAACGGTGAAATCTCCCTCCAGCACAACGGACTCATCATCGGTGAGCGTGGGAAGGAAGCCTGGCTTCGCTTACTTCGATGTTACAGGCGCTTGTCTAGGGACTAGGAAGTACTGCAGTTAAGAACGATATGACACGTAATGGTGGGAAGTTAACACCGGCGTGGACCCTCTTTGGGGCCCGATTATGCTTGGGATTTTTTTTTTTTTTTTGAGAAGAAGAGGGTCCTCTGTGAAGTGGTCACACCAGCATAGCCTGGGCCATAACTTTAAGCAGCCTGGTTCAAAGTTTCGGCTATACTATACTGAGCATGACTGATTGCAAAGCAGCGTCTCGAACGCGCTCGTTGCTCACTCGAGTGTTTTGGCCTGATTACTTTAACAACTCAGAGGCTTCACAGGGGTACAACTCCAGAAAATGGAAGTTGCCCCTGTACCTCATCACGCTTCCGGCTGGCTGTTTCGCGCGGCGTTACTGCGAGTATATTGAACGTGACACGAGTCGTTTCCGTGATTTCCCAGACTTAACCTTGTCCTAATTTACTGCAGCGACTACAAACAAACCAGGCGAGAACAAGCAGGCGATGTCACGCATTGAGCGCAATCCTATTTCGAAATTCGCGCGCGCGTTGACGTGATACACTGCCGCTGTTAAGCCACCTTAGCGCCGTTGCCGTTATGAACTTGAAGCAACTACACTTGCTACACCCGGTGCAGCCCCAGCTCAACTCTAGCATTCGGGTTCAGTCGTGGTACTGCGCGGTGCCTTGGTTCCTGCAGAGGGTGAACGTCGATTCGTTGATTTCTCAGCCTCTCAGGGACAGTGTGCATGTGTGTACCGCGAGACGTCTACGCTTTCTCGTCCAAAACATAATCACAAGGGGAACGCGTGCACCAGAGTGCGTGTGTTTGATACTGAGAATATAAAATCAATTACCGCCGAAGCGTAAACGATTACGTTCTCAGAAAGCGCACGGAGGCGAGGAAAGAGGTGAACGCACTTTGCGCGGTGCATCGGTACAGCAGTACACACGGACCGCTTCCAGGTGCACTTGCCGCGGAAAAAGATCACAAGTGGCCGATGACCAGAGCGACAAAGTTGTAACACGCGACGCTGATATTTGAGATCGCGCGGATAGCGAGAGAGCTGGGCGCCTTCCAAGTTTGTGGCCAGGGGTGATCGGCAGAAATCACGCCGCACCTTCAATATGCTCCTTCTGAACGCGAACCGAATGTTCCGCATCCTGGCCGCTGCTGCGCATGCGGAACCGATCTTCCTTTTTTAAAGCGAGAGCTTTCTTAGGGGGACCGATGGCGTCCGGTCAAAAAACTAACGCATTTCCCCGCAGAGCGGTTGGTCTACCCAAAAGCTCTGATGAGATCTCTGCAGACACACGGCGCGTGCGCGAAACCGGGCTTCCACTGTGTCGAAACGGTTACTTGAAAATCGCGAAAAAGGAACGGTTCTAGATTAGATATTACAAGCATGAAGAAGGAGTGCAGTAGTATACACGTATCTAATAAACCACGTATCGGTATACATTGAGGCGTTTACTTAGTGGGCGAAAAGTCGCCTCACGGGTTCGTTTTTCGTTTGCTGTTTGGGTCTTAATTGGAAGGTGTGATGAGGGAGGTTCCAGATCCAAGCCAACCCAGCGGTCGCTACTGAGCAAAATAATTCACAAGGCGCGGAAGGAAGCTAAGGATGACGAGCTCTTGGAAGATCTAGCCGGTCAGTATTTGCCACTTATAAAAACGCAGACTTTCGTCCGTCCGCCAGTAGTGTATACGGGTTCTCCCAACCACGCGCTTGACGGAGATTTTTCGGAGGGAGAAGTTCGTTTTGCTATTCAGGAGCTTAACAGTAAATCTGCTGCTGGCCCTGATGGTATTTCGAACAGAGTGCTTCGCAATCTTGAGGATAATTCCATCAGCTATCTAACCAGACAAATCAATAATATCTGGAGAGAGGGCTACGTCCCAGATACTTGGAAACACGCTAATACGATACTCATTCCTAAGCCGGGCAAGCCTCTCGGACTTAAAAACCTCAGACCGATCTCTCTGACGTCCTGCCTCGGCAAGGTTGCGGAGCATGTTGTGCTTAACAGGCTCTCCGCTTATGCGGAGGATAACCAGCTTTTCCCGTATACCATGATCGGTTTCAGGCCGGGTCTTTCGACCCAGGAAGCTATGCTCCGGATCAAAAAGAAGCTGCTAGATCGGGTCACTCAAGACACAAGGGCCATTCTGGGCCTTGATGTAGAAAAAGCCTTTGATAATATACGCCACACGGCTATACTTCAGGCCATATCGGACCTTAGTCTCGGCGAGCGTTTCTTTTCTTACGTTCGATCTTTTCTCAGCGGCAGAACCGCCTCCCTACGCATTGGAGATATTATATCAGAACCCCTCGAGCTTGGAGACAGGGGAACTCCTCAAGGCTCGGTACTGTCTCCCTTTTTGTTCAATCTAGTCATGTCCAAATTAGCTAGAACACTTCTCGATATTGAGGGGGTTGAACACACCATCTACGCTGATGATGTTACCCTGTGGAGTGCTGGGGGCAGTGACGGTGAATTGGAGGCTCGATTGCAAAAAGCTGTCAGGGCCACAGAGCTATACCTCGCCCCTGCGGGTCTTAAATGCTCCTCAAAGAAGTCGGAGTTGCTTTTCTATAGCCCATCTAGACCAGGACGCAAGCCCAAGGGTTGGGGTTGGGAGCAGGACAGGAGGCCCAACGTTGCGCTTTTTGACATGCACGGCAATCGCATTCCGGAGGTCAATTCCATCAGAGTTCTGGGCTTAATTATCGAAGGAAACGGTTCCAACAACTTAATGTTACAGAAGATTACCGGGGAAGTTGAAAACGCGTTACGAATGTTTCGACGCATTCTCAACAGGAATAGGGGTATAAGCGAGGAGTGCGCCATCAGGCTTATCCACGCTTTCGTCCTATGCCACATTTCTTGCGTCGCGGCTATGCTCAATTGGAAGAAAACCGAAGAGAAACGCCTCGACACCATGATTCGTCGTGTTTTTAAGGTAGCTTTGGGGCTTCCTATCAATGCATCCACAGATCTCCTACTGAAACTAGGGGTTCACAATACGTTATCAGAAATCGCAGAAGCCCAGCACACTGCGCAGGTAGGTCGACTGTCAGGCACTAGAGCAGGCAGAGACATTCTGGTCACTCTGGGCATCTTTACCGAACAGAATAAGGAGAGTGTTAAACACCTTAGCAGAGAAATCAGAGACTCCATCGTGGTCCGTCCTTTCCCCAGAAACGTCCACCCTGTCTTTAATCAAGGAAGGAGACTGTCTCGAGCCAAGGCACTTCTAGCTGCAGCTCTCGAGAGCCCTACGGAGTCGGCTTTTGTAGATGCTGCTCAGATAAATGGAAGACAGGCCTTTTCGATAGCCGTCATTGATGCTCAAGAACGGATGTGCAACGCACTTTCCGTGTTTACCAAGAATCCGGAGGTTGCTGAGCAAATGGCCATTGCACTTGCTCTGCTTGATCCTCAACATAAGGTCATTTATAGCGACTCTAGGGCGGCCACTCGAGCCTTCGCCAGGGGAGTGGTTGATGCCAAAGTCTCCAAGTTATTGGAAGATAGACACATTAGTAATCATTTGATAGTCTTGTTTCCAGCCCACATGGGCGACCTCGGGGGAGGACAGCGGAACTTCAATGAATCCGCACACGAGGCGGCGCGAGGACTCAGCAGCCGCGCACCCTCCCAACCACCCCCGTCTCCACAAAGGGCTTTCAAGGATCAACTTCAGACCTACAACGAGCTCACCAAGCACTTCTACTTAAATCGACGGGAATTTGCGCTCCCACATAAAGGACTCAACAGGGCGCAGTCAGTCACTCTCCGCATGTTACAAACGGACTCATACGCCAATCCTTGGAGGATGAGCCACATCGACTCGGACTACGACGGAACTGCTACGTGTTCAAAGTGTGATGGGCGTGTGAACTTGGGTCATATGTTGTGTGGTTGTGCTACGCAAGCCTCCTATCTGGAGGATAAGGTCAAGTGGGACAGTGCTCTCAGGAGCAGTGAACTTAACGATCAACTCTGGGCTGTCCAGAAGGCCCGCGTAGCGGCGGAGAGTCTCGCTCGGGCTCCCCGTCCCGACGTGGGAGATGCCCTCTACACCTTGACACCGGTCAGGTGTCCTTCAGGACCCTTTTTGGAAATAAAGTTTCACCACCACCACCACGATCGAATGGACGCACTTTCAGCGAAGGTTGAACGCACTTTTAACTTTTGCGTTTCTCTAAGCTTTCTTTAAGAAGGGATGATAAAATTCTTTCGCGAGCGTTGCGAACAAAGATATGTTTATCCGACGGTGCCTCCTGGCGACCACCCCACGATCACGCCACGCGTAATGTGTCTAGCGCCCGCGCCGTCGGCGCGATCGCGAGCATCAGCGCCGCTTGTAGTGAGGTTATTGTTCACATATAGTACGCTAATATTGTCCCGCTGCGGACGTACCCCGAAAGAAGGCGTCCCTGTATAGAAGCACAAGTAGGATTTGATAAACGTGTTTGCTTGCAATTAGAGCGAATGCGTTCACGCTTAGTCAAGTAAGACCGAGAAGAAAATCACAGACGGCATCTATCGCTCACGCATAAAGCGTCTCAGCGACCCCGAAATTTCGGAAACAATTTCGTGTTGCTTTACTTTAAGGAAAACTCGAAGGGGTGGTCAAGAGGAATTTTGTGTTTTGTGGGCACGTTCTGCTCAACTGCCGAGGTGAATTCCGGTGGCCATGCGAATTAAATTTCTGCGCTGCGTGGTGCCTTTGACGCTACAACCCGTCTGTTCGGCATAGGGTGCCTCGATTCACGCGGTGCTGGCATCTTGCGATCGTGAGGCGCCGCATATAGCTTGTTTACGGTTTCAACGACTCGTTTTCGCCGATTCAGGCGTTGACTTTTGCGTGGCATATGTTGCAAGGCTTTGGCAGCAACAGACAGGATAAGACGCGGCTTTCATCTTTCGTCAGGATAAGATGCGGCTGAAGCGCGAGTGCAAAGCCTTGCGATTAGAAGGGCGTGCGCACACTCTTCTGAAGCTTCGGTCGAGGAGAGAAACAGGCCCGCATGCCATACCCGACAGGGCTTCCCCAAGTCTCTCACCGAGTGCCTCTTCTGTACACTGTGCTGTTGAGTGCATGGC
The DNA here is from genome assembly GCF_048455015.1 of Haemaphysalis longicornis. NCBI lineage: Eukaryota > Metazoa > Arthropoda > Arachnida > Ixodida > Ixodidae > Haemaphysalis > Haemaphysalis longicornis. The sequence continues at coordinate 395,878,239 of NW_027526203.1, forward strand.
GTCACCACCTGATAAACAGAGCGGGTCGACGGTCATTGGCAGTGTTGACAGGCGTTATCTCATCTATGCGAGCTCAGCGTGCATGTTTCTTTGCTGCGCAGTTAGGTGACGATGCGCGAAACGAAAGCTCCGCGCACCCGGAGGGTGCATAACGTGTGTGCGCGCTTAACATTACAGTGCACAGATACAGTGCATAGTTCAAATTGCGTCTCTAGTATTTGAGGTTTGGACAGTAAAAAAAATGTGGGTGTTTTACGCACTGAAGCTACACACGGGCTGTGAGGCGCGCCATAGTGGAGAGCCCCGAATTAATTTTGACCACCTGGGAATTTAACGTGTGCCGAAATCTCGGCACACGGGCGTTTATAAGTTTATATCACCGCCATCAGATAAACAGTCACCGCGCCCAGGCGACATACCCGCGTCCTTTGGCACAGCAGCGCAACCCGGAAACCGCACGGCTGGTTTCCTTAAATGACCTGTTTTCTTGTTACTGACTCCAGAGTCTACATCCCACCCGACTTGCACAATCTCCTGCTTGTGCGGCCGATTCCCCGCAATACGCACCCGGAGCACAATATTAAACGCCGTGAACATCGCGCACGCGTTCTAGCCCGCAAATACCCCATGGGCCAGTCCACCGCCTATGTGGACGCCGCGAGTTATATCCATCACAACGCCTGCGCAGTCACCGCCATCTTTGATCCAAACGCAACCTCTTACCATTCACTCACTATCCGAACGCGCTCCCCTGCCACGGCGGAAGAGGCGGCTATTGCACTAGCGCTGACTCATCGGCCTACCCCAACAATTGTTATCTCCGATTCGAAAACGGCCATTCGAAATTTCGCCCAGGGGGATTATTTCCCCGCAGGCTCTCAAAATTCTCCTTAAAAATCCTCCCACTTCCCATGCGGAGTTGGTTTGGACTCCTGCCCATGCGGGGCTGGAAGGAAACGAAGCGGCTAACCTTGCAGCTCGAGAGCTAACCCACCGAGTTGCGCCAGGTCGCACCCCTTCCCATGGAGCCCAATCAACCCGCGACAGCCTTCTGACTTTCCATGAAATTACCTGCCACTACCGCCTCTCTCGCCGGCGCTACCCTCCACCCCATTGGTCTCTCTCTATTACCGAGGAACGGTACTGGCGCCTTCTCCAAACCAATACCCTCCCCTGTCGCACCAGACTACATGCAATTTATCCATCTGTATTTCCCTCTCCCCAATGTCCCGACTGTGGAGCCCACGAAACAGTTGCTCATATAATTTGGCAATGCCCTCAAAACTCATTCCCTCTCATCTCTTGTGTGGAGCACTGGGAGGCGGCGTTAGGCAGCTCGGATCCGCGGGTCCAGCAAGGACTCGCTGAACGAGCAGCCCAGGTCACCGGCGCCCTCCAAGCGCTGGTCACCACTCGCCGTTGACTCAACAGCTCCAGAATAAAGTTCTTTCTCTCTCTCTCTCTCCTTGTAGTAGAAACAACGATTAACCCCAAGACACTCACGTGCATACTCTGGCATTTATTTACGATCTGCACACCGTTTGTTTGATTTTTTTAGCATCACAGCTGCCATGTTAAAAAGCTGTGCGGAAGAACCATCACAGATTAATCATTATCTTTGCAAAGGACGCCAATTACAGCGGCAACAAATATCGGCAGTTTGATCCTGCTTTAACACGTACGTTTGCTTGAAATCTGTCGTGCCTGAAAATATTGGGATGCTTCACGGGCAAGTGTAAATGGCTAGCAGGCCTTAATCAAAGCGCCTGACACGGGTGAGTGAGTTGTGAATAGGCAGACCAAGGCTTGCGAGGTGCGTGGGAAATTGCTCCACTAGAGCAGCACTTTCTAAAAACTATTCGTGGAAAATCACTACTAGTCAAAGGTCTGTGTTCTTGAAAAAAAAACTCCCAAGCATTTCCCCGAGGGTGAACATGGTTAAGTGCGAATGCACGGGGTGATGCTATGAGGGGGAGTAAAGTTAAAATCCGTTGGCATTCGCCCGTGAGCGCGCGCGAGCCGACCCACGGAGATCTGGCAGTTTATCGCTGCATATATAGGGGGGTACGCCGCGCCGAGCGCGCCGAGCCAGGTGGCTGAGAGAGGAGGCGAGCGCAAGGGGAGAGGGACAGCGGCGCACGGCAGCTGCAGCCGAGCGAGGGGGAGAGGAGAGAGTGTGACGTCACGGTGGAGAGAGAGGCGCGCGGCAGCTGCTGGGGAGAGGAGGCGCGCTGTGACGTCATACCATGACGTCACGGCGCGAGGAGCGGTGCGGAGAGCGGCGCGCACCCGCGCAGCCACGGCGAGGAGGCGGAGCGAGCGCGGTCACGTGGTGAAGTGACGTCACCGCGCCGTTGCTACCGACGCTCCTCTCCACTCCACGCCGTTGCTAGGGAGAGGAGGACTGCGGACGCCGCCGCCGCCGCCGGCGGTGGAAGGTTTGGGGTCGCTTATAAAGTGCATTCGCACTTAAAACGGGAAGGCTACAAAGCTGACCGCCCCATCGCATGGGCTGGGCAGTTCATGAATGCAATGTGACGCCGCCACACGTTTAACACAGTGGCGATGAGGTAAGGGTCAGATAACAGAGCCATGGGGGCCGTCCCGAATTCGTCCGCATGCGTAACAGCAATGACAACTCCGGCCTTTTCATTCTTTTCGTAATGTTATCGGTTGATAACGGGGGTGACAAAGGGACCGAAAACGTTCCGTAATGGTCTGCTTTAAAATTCGCCGTTCGTCTGGCCCCACTTTTCCCAAGCGCTTCTCAGGTAAACTTGCAAGCGGCTTCGTCTTCTAGCACCCACGTACGAAAGGAGCCACTGCAAGTGAACACTGAGGCAGTTTTCCATTGAGCTGCCGGACGAGACGAAAAAAGCGTTGGCATGTTTTAACTCCATGCATGCTGCATAAGATGTAGGACTGGCTTGGAGTCCATTGTATGTCCTCACTGAGGGGCGCTTCATTATTTATTTAAGCGTGCCTGAATCGTAGCACTCCGCCATTGTGGATGACGTCATACGGAGGAAATATTTATGGCGGGAACCACAAAGTCCGCTGCGCTATAGCCTCTGTTGACAATGCCGCCGGTAAATATGTGGATAAGGTCCCCTTGCATATCCGGTCCAAGTGCAGAAGTACTCGCGTCCTCGCCTCGGCTACCATGGGGTAATTCGCTGCCAGCGAATGTCGGGGATGGTTAATGCGCTCTCTCGGAAGACCAAGGCGGTGCTCAAACTACCGCTTCTCTCGCCATAATGGGTAAAGAATGCTCAGTGTGTTCGGTTCCCCGTGTTGTGGGCGATTATGTGCACAAGTTTCCCAAGGGCGTCAAATAATGAGGTCCGCGTCGAGTTGCGTCACGAACACTGATCTTGTAACTTGTGCGTCTGGGAAAATGAGGCAAGAAGGCATCGCCCAAGCACAACTGCGACCGGATCAGGAGAGTTTGTGATTTAGATTGGTGAAATGTGTTCAATGAAAGCCAAACATCTTGCGGCCCTAGTCCGCGCGCAACGAAACCTTTCTCTCCAATACGAAAAAAAAAATCCTTTTGTTCTGTATTTGCTTAATGTTAGCATTTGTCAGAGAGAATTGGTTCACGTAATAACGGCTTTCTTTTATGCTCGTGGGAATACAGAAAATGAATTTGAATTCACGTTAAACTAACGCAGTAAACGCATTTTCTTACACCCCGACGTTACTAGTGCAGAGCCGCATATACACATACACATCTTGGGGTGCGCACACAACCCAGCCCTCCAACCTTTACCCACTTCCCTTTCCCTCCCTGAGCTGTGGGAGAAGCTGACGACTAGCGCCGGCTTGGATGCACAGCAACTCCTGGTGTCCAGGGCTGAGACAGCACGGTCGTCCCATGGTCTCCTGGACTGAGGAACCACTCCCACATCACCAAAATTTGTCCTCCTCCTCTCACTTCGGTAAAGTACCAGAGTGATGAGCAGAGCATTTCAGGCAAAGGTAGAGAGAGTCACGGGGGAGGAGTCCACTCTACCGTTGCTCTCGCCCTTTTTTTCTGTTGCCGTTGGGCTCGCCGATTACATAACAGCATATGAACTACAGTACAGACTCGGGAAGAAGCTAGATCACAAACGAGCGCCTATCGACTGTCTATAGCGCGGTGCACTGCATACGTCGAACCAACTGGTTGAAATTATTATCACAAACGAGCGCCTATCGACTGTCTATAGCGCGGTGCACTGCATACGTCGAACCAACTGGTTGAAATTATTTGTTATTGTTTTTGCATATTTTGCATGTTGTGCCAATATAGTACTCAGCCAATGCTCAACAGTGCCGTGTTGCCTCAAGCTCTTCTAAGATGTCTCAGTGGCTAAGGCGTTGCGCTGCTGAGCACGAGGTCGCGGGTTCGATTCCCGGCCGCGGCGGACGCTTTTCTGACGGAGGCGAAAAGCTAAAACGCACGTGTGTACGAGATTTCGGCGCACGTTAAAGATCCCCAGGTGGTCAAAATTAATCCGGAGCCCTCCAGTACGGCGCGCCTCATCGCCTGCGTTGCGTCGGCGCATTAAACCCTACAATCAATCAATCTTCTAAGATGCTACAACCAGGCGTCTTGGTGACATGAATATTAGCGGGTAAACACCACACACTTACGACCCCATTATCGCGCTGATCAGGCAGTAGGCGTTTCTCAAAGATGCTTACTTAAACAATTTCTGACGAGTAAAACGCAAAAAATTACGCAAGGGACGAAGGACAACAGAGACAAGCGCTTCTTGTCCTTCTTCGTCCATTGTGTATTTCTTTTTTTGCGCTTTACTCGTCAACAATGCAATACCAATTGGCCCAAAAGTCCGCATTAATCAGTTACTTAAACTACTAGGCTGCAGCGCAGATGTATTACGCTCCGAGGCAGCAGTAGGCAGGCGAGCCGTAGTGGGTTACAAATTAATTGGTTCACCTAAGGTTCTTTACCGTGCTTAATGCATCCGTCATTCCACAAGGGTGTTAATGCGCTGCGCACAACAATTGCGTTGGCCGGTGAAGCCCGCCCAAAGCTAGAAAGCTAGCGCGTTACAGCGCTTTAACCCTTCATTTACACAGCTGAGATCAATATATGGTATCTTATTTGCCTGTCCAAAGCAGTTTTGAGCAGTTCCTAAAGCTGCTCCCGTAATGTAAATTCTATGGGCAAATAAAACACTGGAGCTGTTCGGGAGCACTTCTCAGCAGTGAAAAATGGCAAATAAAAGAGGCCTCATAGTCCACTTATTTGTCGTTTTTGACTGCGAGGGCAGTTTTGGGGAGCAGCAATTGCGAGAGCAGTTTTTGACTGCCCATGAACTGCTCAAACCTGCTCTGGGTAGGCAAATAAGAGACTACTTGTATGTTGAAAATTGCGATTGCTTGGCAGCAACAACATAAAGCAACTACTTGAAAAGCCATGAGGATTGCGCGGAATGACGACACAAAGAGGAGACAACAGGACGAGCGCAAAGCAACTACTGTACTCATAATACAAGGTAGAAAACACCGTTCACCTCATGATTTTGGCAAGCATTGTGACGGAGCCCTCTGGCGCACGGCGACGTATCGGTTGTTAGCTACCCCGGCTGGTCGCTCTGGCGTGCCGCTTCCCGCTGTCAATGGACCTCCCCGGTGACAGCGCCAAGAACCCGTGCCATGCTTGTGCGTCCCTACGCGAACGGAAACGCCGTGGTGAAGTGAGCGAGAGGGTAAAGCTCGCGCAGACGCCTGATGCGTTGCCACGCGAAGGATAAATGCTGCGGAAAGCTTTGTGCGATAACGCGGCCACGCCGCCTTGAGACAGGCTCGGGACTCTTCGCTATCTGATACCACTCGAGCACCAAATGATGTGTCGTATGTCAGCAACACGGTTAATCTGTCAGTTTTGGCACGTGCCTTTTCGGCGTGAGCAAGAGAACCTGCACTGCTCCGGCAACTGGCCGCAGACAGCGCGGCTGGTGGTCGGGGCGTCTGGTAAAATTTTGAAATGCGACCACGCGAGCGTGGCCTTGTCCCTTTCCAAGGAGTTTATCTAACTCTCCCTCCCTCCCTCTCTCTCTGGCGCGTATGACCTTTTCTCGGTTTCTCTTCTCCCTTTCCCTGCTGCATGCATCTTATTTTATGAAGCATGCAGAACACCGCCTGTACAGACACCCATGCGTCCTTTTTCGCCCAATGAGACATTTAATGCTTTCGCATGAACAACGAATACCGATAATAATTATTTTGTCGCAGACTATGCACCAAGATCACGCGACTTCGAGGTCTGGTCTCACCTCGACGATAGGCCGTTTCGCAATTCCCGCGAAAAAACTAACGAACAACAGGAAAATCATGTAAAGCATGCCCACGACATCCCGAGGATATTTTTAAGGTTTTGATCGACTACTAGTTTAGGGTTTTCTCTTGTTTTTTTAATGGTTGTTTGTTGTTGTTGTTGTTCCTTTTTACTTTTTTTTCTGCTTTTACGTTCTCCCTCGGTGCAGGCCCAGCGTAGGAAGCGGCTCGCCGCTCTACAAGAAGGGCAAGGGAGCGTCTTGCCTGCAACACCCCGCACATGGTCGTATTAGTGATATTGGCGCGCAAGGAGCGCGGCATCTAACAATCGCTGCCACATTTACGCTCCATTGTCGGCCATCCTACTCCGAAACGCGAGGCCAAATACCGCGCACATTCAGCAACTCGCCATAAACAAGAATCCCTTTCTTCCGCTGATAGTAGGCCGCGCGCTATCTGTTCGTCTTTTGAGTTGCGTACTCTTTTTTTTTTTTTTTCGTTGCGCAACATTTTACGATAGGATAAAGAGTCCGATTGTGATTGCTGCCCCATGTCCCTCGGGTCGTAGCGGGTTAATCATCTGGATGAGTCATTGCCTCTGCGGGCGCTAGAGTAGGCTTTCGTTAAATAATAATAATAAAAAAAGACTTGCCCGTGCTGAACCAAGCTTAAATGCGATAGCGTGGAGGGCATATATCCTTCATTTCCTTGCATTCCCAACGCTCTCAATTTTTTCTGAAAGTCACCGCGCTGCTGCGGAGACTTTAGATCTACAAAGGCGCATCCATTCGGCTCGCTTCATTATTATTATTTATGTAATGCTCTCAGCAGAACCCGCGGGCCTTGAAATTTTCGGGCGTGTATGCATGCCTGCGTGGATATTCGTAGTGCAGATATTGCAACTAAACTCCGTGCATTGTCGATATGAGATTCGAACCCATGCACAATGAGTTCTGAAGGAAGAAATATTACACTTCATTTGTTTATTGTTGTTGTTGTTGTTGCTATTTCGCATGCACATTGACCATTCCAACAAAGTTAGTGAGGACACGAAATTCGCCGAACTAATTTAGGTTAACGGAACAAGTCACTGACATCACAGAGCGTTGCCTAGCGCCGCGCCACTGTTCACAATGTCTGACAGTGTTGGTATGGCAATAAACAAATCGGGGGAGGGGGGGTAGTTGTGGAGTGTACCATTTGCGATAGGTTTCGGACGCATACTACTGCATTGTAGGTGACTCAGGCAGCCATGGCTGGAGTTGTTTTATTTGAGGCGGGCGCATCGACCCTGCTTTTACAGGTAAATGCACGCGCACCGCTTGGGCGGTTGGTGGTGGGTGGAGGGAGTTCGATGGAGTTTACGGGACCGCTGCGTCCCCACCCCAGGCACCAGTGAAGGCTGGGAAGGAGCACTTTCCAGTGTGTCATCATGCGCCGCGTGGTTTCCTGAGGAAGAGGGTTCATGGCCATGAATCTAGTCGATGCGGATGGTTGTGTTGTTTCGTTGGGCTAGTTTTACCCGAAAAAGTATTTCGTAGACAATACGATGAGTCTAATTATGAGAAAGTAAAGCTGCCAGAGTTTTTTATGCGAATGGAAGGTGGAGGTGGTTCAGAATCGTAGCATATGAATGTAACTTGAAAAGAACAGTCGAGTATCGTGAGAGTACCTTGAGGGCGCGTCCAAGCAAGGTCTGCGCCGGCACGGTTTCGGAAATTCCATCTATGAACACATTGATTTCAAGCTCAAGGCTATATGTTCGGAGACATCAGATTCGCCGTTGTCGGAGTGAGGTACATGTATTAGCACACTTTGTCGGTTTTGTGTGCGTATGGCCTCCGCAAGGTGCGCTGTAGGGACTGCGTGGTTACAAAGTACAAGGGTTGTTTTCCCGTCCCACGTGGCTAAGGCGTGTTCCTGGTGTGCGAGAAACCGTTCGAAGCCCGTCTGCTTCTGCATGCCTCCAGTATAATTCAACCAACATGAGAGAAGGGTACAGCCTTTTCGTTTAGGTAAGACATTCAGTGTCCGGAGGTTTCGCGCGATGCAGCCCCTTGATGGCTGGGTATGCATGGTCTTGTGGCGGTCACAGGCCGTATCGCTGTACGGAAGGGTGCCCACGGTGACGGCCCTGCTCATAGTCATAATATCCTCGTAGTCATGATGTCTTTCTGGGATGAGAGTCGGCGGATTACGTGGAGTGTGGTCTTCTTTTCCCGTTTTAATCTTTTGACTCATATACCTGGACGGCTTTTTTTTTTTCTAAGGGCTAGGACCAGAAGGGTAATGGCTCTAGCTGCAACATACACGTCGCAGCTGACAATGTTGACTTGAATTTAGGAGGGTGGGTTGGGTGACTTGCAAGCATATGCTGTCAGGAGAGTGTTCAAGACCTAGCCTAGTGAGTATATACCTCAACAATCTGGCCCTCTAAGACAGTCGTTCTCAATTTGAACTTCCAGCAAAAGTCACCCACATACTTATTCAATCATCAGATTTCGTGTCTGACTTTTATGCGGATGCAAGTCATGTCAAACAATTTGCTATTGCAGCTAAAGCCTCCCGAATACCTGCATGCTGCCTTGTGTGGGTCTGGCTTTTCCGCATAGCTGACGTGTCGTGCAAAAAGACAACATTAAAATGTGCTATGCGGAGAAATTAAACATACAAGTCATGCAGCGAATACAAACGAATGGGGGGTTGGGGGGGGGAGTGCTTTGTAGACCCCCACCCCCCTAAAACCTCTCACGGACCCCCGTTTGAGAACCACTGCTCTAAGGTATCAAAATCTGCGTAGATGTCAAAGCGGACGGCAGAAACAGTCTCAAGTTTTCAGGCTACTTTTGTCATGGCCAGGTTGATGTAGAGCCCATAATAACCCCGCGGCCGAGGTGGTGACTTATGGGTTCGCATCCATGGTGCGATTAATGAAGGTGTGCGGGCCCTCTTTGAAGCCCTAATCCAGTTTCGCGTGTGGTAGGCGACCAGGCAGAACACGGCATGCGCCAGTTTTTCTAGGATGACTAGTTTTTGGCTAACGTTGTCGAAAGCCCTTGGGAATCAACCGCTATCAGAAGACCAGGGACTCAGCCGCAAACGTCACGGGGGCGGTACCTCGCGCAGAAGGCAAAGGCCATGCGCGTTAACATTGGGGTTGAAGCCTGTTTGGGCAGGGTGAAAATGCGGTTTAACCTGTCGTAAATGACTGCTGCGGGGATTGTTAATGAGCCGCTATATAAATTTGAAAATGACAGGCGTGATGGAGGTGGGCCTAAGGTTCTTGATTTCACTAAAAGGCTTTTTGGGTTCTGGAATGGGTAATATGAGGGTGAGTTTGAGGCATTGCGGTACTTGTCCATGCTACCAATGGTTATTATAGCTTAGACGACCTAGACTGAGGTTATCTGTGGCTGATTGTGATGTGTAATTTGGCCATGGAGAAAGGCATCCAAGTGAGTACGGGGGATATCAGTACATATAAGGCATGCGGGGCGATGTAGTGGCGGGGGAAAAAGTAGTGATCAGCAGCCGCTCCACCGCGGGGTCTGCGCTAAGGGTTTTCGCAGCTGGAAGAGGGGTTCATTTGTTTTGTCTTTTGCGTGAGGCTGCGGTGTAGACCCCTGTCATAGTTCGGGGTTCATCCGTACTGAAGAGCTAATCTTCCACCGTTAACCCTTGACATAGGTTGTTAAACTCTGCTTTCAGCAGTAGCAGCGTAGAAGGTCAGAGCCTCGAATCGACGTCAAAACAGCTTTATGAGAAAACATTCTTATGTACACACGCGTTAAAGAAAACATATAAGACCAATTTGGTCCCGCTTAGCGGCGCGAAACCAACGAGGCGTGCTAGCCCACCTAATACGAAAACATGCATCAAATCATTCCATAGTTTTCTTATTACAGGAGGGCCACAAAAGATGTGCTTACATAATATTATCCCTATTTTGAAGGAGGAAGGCTTGACAAATTTCATAATACTTTGTTTGGGTCGTGACACACGATCACGTCGGACAAATATACCATTGACTACAGGACACGGTATGTCACACACCACAGCCTTTTTGTATTTCACAAAATGCTCAGTTGTTTTCACAACCACCACGGTAAACTTTCTAGCAGTCGCCTCTTCCCAGACACACACTGGGCAATTTAGACAAAGCACAAGTTTGGTTCATTCGGAAGATTGCCTCGTTAGAATCACACTAACGCCGCTTAAATTTAACGCACACATCACTCAAATAAGCTATGTAATTAGGGAAAAAAGCAATGGCCATGAGACCCACTAGCTCATTTCCCGCAACAGAACCTATGATGTCATATGCTCAGCTGTGCGATTGTCTGATGTCGGCAAAAGCACACGCAAGTTAGGCAGGACTTATGAGCTTGCCGAACGAGCTATTTGCACTTAAATTTGGGGCACACAGTGAACATACAAAACAGCGCAAAAAAAACAAGGACTAAGAGTGAAGGGCACAGACGAGCGCTGACAAACAACTGAGCGTAATTTATTGCGGCTTGCAAATAAATACGATTGTCACACACAAAATAATACAACAAAAACAGAGGATTTACACAAATATAAGATAGACGCAATCATATCGTGTCGTTTCTACACTTTCACGTTCGCCCTTTCAAGTATTTTATCTCTTTTAGTGCTAACGTCACCGACGGCTTCCTGACGCATTTGTCACCCTTCATAGCAATTTCGAACGCTTCGTATATCTCCCGCGCGCCAGTAGCTCTGTATACCTCTTCAGAACGGCGCAGTCTTCTAGACGGGACACGCAACCGCATGATGTGCAGTGAACTTGGAGGTTACTTCCCGTGCGTGTCTTCAGTGTGTTTGCATGTTCACGCAGCCGATCATTCACGAATCTTCCAGTTTGCCCGATATACGAGCGACTGCAACGAAGAGGAATGTCGTATACAACTTCTTTGGTGCACTCTGTGAAGCGTGTGGCATGATTCCTAGTGCACGTTTTTCCTTCTTCATTTTGCGACTCAGCATTCACTTGGCCGCGTAAGCTACTCAACTTGTTTTTTGCTGAGAACACAACCTTTACGCCCGTCCGGTTTCCCACTTTCTTGAGTGAACGATCGGGTCGTTCGTTGCTCGAGAGCAGAAGCTCCGACCTCCGATTGGAGCAACGAGCCGGCGAAAAACCTCGGCAGTGCGTAAGCGGCCAACACAATCTCGTGGCGTATTTGGATGTTGTTTATTTACAAAATATCCAGGGAATGTCGATTGCGCGAGGTCCTCCGCTGGCTGCTCGGTTGCATTTCGCACAATTTAAGACTGATTTTAAATATGTTCTAGTCTGTATTTGCCGCTGATATTTTGCAGGTGGTGATGTATGTGTGTTTACACCAGTCTTACTCCGAAGTTATCTCCCCTTCAAAATTTTGTGTCAGTACCCCTTTAAGTTTTGAGGTGCTAGGACGTCCTGTCCGCGTGCAGTCCCGCGTCTCCACTTCTATATCTTTTGTATCGGTTCGTCGCTGATGAGTGCTGCTGTCATAAAACGAAAAGTTGTGTCTTTTCAGGAGAAGCGCACAATTTTAAATGCCGCCTCCGCAGGCGAGAAAGAAGAATGTTGCCGCACGGTATACAGTAACCCAGCTAGCACACTCTCAACAATCTTGCATGCGGTAGAGAGCATAAAGTTCGCAAAAGGCCACCTTTTCAGCATAAGTTTGGTTCTTGTAACGCGTTAAAGGAGTACTGACACGAAATTTTCGTGTTACGTTTTTTTCGCTGCTATGCGTGCCTACCAGCCCACTAATCATAGAATGACACATTAGACGGTCGAGCGCAGCGTGAACATTCATTTACGGCGTCGTTTATTCGTGTCAGTTTCGGTTTCGACAAAACGAACGCCGAGCGGCCGCCATGACAGGAGGTATCACGTGACGTCACCATCCTTGCCCTACCGGACGCGCGCGCGAGCGAGCGCACGCGCGCGCCCAGACCGGCCGCGGTCTTCACCGTCCCCACGCGCCCGGGCAGCATGACGTCAGTCCTGGGGCGGTATTCTCGTAACTGTCCCTTTTGAGTCCCTTTCATCGTGACGTACTTCCGGTTAAGCAGTGGGCGTTGGCAGTACGTTTGTTGCGCTTGAGTTATGTCACTTCCGGTTGTTTGCTTTTAGCCAATCAGGGCTCGCCAAAAGGGACACTTTTGAAAGGGACGCAAAAGGGACAAAACTCGAGAATACCGCCCCTGGTCAGTCCCAAAACCATGACGTGTACACACGCCGAAGCAACGCGCGCCAACCACAGCCAGCGCGTCGGCTTCGTCACGGGAGCCCCAACGTCGGCAGTTTGGGGCAACTAGCAGATTATGTCATGTCGGCCCGCTCTAGGCTTTCTCGTGCAGGCGAAGATTTAAACGCTGTGTCTAAAGGTACGCCGGACGTACCCGCAGCATTTCTTAAATATACGTCGGACGTACCCGCAAGATTTCTTAAAGGAGCCATGAAGAGAAAATACAACTTCGTTTAATTTGAAAGAACTAGGATTCAGTATCTCACTCAGCTTCATTACAGCCCCAAAAGATGTTTTTTAACGAAAAAAAAGCAAGAAGTATTTTAAAATTTTCAAATTTTGCGCCACAGTGACGTGTTATGAGCAAGCACGACGTCATACGGGCCAACAATAAAACATAATTTTCAGTGCGTTAACTGCACGTTAGCATTCAAGTGATGCGGTCAAATGAAACTAGAGGCCCCATTACAGACGTCGAGTCATGTGTCATCGCGACAGGTCAGTTAGGCGGCCGCCAATCGCGAAAACAAGGTTCCGTGACGTCATAGAAAAGTTGCGGGAAATTGGCTAGGGGGTCGCGACTGCTTCACACGTTTTCTTTAATATCTCCGTTATTTGTTCGAAGATTGCGATGATATTCGTATCATTGTTATCGGGACTAAGCAGTCTTTCTAATAAGCCCAACTTGTATTTTGTCTTCATGGCTCCTTTAAAGGGACACTGAAGTGAATTTGTCAAGCTCCCGTTTTTGCTTGCACTGCGTAGACTGGCTCAAATTAGCACACTTTTCATCGTTTATCCGGTTGACAAATCGGTAATTATTTTACAAAGCGCGAAAGAAGAAAAACTACCATGCGCGGTTTGCGGCGGCCGCACCAACTAAAGCTGTGACGTTAGGAGGAGCCGCACCGTGATTGGACGATGCCCAAGGTGAGCAACCAAACAAGTTTTGGTTTCGGTTCTGTAAAACACAACCGGTGGCGTTGTTGGATGGGCATTCTCAATAACTCAGTAATCATCGTACCGCGCTTCTGCCATGTTGTCACCTGTAAAAATGCATAAAGATAAGCCTCCCAGGACGGCTTGGAATCGTAGCATTCACTAGCCGAGGCCTACGCAGTGCATGGACGCCCTCCGCGTACCCGCATACGCCCAAATGTCATGCGCTTTTCCCCCATATTTGGAGCTTGCCTCACTCATGCCTGTACCGTAAAAAGCGTGTTCGCACCAGGCCAAGGGTCTGTTCATTCTGGCCTGTGCCCACTGCCCGCAAGCAGTCGGTGCTTATGGCAACAGCACGCCAACGAGAACTCGCTAGCGCGCCAGTGCCAGCCTGCGCGCGTTCTGTGAACTAGTTCGTGGAGCCATGAACGTTGCGGCCCAAAAAAAGGTGAACTCAATGTAGAAAACATCGGCAGAAAACGAAAAAGTTAACTTACAAAAAAAAAAAGCACCTACCCGCGGGGACTCGAACTCGTGACTTGAAAAACACTTTCGGCAACATACCTAGCGCCTCAGAGCACTCGGCCACGGAACGAGCTCTTGTGACCTTGGTAATATAAGGTATATATTGTACAACAAGTTTACACTTTTATTTAGTTTTGGCATTTCAAGCAGCTTAGGTGACTATTTGTTGTACTGCGCTCGTGCAGTAAGCGTCCCCCGACTTTCCACAATAGCTCAGGTCTAGCAATTGCATTTCGTAGACGGAAAAGCGTTCGCAGATGCGTAGTCGTGCTGATGACCGCTGTGCTTGTTCGCCCAGCGCAAAAAAGTGCTTCCCGCACCCTATTTTTACGCTGTGCGGTAAAAATATCAGTTGATTTTATTTCCTTAGTACCTATATTGACATCGCTGACTCTTCTCCCGCCTTCAAGAGGCCTTATATTTTCCTACTGGCGTACCAGTCAGCGAAGCGTCGCATGTGCGCTTGTGCAGCGCTTGTGTGAAGCGACCTTGACTTGGAGCTAGATACAGTGTACAAACTAACCAAGTAAAGAAAGGCCCATTCTTCCATTCACAAACGTGTCCTGGCTTCATTTCAACTAAGCGAACGAATTGCGACGACCCGTCGGCGGCCGGCGGACGAAACGCTGGGCCGACTGACTCTGTCTGAAGGCCGGGGAGCCGTGCAGTAGCGCAGCCAATTGCGAGCTCGGCTCCTCTCGACGTCACACGAAAACGCCGCAGAAAATGGGCGAGCGTAAAGAGAGGAGGACAGCATTTTCGAATTAATTTTTCTACTAAATAAAATCGCGTAAACGCGCCCAGAGTGGTCGTAACATGGCCTGGGGACTCCGGACTACAATTTGCGCAAGTAATCCCGCAATGTTTACATATCACTTCAGTGTCCCTTTAAAGATACGTCGGATGTACCCGCAAGATTTTTTAAAGATACTTCGGACGTATCCGCGAACATTTTTTAAGTACGTCGGTGTATTCGGTTTCACTCGACCCAAACATGCAGCGTACGTTCAGCGTTTTCTCACGTCGACGTCGCGTCGCCAGAAATGCATGGCGACGCGAGCTGAAACTCGAGCGACGCCGATGTCTACGCTCGCCAGATATCGGCGTCGACGCAGCGCGAGAGAGCATCGGAAAGCGAGCAGCAGCGTCCGTCTTCGCGTGGTTTGGGGTCGTTCCTTTCAGCAGAAAACAATCAATTTCTTTTTAACTTACGGTAATCAGTTGCCTTGAGACAAATTGCAAGCTATTTCTGTTCGCAAGCGCTCATCTATTTGTGGCTTGTTAGGCTTTCATCGGAGAGATCGGGGATCTGCGATAGCTTTGTGTGAGTTAAATGAGGGAGCTCTGGTTACATCGCATCCAGTATTAGCATAATGTGGCTTGTCAGCAAGATCGGTGCGTGACGAGCAAGCGTTATCAACGCCAGAATTCTGGCGCATTCCATTCCATTCGTCGCTCCCGTGGTTTGCGCAGGGGATCAGTTGTGCGAGGTGCGTCTTCGTTTATCATTCTATCTTATTTTGTTCTGATTTGACCGTGATGGCTCGAGATACATTTCGCAGCATTTCAATATTTGCCCGCCAACATACTTAGCAATAGATAAAGACGCCAAGTGATTTTTTTTTTTTTTTGCTAAAGCTAAAGTCTTCATAATTGCAGTTCAAGAAGCGACAATAACTGCTCATAAACGACTTCAAGGCATGCGTGTCCAGCAACGCCCGCCGACGCAGCGACTGGCGCGCGACTTCGCCGGTCTCCTGCAGGCCCGCGCGTTGACGCCGAACGACGGCGACGCTCGCGCGACGCGTGCTTTCGCGTCCATGTGGTTAGGGCTTTAAACAGAAACATATGAGGGAAAAAAAAAGAAAGATACTCGCGTCGCACATGATTTTGTTTCCCTCTTGCGAGAACTCTTAGCGGCCCGCATTCGATCTCTGACCTCAGCGAAGGCTCTAACCGCCCCTTCAAATAAGGTCCAACTAGAGAACACGAGGAAAAAAAAATACATTCTGCGTCAGGTTAGGCATCGTTAGATTCTTGGCTTATATACAGCAAACACGTGATGGTTTTGCCGTCGATGGTTCGAGATAACCACGCTAGTTTCGAGCAACGCCGCTTTCGATCAGCAACTCTGGGCCCTGTACCTCCAACGTATCTTTAAGAAATCTTGCGGGTACGTCCGACGTATCTTTAAAAAATATTGCGGGTACGTCCGACGTATCTTTAAAGGAGTACTGACACGAAATTTCAAAGCTGAGATAACTATGTAAAACGCTTCCTTTTTATCAGGAGATAGCTCCCAGCAAGTTTTAACAGCAACCGTTCAGCGAAACATATTTAAAATCCATTTTAATCTTCGCCCGCACGAGAAAGCCCAGAGCGGGCCGACGTGGCATCATCTGCTACGTGCCCCAAACTGCCGACGTCGGGGCTCCCGTGACGAAGCCGACGCGCTGGCTGTGGTTGGCGCGCGCTGCTCGGGCGTGTGTACACGTCATGGTTTTGGGACTGACGTCATGCTGCCCGGGCCTGTGGGGACGGCGAAAACCTCGGCCGGTCTGGGCGCGCGCGTGCGCTCGCTCGCGCGCGCTTCCAGAGAGGCAGCGATACGGCAAGAATGGTGACGTCATGTTATACATGCTGTCATGGCGGCCGCTCGGCGTTTTTCAGTCGAAACCGAAACTGGCACGAATAAACGACGCCGTAAATGAATGTTTACGCTGTGCTCGACCGTCTAATCTGTCATTCTATGATTAGTGGGCTGGTAGGCACGCATAGCAGCGAAAAAAACGTAACATAAAAATTTCGTGTCAGTACTCCTTTAAGAAATATTGCGGGTACGTCCGACGTATCTTTAAGAAATTTTGCGGGTACGTCCGACATATCTTTAGACACAGCGAAGATAAAATGGATTTAAAATATGTTACGCCGAACGGTTGCTGTTGAAACTGGCTGGGACATATCTCGCGATAAAAAGGGAGCATTTTACATAGTTATCTCAGCTTTGAAATTTCGTGTCAGTACTCCTGCCGAAAGTGATACTGGTGTTACGTTTGCTATTACGGGGGTAAGTGACCTTGCTTCTTTGGAGCGCCGTGTAGAGCCTAAGCTCGTGGTTAAGCAGGAAACGGAACTCAAGCAGTTTTAAGTGCGAATGCACTTCTTAAGCGAGCCTGAAGCGTCCGCCGCCATCCGCATAGCAACAGCTGCGGGTGCGCGCGCTCCTCGTCTTCCTTGGCAACGGTGGGAGATGGGCGCGCGCTGTCTGGCCGCTGACATGGCACATACCCACGTGGGGGATTGGCCAAGAATCGGGCGTGAGAAGGGCTAATGCACCCGCTTAAAGGAGTACTGACACGAAATTTCAAAGCTGAGATCCGCTCTAGCAATCAAGTACAACGACAACACAAATAGGTGTCTGTGAATAAATGCATCTTTCTTTCTTTGTAGTTGTGTGTGTGTGTGTGTGTGATCTCTCTTTCGCGAACATTACCGAACCGCGCAAATTCAACTCGTGCATTCGCACTTTTACATTCTTCCCCTCGGGGAAATGCGGGGAATTCTCTGCGAAATAAATACATGTACGGCATCGGCAAACACTTTCAAAATGGTCAATGACGTACATGTACGGCATTGCTTGTATCTTTAAAAAGCGCGCCTTTTTCGCCAACTTCTCTTGCTTGGCATGTGCTGCACACTTCGTAAATACGTAATTTTTTTTCTCGCGCCGATGGCTCTTCTTTTTATTTTTTTATGATTTACATCAGCGGCGCGTTAGCTATCGTTTGCGCATCCGCTAACGAGGGGGCGCGCTGGGTATCGCCCACCTGGCGACCGGGCGCCTCTCGCTTCTTGCGCCTGCCACAGACCAAGGTCGCCTGCGAAACTGATGAGGCTCTTTCCTCCTTTTTTTTTGTATTTTATGAGAGGTTCGCCGTCTATCGCTCCCGCATGCGGCCGCGCGCGGCCGCGCTCGCGCAGCGGCTGGTTTTGGTATCGTCTTCCGGGCGCTTCCCGCTTTTTGCGCCCGCAAAACTGATGTCTATCTGATTTTGATTCACCCAAAAGGTGCCGGCTTGTTACTCCCTCGTTTTTATTCAGAATTTTTCTTGTGTTACTCCTGAATAAACCACATATATGTAACAACATAAACGATTTTTTTTGTCACTTTATGGTCACCCGAAAAAATTACTATAATTTTTTTCTCGAAATAGATTCATCCGAAGAATTTAAATCATCTATAAAAAAACGACCCTGGGGGGTCGCATTTGACGAAAAAATTCGACCCTCAAAGGGTTAAGGGTGAGTTCACCTCCACTGATTTCTAGCACTTTTCCTTCGTTTCAGCTTCATTACCGTGACCCTTAACTAGAAACCGGCATGTAACGAAAACCTGGATGTAACGAAAAATTGCGAACTTTTGTCAACTTCGTTACATCCAGGTTTAACTTTAGTACGAACCGTAATAAAAAATACGGAAGGTATAGAAGTCCGCCCAGAAGCAAAGTGCGAACACTGACACTTCAGCTAATGATGATGATCATGATGATGATGCTTAGCGGCTTTCCCTTTGTAAGGAGGTGTCTTTGCACAGCGACCTTTGTCGTAACGCCACTGTACAATCGCCTGGCCAAAAAAAAAAAACAACTTTATGAAATTTTTGTGCGTTTGACTTCTTTGTTCTCATGTCTTCCGAGGTTGTTCTTTGCTCTTTTCCCACCAACATTCTAAACTTCTTTTACTAACCTCTACTGCTGTCAAATTCACTTTTCCGTTAACCTTAAAGCAAAGGGCTTCCGGAAGCCGGATGTCTTCCTCACTGAGGACTGGACGGATACCTTTTCACTCCGTTACATTATGTCGCATGGTTCCTGGCTCCCTGCCACAACCTGCGCACAGTTCTTCCTGTACCGGCTCGCGAATAAGCGTTTTTGTCCGCAAGCAACCCACCCGGGCTTCAAAAAGCGATGCACTCCCTTTGGTTTTATCAAAGAACTTTTCCCTCGTAATCTCCCGCTTCCCGATTCTGTAAATATCTAAGGGCTTCTTTGCGTCCGATCCTCTTTTTCCATGTCGTTGTCTCTGATTCTTTCACATCATTTTTATTACCTTCGTCGTTTTCCCTGCACTTCCACGTTTCATATCCTCTTAAGTGCAACATATTGCACATTCAGATTTCAGCGCTCCGTAAACAAAATTGGCTGAAAGCGAAACCAAAACAGTCTCTCAAAGCTAGAGCAGAGACTGCTGGTGCAATCTGTCTGTGTTTCATGCAACTGTAGGCAACGTTCTGTAGGTTCGATATTGCGTTCACACTAACAAACAAAAATGGCGTTTTTCAGTCCAGAGGTTTTCTATCGACGCGGCCAAAGTAAATCATTTTCATGTGTATAAAAATGCTGTGACACTTTTGATTTTCGTTTTACGAGCTCATGAAAGACTAAGGTATATATCATTCACCATCGCTGTTTCTGTCTTGACTTTTCGGCTTTCTTTTTCATTTCACTCGTAAATTCGATGTGCAACAGGCTGCACGTCAGGACAAGGTTGGTCCTTTCTGACTACGTTTGGCAGAACCCAATTTTTTAATCTGCTATTTCTATATTGAACTTAGGGGTCTATAGGGGCGAAGCCCCTTAGCGGCTGGAACTGTTGGCGTCTCCTGTCGTCGTTGTTGCAATCGTCGTCCCATGTAGTCCCAGTACTAAAACACCGGGAAACTCGTTTACGCCTCGCGCTAGAACGCAACGCGTACATAAAAACACAGGGACACTCGTTTACGCCTCGCGCTGGAGCGCTTAGTAACGCGTACTAAAAAAAAAACACTGGCTTCGTATTTCAAAGACAAGAGACTTTTACAGCAAAAATGTATACCTCTACCTCCCAACGGTTTCATCTTCATTGGCGAAAACTCCAAGCCGCCTAGGATACACTTATACACTGCATGCTTCGCCCCTTCCCAGGTTTCACGTTAGTGGAGATGGGCCGAGATTTTATTTATTTCAAAAAAAATAATAAACGATCTCTTGAGATGCCACCGATGCCCCTGCCCTCGAAATTCTTCAGAGGATTGTGGCAAATATGGACAAGCAGCACCGATAACATGTTGTTGTTTCTTTTGTGCGAGGTTTCCTTTCTCTTGAAACATTTCAAAATCTCAGACAAAGCCTTGAGGGCTTGCCCAGATAAAGTTCTTCAGGCCTGTCCAGCTGAACATCCCAGGAATGAACTCCTTAACTGGGCCCTTACCGGTGAAGGAATAATTTGCTTGTCAATTAACGCGGATGTTTGGCGAGCACGGCAGAGTGAGGCAAGCGTTTCTGATGATCTCAAGAGGACGGACTTTCCATAGCCGATCGGCTTCTTTATCTTCATCGGAAACAGCAAAGCGCGCGAGCGCACGCACGCACGCACGCACGCACGCACGCACATGTGCACACACTGTCTATGACATGTTTCATGGTTTTTTGACAACTTAGCCCCATTGCACATAACCATAGAAAATAAAGAATGCCACCAGAATTATCTCTGTACTCTAACAAGGTTCGCACAGGTCCTTAAAACCTTGAAAACCCTTCAATTTAGAAGTGTAAATTTCAAGGCCTGGAAAGTCCTGGAATTTTTAAAAGGTCCTTGAAAACCCTTGATTTTTCTGGAGATAACCAATGGCCCTATTTTTTCAGAAGAATTTAAAGTGTTTGTCGTGAATTTTAGGTGTTAAAAATGTAAATAAACATTGTAACAATCAAGTTTCAGTGTATTGAGTGAAATTACGAGTTGTGGATTCTCATTATTACGAGGCAACATTGGGAGCAGCACTCCTCAATAGAATTCATGTCACGATACAATCCCGTGAAGCCGGCTTCTGTTCTCTATCTTGCATGTTCCATCTATAGTCTGTGGACGGCCTTTCATTGAATGTTTGCTGTGCCTCATACGCTCCATCTGCGTTTGCTTTCACGTGCAAATGGTGGACGTGTACATAGTTCATCCTGCCTTGCAGCAACACTTGCTGAGTTAATTTCAGCTGATACTCCTGCTGACAAAGCAGGAGATGCAGGCCACATTAACTAAGTTTTGAAATCAAACAGCAAAACACCAAGAAAAAAGAAAAACCTCTAAATATAAACTATGAAAAAAAAAAAATAAAGCTGGGGGAGCACTCATGAACCCATAGCGCCTATCTAAATGTGCATTAATGTTCTTAGGTATTCGGCAATATCAAAATTTTGCATTTTGTTGAAAAAGTTATAAATAATCCCAGATAAAACATAAGATGGGGACCTTGAAAATGTGTTTTCTGGTCCTTGAAAGTCCTTGAAAACCCTTGAATTTTTTCTTTTGAAGCCCGTACGAACCCTGTCTAATAAATTCAGTGATTCAAAAAATTAACCGGTTTCAAGTCTCAAGTCTCAGGAGGATTTTGTCTTGAGCCTTCTGGTTCTTTTCCTCTCAGTGTGTCCCCGCTTTTTATGTAAAGATACTGCAGCACTCTGGCCGCCCATCTCTGCTCATCAAAATTTCTAAGTCGTTCTTCAAAACATATTGCCAATCGACCTACCGTCCTTTGATTTACTTCTACCCTGATTGAACCTGATTTGACACGCGCACTACTGCGTTTGAAAAAGGGAGTTCTGGTACCATTACATATTCTTCCAGATTCTTCTCCCTACTTCATATTTGTTATATCCCTATAGAACGTGTTCTGTGCTTCATAATAGAGGCGTTTCTTTTGCCTTTCATTCTTAAATGCTCCTCAAGAGTTTCTAGATACGCCTGACCTTCGTTTATCCATATGCCCAAATATTTGTATTTCGTTACCGACGGTAGTGTTGCTTGTGGAACGAATTTCGGTTTGTTACGGGCGTCGTCATTAAAAACAAGATCCCGACTTTGCTGTGCCAGTTCAGTGGCTTCTTCCCCGCATATATCTGTGAGCTGTTGCAGTACTGTTCGCTATCTGCTAGTAGAACTATGTCATCGGCATATATCAGTCCCGGGATATGTTGTTACACTTCCTGCCCTGCGGCTATTACACAGATTGAAACCTATTTTACTGTTTTCAAGCTTTCTTTCTTTCTAGTCTTGCCGTACAGCATGGACAGCAGCGGCGACAAATGACAACCCTGCTTTAAACCTACCGCTTCGGTGCACTAAATTTAGGACCTCCCAGGTAATTTGCACTTCGCTCTCATTGTAAATACCCTGCAACAGCTGTATAAATTCCGGCGTAAATCCAGCGGCATTGCAGCGTCATCTATGAAATTGGGTGATAAACAAGATAGCAAAACGGCCGCCTGTGAGAACAGTGAGGTTATATAGCAGCCCTGGTCAGCAGGCTACCATTAGTTTTATGGCCCTGCTCTGTGTGCGTCATTGTGGACGTCGCGAAAACACACCATTTAGCGCCGGAGAATTGAAATTTCGGCTCAGAATGTTTCGTTTCTCAGTTATTAAACCATCGTTTGCGGTTGGACAAGCGCTGAGGGCACTATAAAACACTAAATCTTTCGAATAAACAAACTTGTAATTTGTCTGCATGGCCCCTTCATAAAACCAATGATCCCGTTAACTTTGCGGTCATACCCTGATCTAAATGTAGGGTTAACCGTTATTTAAAAGTGTTCCAACAAGACCTTTACAGTGCTGTGGTCTACGTATACCGCTCAACTACGTTTGTTTTGCTGCGAAGCTATAGCAGCTGGTCCAGAAGCCCGTCTGGACACGGTGGACCCTTGCTTTAAAAGGACACTGAAGTGATTTCTTAACACCGTGAGATTACTTGCGCAAATTGTAGTCTAGAGTCCCTAGGACACGTCTCGACCCCTCTCGGTGCCTTTACGCGACTTTATTTAGCAGAAACATCAATTCGAAAGTGGTGCCCTCTTCTCTGCATCCTCCTTGCTGATTTCTTATGACGTTTTGTGTGATGTTCGAGCGAGATGGAGCGAGACTTTCCGTTGGATTGCCGCAGACCCCTTCGGGAACAGAAGGTCCTCCATGCCGGCGCTGGGAAGGCCTTGACGGAGCGCTCGATGGAGCTCTGCTCTTGGCGCCGCTTGGTGCGGATGGATATGGAGGTAAGCTATTCTGGGAGTGGAGGCATAGGTCCAGCAGACATATGTTGATGACCTAAATCACAGGTTAAGTAATTGGAGTCCGTCAGCTGTTCTGGGAGTGGTGGCATATATGATACGTCCAACAGACATGTTGATGGCCCAAATCACAGGTCAAGTAATTAGAGCCCGTCATTTTTAGGCTCCTTATGCATCCCTTCATAATCACAGGAGACAGCTGAGGGGGAAATTAACGTTTATTATATATAAAAAAAAAGGAGCGACGGATGATCTTCGGTGCTCTAACGTTGATCATCCAGGGTGGGTGGCTTCCCTATAGTCCGGTATACCATGGCCTTCAGCTGCTTGTCTGGCCCAAATCATCAGACCGCGCTGGTTCTCCAGGACCTCGGTGCACAGCAGGACCTCCCACTGCTCCGTCAACAGTGCACCTGCACTTCCACTCCATGTGGTAGAGTGTTGGCGTCCCACAGAATTTGTAGATGTAACTGTAGAGACAGGAGTAGATCATGCGCAGTTGCGTGGCGCGTGACGGAAAGAGTTCGTTTGAAGTCTTATAGTTGAATTTCTTCATCTTTGCAAGTTCCAGATGAGGAGGTGGGTATTTTCTTAAGGCTAACTTCGTAGTGTTCCAAGATGTCCCCACTGCGTCGTAGGATAGTTGGGAACAGTGGTGTGGGAGCAGCTTGAGCTCCCACATCGTGGGAATGACCTTGCGCGGCATCAGCCGCCTTGTTACCCTCTATATATAGATACTCGTGCCCCGGTGTCCACACGATATAGATGTCCGGTTGATTTTGTTCTCTTGGTCTTGCATCTTCAGGAGTATTTCGCGAGCCGCTACGGAAATAAGGCCCTTCTGGCAATTTCTGCAGGCCGCAATTGCGAGTCAATGTTATTATGATAATTCGATTTCGAGTTTTCGCAATTGTTGAAACTACCATATGTTCTGCTATCGTTGCAATAGGCTTTTTTGAGTACCCTTATCCGGGCCTCTCTCTGTCCCTTATAGTATACGAGATGCACGTTGCGCGGTACGTTGTCCACCATAATGACCGATGTACAGTGAAGAAGACAGCTGAAAAAATTTTTTTTAGAAAAACTTCTGCCTTTATGAAATTTATTGTGACTACTTTAAAGGCGAGTAAAAAAATAAAAAAATCATTAATGAAGCAGAACGCCTTTGCAGCCGCAGACTTACTGTGCTTCATGTTCAGATGGGTTTCATTCACCTGTGGTTTTATTCGTAGCTAGCAGGGAGCAAGCTCTTCGCCAAGCAACAAGTAAGGTTGCCTGTGAAGCAAAGGATTGCCAACTCGCAACATGATCGGGCAAGCAGGGTAAGTCTTCTTTCCAGGCAGGTCCAAAGCCACCTTCATTGGTTATGAAGAAGCTTTCTAACACTTACACCGTACCAACTGGAAATAAGAATCCCACCCTCCCAACAACCACATGCAACAACAGCAACTAAATAAACAAGCTGCTATACACAGCATCCTTTATTCACATTACTAAATTCTGCACACTGTTGGCTTCGAACAAGCGGGATGCTTTGCACGTCATCTCAACTGTGTGATGTGGGCTGTTACATGTGCACCGACATGAACAAGAGGCTTCACTCATCCGTGGATGCACACACATGAGCGATAAATAGTATTTTGGAGTATGCCTATGCGTGCAAGCAGTTCATTTCCATAGCATATCTTTGTTACGGGATAAAGAATACGTCTTCGTTAGACACAAAATTTAGAAAAAAAGAAATTACATGAAGGCACTGCAAGAGTGGTTGTCATTAAACTGAATGAGGATAATTTGTACTGACTAAGACTTCTAGAAAAAAAAGACCTATAGCTACCTATAAGTTGCCTTGCAAGTGTAGCTGTGAAGCAGTTTGTTTTGATTTAAAAAAACAAACTGCTTAAAGAAACAAAAAAAGCAGTGACTGTCTGCTACAACTTGGTTGGTAGCATTGCGGCTGGCTTCGTTGGGATGAAGAACAGGCACTTGTCAGGGAGGCACTTTATGGTGCAACTAGCAGCAATAAGCGACATCAAACTGCTCTCTCTCTCCCTCTCTCTCACCCGTGCAAATGAGCAAGCGTAAATTGAGGCAGAAGGTAACATCATGAAAACTGTGACAGTTGATTCATGTATGTTTGTGACACCATTCCAAATCATGCATCATATACGAGGTATGGGTCTTACTGCACGTGTTCAGAAAGACAGTTATATCCTTTCTCATTTATAACGTGAATAAAAACGTCAACAACAAAATAACAATAACAACACCAAACCAAGAGTATGACACAAAGTAGAAGTTCAGAGATGCTATAAACTGAACCTTAGCTGTTCTGGAACCTCAATAAAAGCAGCTTGTAACAAGCATCCACACAGGTGCTCATCCATGCAAACGCAAGAAAGCCACAAATTGACAAGAAACATGGCACAGCGCACTCCTTGTCGTAAAATATAACTTAGAGATTTGCAGTTACAAGGCACACCGCACAAATTGTCAATACAAGCTAGTTATAATATGAAAGCTGTTTATTACCGCATGGGGCTGAAGTTGGCCTGATGAGTGTTACAGATCTGTTGGTTTGAAGATTTTACGGTATGGTGTAGTAAGCAAACCATGGACCCTTAATACAGCATGTGGTGAAAGGCACCAGGTTAACGCCAGGTTAACACACGGGCACAAATGCAGCGAGCTCATGACAGCGCCGCTAAGGCAAGAATTCGCATGGGAACGAGGTACACAGGATTCCATATGGGGGAGGGGGTAGAAAAAAGGAGAGGGAAAACACGATGATGTGGGAAAAAGTAATACAAAACAAAAGAAAGAACAGAAAAAAGTTCAAAATTTACAAACCAAAAGTTCGTGGTTGCAGGCACCAAATCTACACCAATTCTGATAGCATTTTTTTCCATTCATTTTTGTTTTTCCTTCAGGGAACTGCAAAATGGCTGACCGTTGTGGTGACAGCAGACATTGAAGCCTTAATTGGTACATTATTGGGACACAACAAATATCGGTAGACATTGTTTGGTGATAAGCACAGGTGCTCTACATTTTATTTGGCATTGGCAGCAGCCGCAGAAAGTGGGAATTCTTTGAAAAAAGTTCAAAACTGCAGGTTTCATGCCCCACGGATACATATGTCGAGGCCACTCAGACCACTCATTAGTGATGAGGGTGTTCAGTGGCGATGAGGCCACTGAGCACCTGCCTGCGCACTTTTCATTCCCACTCCTAACGTGCCAGCAGAGAATTCGCAATTCCACTTCAATCAAATGGGAATTTTATGCATTATAGCTACACCTGGACTATAAGGCACGCCGTGGTGGAGGGCTACAGATAAATTTAAGTTACCTAGGCACCTTTCACACGTGCCGAAGTATCGTACACACAGTGGCTTTCATTTTTCACCTCCATCGTGAAAACAGGTACCGCGGCTGCAGTCAAACCCGCATTCTTGTGCTCAGCAACACAACGCTACAGCCACTGAGCCACCATGTCACGACAGGTCTTATGGCTACGTGGCAACCTTCCAAAGGCAACCTTATGAAAGCATAAGCGCTATCATAAGGCCCTCTGGGTCATGTAAATACCACCATGAAATGTGCTGATTCCCTACAAATCTCTTTCCTCTTTGCATTGCATTATTGGCTTGTAAGGGCAAGCATTTTATGCAATATAACACTGTTCGTCCATGCACTCTCCACCAATGCAACAATCGCACATAGGAATAATTCAAACATATATATATATATATATAAGTCGAAATATAGGTCGAGGTTTTTTATAAAAAAATTTGCCGAAAAGTCACCCCTCAACCTACATACCGATCATTGGCATAATGTTGTCGTCACCTGGCAACCAGGCAGCCCATCGGGCCAATCCAAACCGCGAAGGCACCATTGCCACCGAAATCAATCGGAGTCACCACCATTTTTTTTGTTGTTGCTTCTCACTGTCAGTGAGCGTGTGCGGGATTTTTTCTTCTTGCTCAGGATAAGTTAAGGCACTTAGCGCCAGTTCACAATGTGTCCGAATTGCGCCAGTTCGGTGTCACCGGAGAGAGTACACGTTACTGGCGTAAGCTGAAGAGGCAGAACTCGTAATGCAATGCTCAGAAGACATCGTTTTGTGGGTGATGCACTGCGCACCTGGTACTTAGGGACAAGGTGGCCACTTTTGACAGCGAGCATTCTGAATGGCAGACTACAACACCAAGGTGTTTGCTGGCCACCTGCGAATTTCCAACGGTCTGCACATGGCTGTCCCATGCTTGGCACTCGCTTACGGATGACATGGTCTTGCCGGACCGCACCAAGGACGCCTTGCTGTGTGGGAGACAGCCAGACAAAGGCAATCGTCCGAAAAGATTTCAGACAGCTCCAATGAGTAACCTTACACAAAACAGTGGTTATAGCCTCAATAAAACACTAATATAGACGCAATTTTTTTTTTTTTTCCAATTTCTCGGCCGCAAGGTAAGGGGGTCGACCTATATTCCGGCTTATACAGTATGTGTGTGTGTGAGAGAGAGAGAGAATATGCAATGCCTAAAATGAACTAATTTTCCGATACACTTCTTTACTGATTCATAAATGTATGTCAAAGATTTAGAGGTACAAGTCAGCCTTGTAAATAAGCTGTTTCATTGATATACATATATAGTTTGTCTTTGGGACTGACGTGACGATCTCAAGACCTGCTTTGGATGGGGATGTTCAACAGTCAGTCTGGGCGTGGCTTGGCACGCAAGCAATAATGGTTTAAAGAACTCATCATATGGCCCCACAACAACACATTTCCAACCAGCTGGTCTACATCGTGCCTGTGGTTGTGGCTGTTTATCCTGTGGTGCCTTCATTTGGACCTTGAGCGGTAAAACCGTTCTTCGGTGTCCTTCTAAGCCAAGATGGCAGCAGAGCACAACACAAATACTGAATGCTCTAGAATATGACTACTCTTCAACTGGGCGGTCCGACGCGAATCGGTCTTCGTGTGGCTTCGGATCCCCATTGGCCTGGTCGCTGTTGACCGGTTCCTTGTTGGCCTGTTCAGTGTTGCTGTTGCCCTGCTCCCTGTTGGCCTGTTCACTGTTGGCCCAGTCGCAGACCTTGTTAACGAGTTCATTAAACTTTTCAGGTCTCTCCATGTGCACATTATGGCCACAATCCTCGAACACCTGCGCAGATTTTGGAACAAGGCTATATTTATTTTATTTATTCACAATTCCTTACAGGCGAAGTTGTACCGAAAAGCAAGAGGACATAAATAGCTATGTGCATTAATACAGTGGATGCAAGCATATCAACACAGGGTAATACACACAAAAAGAAAACAAAGATTTCTACAATTTCATTTAAACCAAAATAAAAATGGCACTCAAACAGAAAAGTGAACAGCCTTTTGCGCAAGTAAAACACAAACACAATAAAAACAAACAATAAATACAAACTCGTATCAGACTTTATGAAGTTGGTGCGTAATTGCAAGTGGCAGAATGTACGTTTAAAGGTAGGTATGAGAAAGTTACCTATGAGACAAAGGTCTGTAGAATGTGGTTCCAGCTATCAAATAGTAATTGTTTGTTGCCAGGTGGCACAGCAGACGGTTTGTGGTAGCAAGTTTCATAAGTGTCCCTTCAAAAATTATGCTCTATTCCCTGCAGTTCTCAAGCGCACAGAAAGTGACCCCGAGTGATCTTAAATTTATCTAGTATAGCCCCTTGTCGGAGGATGTTCGCTAGCAAAAGTAACTGAAAAGACCCGCTATTAGCTCAATGAAGCATTGAGAGTTTTATGGCAACAAGCTTCTGCCAAATGCTACCAACAGCCTGCCTTCAAAGCACAGTGACATTTTTTTTCCAGGAAAATTCAGGGAAGGGGCCACTTTGAAGACACAATGTTCCGATGAGATAAACCTTATTTCAACACCTGAAAAGTATAGCAATGTCATGTGCATAAATAATTCCTTGTACAGATGAAACAAAAACTTACAGTGATCAATTATAAGCACAAGCTATGCTGTGGTACTTCGCAGAAAGTTCCGGCTGTTCAAGACCACAAAACACCAAGTTCACAATCTACTGGGCACCACGGTGCCATTTATCAGGCCATTCTTGAAACCACTGTGTTTCATGCAGGGCTTATGGTTCTTAGACGCCTCCTTAAATGAATGACACGTATTGAGAAAAGGTTGTGCCAATAAGTAAATGGACACCCCAGCAGGTACATTTCACTGCATCCATGCCCTTTCTAACATGAAGCTTGCTTCTGCACGGCCCCTGAGTAATGCGGTGAAGCCAAAGCACCTTCCAGACAGATTTTGGTTGGTCATTCCAGTAATCAAGACAAACTTTGTTCCCTTCACCAATCTATAAATTTAACACCATTAGCAAATGTGAGACCTGCATGCATGCCGAGGAACTGTCACTCTCTAAAAGAACGACAGACAATTATTTGAACTGATAATGCAAAAATACGGCACAGCTGGGCTGACGCTGCAGCGACTTGCGAAACTACAACACTGCAATGATGTTACGATATTGCAGTAATGATGCAATGTCCTCGGCATGTTCAGTACTAGCCCACTTATTCTGTGCTTTCCACCGCCATACATCTGGGGCTGAATTGTGAGAAAATTCACGACTGCATCCTCAGCTAGCAAGGGCAGAAGACGCCACCATTCGAAAACTGCAGACAAATATGTACACCCATAGCAGCCTACTCCCCGTGATTTACACCACCCAATGATTTACACCACCCAACACCAGCCTACTTGCAATTTTCTGTCCTACACCCAGCACACCATACCACTAGATATGAGAATGCCAACAGACGCCAGACCTTGCCCCAATACCTCCTCCTCTTACAAGTAGTGGGTGAACCGCCTGATGAACCCCTACCTTGGAATCTAAAGTCGGAGCTCATTCACCAGTGTGAACTGGTGACAAGAGCATGAACTGCCAGCCAGCATAGGGCATCCTGGACTAGGGACACCTCTCATTGGGAGGGTGCCCTGACATCTTCACCTAAGCTCAACCAATAAAGGTTTATTCACCATCATTGCCTCAGTTTTGTACATTTCACGTCTGTTTCAAAGTGTCCACTTAGAGTGAGCCCTGATTGGCTGAAGGCAGACGATATTGTCGCGAAGACAAGAACGATGTAGTTGTCTTGAATGAGAAACACGTTTATTGGAGCGAACTTGTGCTCCCCTAACAACTCAAAAGAATACAGAGGCGGCGAAGCAGCGGTCAACAAAGTGACTTGCACAGGCGAGTGTCGTCGAATCGAATGCTCCGGCGTCCGCACTGCAGGCTTTTTATCTTTCGGCGCACGTGGTTCTCGAAACGTCGATTCACATCGAGAACATAGTAGATCCAAGAAGATTATTCTGGGCTGTTCACGTTAGATCGGAATGCTCTCCCTATCACGACAGATAACACATGCGGCACAGAAAGAAAGAATGGAACACGCGCTTCCCTTGGCGCAGAGATAACACAGACCGGCGCAGCCGGGTGGTAAAAGCAAAACACAAATAAACAAACCCAATGTATGGTTCGCGGCATTACCCCCCCTCTAAGAGTGCATCGACCCGATGCTAACATAAGCGACAGTCCGAAAATAAAAATAAAATTCGTTATCGTCCGTAGAAAGGTTTTAAGCGAACCACGTGAACGACTTCGGGCCGCGTGCGTCGTCGTGATGTTCCGGAATCACCATCGGGGATCATTTGTAGGTAAGTTGGCCGACACGTCGTAGAATCTGGTAGGGTCCGAAATACCGTTGCAGGAGCTTCTCACTGAGTCCGCTTCGTCGGATGGGAGTCCAAACCCACACACGATCCCCTGGTTGGTACTCGGCGTCTCGGCGTCGGAGGTTGTAGCAGCCCGCATCCACCAGCTGCTGGTCCGTTATACGAACTCGAGCGAGCTGGCGGGCCTCCTCCGCACGTTGAAGATATCCGTGGACGTCGGCATTGAGGTCGTCGTCTTCTACGTGCGGAAGCATGGCGTCGAGCATCGTAGTTGGCCTTCTACCGTAGACAAGCTCGAACGGCGTCAGCTGCGTCGTCTCCTGGATAGCCGTGTTGTACGCAAACGTGACATACGGGAGCACTTCGTCCCAAGTCTTATGTTCAACGTCAACGTACATTGACAGCATATCTGCGATTGTCTTGTTCAGACGTTCTGTAAGTCCGTTCGTTTGGGGGTGGTACGCCGTCGTTCTTCGGTGATCCGTGTTGCTGTAGCGTAATACTCCTTCCATCAGCTCCGCAGTAAATGCCATTCCGCGGTCGGTGATTAGGACTTCCGGGCCTCCATGTCGCAGCACAACTTGGCTTATAAAGAACTTTGCCACTTCTTGTGCAGTCCCCCTCGGAAGAGCGGCGGTCTCTGCGTAGCGCGTCATGTAGTCTGTCGCTACGACAATCCACTTGTTCTGTGATCGTGACGTAGGGAACGGGCCTAAAAGGTCCATTCCAATCTGTTGAAATGGTCTCGATGGGACGGCGATCGGTTGCAGAAGTCCGGCGGGTCTTGTCGGCGGCTTTTTTCGTCGCTGGCAGTCACGGCAGCTCCGGACGTAGTGGGTGACGTCAGAGGTAAGGCCGGGCCAGTAGTACCTCGCCTTGATTTTTCCAATAGTGCGCGCTGTGCCGAGATGTCCGGAAGACGGGTCGTCGTGGCACGCTTCCAAAATTTCGTCACGAAGGTCCGCGGGGATGACGAGAAGGTAATTCGCTCTTGTTCCGGGGCTGAAATTCTTCTTCACGAGGACGGAGTTTCTCAGGCTGAATGCTGGTAAGCTGCGTTTGAAGGTCCTAGGAACGGCAACGTTGCATCCCTCGAGGTACTCGATTATGACGCGTAAGTCGGGGTCGGCACGCTGCTGGGCGGCTAGGTCGCTCTCCGTCACGATCCCGAAGAACGCGCTGTCTTCGTCAGCGTCTTGTGGTGGTGGGTCGACGGGGGCGCGGGACAGGCAGTCGGCGTCGGAGTGTTTCCTGCCGGATTTATAAACGACTGTAACGTCGAACTCCTGCAGGCGCAAGCTCCACCGCCCAAGACGGCCAGAGGGGTCCTTCAAATTGGCGAGCCAACACAGCGCATGGTGGTCTGTTACAACCTTGAATGGCCTTCCATACACGTATGGGCGAAATTTTGAAATCGCCCATATAATAGCCAGGCACTCTTTCTCAGAGGCAGAATAGTTTTTCTCCTCCTTCGACAGACCACGGCTGGCATAGGCGATTACCCTTTCGCAGCCGCTTTGCTTTTGGACAAGGACGGCACCCAAGCCTATATCACTGGCGTCTGTGTGGATTTCCGTTTCGGCATTTTCGTCGAAATGAGCGAGCACGGGCGGTCTTTGCAGGCGTTTTTGCAGCTCGCAGAATGCTTTTTCTTGGTCGTTTTCCCAGCTGAAAGGGGTGCTATCTTTCGTCAAGCGCGTGAGTGGCTCTGCAATGCGTGCGAAGTTTGTGACGAAGCGCCGGTAGTATGCGCACAGCCCGAGAAATCTTCGCACGCCCTTCTTGTCTTTCGGCCTTGGGAAGTTCGCAATGGCTGAAGTTTTTGCCGGGTCAGGTAGGACTCCCGCGGCGTTGACGACGTGGCCCAAGAACTTGAGTTCCCCGTATGTGAAACGGCACTTTTCAGGCTTCAGCGTCAACCCCGACGTACGAATGGCCTCGAGTACAGACTCCAACCTTGCAAGGTTTTCGTCGAAAGTCCGGGCGAATACCACTACGTCGTCGAGGTATACGAGGCAGGTGTGCCACTTAAGGCCAGCTAGCACAGTGTCCATGACTCTTTGAAACGTCGCTGGTGCTGTGCACAGCCCAAACGGCATCACCTTGAACTCGTATAGGCCGTCTGGGGTTATAAATGCAGTCTTCTCTCGGTCTCTCTCGTCCACTTCAATTTGCCAGTAGCCGGTCTTCAGGTCCATCGATGAGAAGTACTTCGCGTGGCAGAGGTGGTTGAGGGCGTCGTCGATTCGGGGGAGGGGGTACACGTCCTTTTTCGTGATTTTGTTCAGTCGCCGGTAGTCAACACAAAACCTTAATGCGCCGTCTTTTTTCTTTACGAGTACGACGGGCGCAGCCCAGGGGCTTTTCGAGGGCTGTATAATGTCGTCGCTGAGCATGTCGTCGACTTGAGTCCGGATGGCTTCCCGTTCGTGCGAAGAGACGCGGTACGGTTACTGTCGGATGGGTCGGGCTCCATCTTTGGTTATTATTCGGTGCTTCGCTAGAGGGGTCTGACGTAGTTTTGCGCTCGACGAAAAACATTCGCTATAGCGACGCAGCAAAGCCAATAACTTGTTCCGTTGTTCTTGCGGTAGCGCCGGATTCACGTCGAAAGGCTGCGGGAGCATGAAGGTTTCTACGGGTGTGCGTTCAAAGTCGGCGACCGCGATCACGTCACTTGCTTCTTGCGCTTCTTCGAGGAATGCAATTGCCGCACCCTTGTTTAAATGCTGGTACTCCTCGGTGAAATTCGTAACCAAAATGTGGGATTGGTGTTCCTTGAAGCGCGCAATGCCTCTTGCGACCGACACACCACGGTTGAGAAGCACCCTTTGATCGGTGTCTACGATAGCGTCGACGTCAGGAGCAGCATCTTCACAGTAGACTGCGACCATCAAGCTTGCGCGGGGTGGCAGGGTGACATGATCATCGGCAATCCTTACAGCAGCACGTCGTTCGGGGTTCGGTTCCGGCGTCATGGAGTGATTGGGAGAAAAAGTTATTGACTTGGTCTGCAGATCGATTATTGCACCGTTGTCCATCAAAAAGTCCATTCCAAGAATTACGTCGCGGGAGCAGTTAGGCAGAATGACGAACGCCGCAGGGTACGTTGTGCCGTCTATGGTGACGCGCGATGTGCACGTTCCACTTGGCGTCACGAGGTGGCCTCCTGCTGTGCATATGTGCGGACCGTCCCATCTGGTCATAACTTTCTTCAGTTTAGACGCAAATGGTCCGCTCATTACCGAATAGTCAGCTCCCGTGTCTACGAGGGTGACTACGTCAAAGCCGTCGATGGACACCTTGACGTCAGATGCAGTCTTCCTCGAGTTCCGGGTTCGTCGGGGCGTCGTATCTCTGCTTGTACGTGTTGACGGTCGGGCACTGTGCATCGTCGTTGTCGTCGTCTTCTCAACCGACGTCTCGGTCAGGTCGGGTACGCGTCGCGCCGTGTAGCTGTCGTCGTGTTCAGGAGTCTCGTTAGGGCTAGGTCGGGTCGTCGGGTTGAGGGCATGTCGTGAATGATGGTCTTCAGCGAGTCGCTGCGTCGTTGGAGGGTTTTCATTTTTCCGCCGTTGTGCAACTTTACCTCCCGAAGTTGCTGCTTTTAGTTTCCCCCGCGTGGGCTGGGGGACCTTCCACGTGAGAAGTCAGCAGTGCTGCGGCGGTTCGGTGACTGATACGGGTAGGGCGACGGTGAACGGTTGAAGCGGTCTGGTCCTCGGTTGGTGTTGGAGAGGTATTCTTCGATCTCAGCAGGGCGCTGGCCGTATCGGGGGCGTGGGGCGTCGACGGAGAACCCTCGCAAACCGAGCCTCTTGTAGGGACAGTGACGGTAGATGTGGTCGGCCTCTCCGCAGTGGTAGCACAGCGGGCGATTATCGGGCGTTCGCCACACGTCGGTCTTCCTTGGCGTCTGGTATTGGTCTACAAGGCGTCGGGCGGGCGGCACTGGACGGCGGTATGGCTCGGCCTCTTGACGACGGGTTGGAGCAGGGCGGGGTTGACGAACAGCCGAGGAGTAGGTCATGGCTTGTGGTTCGCAGGGTGCTTCCGATGGCGTAGAAGTTCCCAGTGCGTTTTGGACTTCTTCTCGGATTACGTCGGTCAGGGAAGCCACTTGAGGTTGCGGCGTCGTTGGAAAAAGCTTCCGAAGCTCCTCCCTGACCACTGCTCGGATGGTCTCTCGCAATGTATCGGAGCTTCCATTTGCGGCACCGATGGTCTCCGAGAACAGCGCGTTGACAGGGCGGTTGTACTGCCTCGTTCGAATTTCTAGCGTCTTCTCCATCGCGGCCGCCTCAGACGCGAATTCCGCCACTGTCTTCGGAGGGTTACGGACTAGACAAGCAAAAAGCTCTTGCTTCACTCCTCGCATTAGAAACCCGAGCTTCTTTTCCTCGGTCATTTCAGGGTCTGCACGACGAAAAAGTCGCTTCATGTCCTCAACGAAAATCACGACTCCTTCGTTGGGGTGCCGCGTTCGAGTTTCAAGCAAAAGCGCAGCTCGCTCTTTTCTCACCACGGTAGTGAAAGTCTTAAGGAACTCCCTTTTGAATTGAGTCGTCGGTCAAAGAGCTCTCATGGTTCTCGAACCAAGTTCGAGCAGCATCTTCTAAGTAAAAGAAGACATGCCGGAAAGTTTCTTCATCGTCCCACCTGTTGAAGATGCGGACGCGCTCCAGCTTCTCCAACCATTCTTCGGGGTCTTCGGCGGGGGCTCCCCGGAACGATGGCGGTTCTCGGGGCTGCTGCAGGATGATTGGCGACGTTGTTTCTTGCACCATGGTGTTGGTTGCAGCGTTCCTTCTCTTGGGCCCTTCTGGCAGAAGACTGAACTCGGGTAGCAATCCTTGCAGTCGGGGGCTTTCTCTGGTTGGACTGGCTTGGCGGCTTCGAGATGTCGTAGAGGGCATAAAGACTTAGTGCCCAGCACCTCCACCAGATGTCGCGAAGACAAGAACGATGCAGTTGTCTTGAATGAGAAACACGTTTATTGGAGAGAACTTGTGCTCCCCTAACAACTCAAAAGAATACAGAGGCGGCGAAGCAGCGGTCAACAAAGTGACTTGCACAGGCGAGTGTCGTCGAATCGAATGCTCCGGCGTCCGCACTGCAGGCTTTTTATCTTTCGGCGCGCGTGGTTCTCGAAACGTCGATTCACATCGAGAACACAGTAGATCCAAGAAGATTATTCTGGGCTGTTCACGTTAGATCGGAATGCTCTCCCTATCACGACAGATAACACATGCGGCACAGAAAGAAAGAATGGAACACGCGCTTCCCTTGGCGCAGAGATAACACAGACCGGCGCAGCCGGGCGGTAAAAGCAAAACACAAATAAACAAACCCAATGTATGGTTCGCGGCAATATGATGTGATGCAAAATTGGAAATTCGGGTAGCTGGTTTCTGTGCATGTCAGAGGCTGAGAAACTGGAAGTACATCACAGTTGAAAAGGCTGTGATATGCATATTTTTTAAATGTACACAACTCAGAATTCCACCCCAGGTGACATGGTTGCAGGAACCTAATTGGCATTGACATGAGGTGTTCAATCACCAGGTTCCACGGTGGTAATCCTGGGCCACGTCACATATTTATTGTAAGTCTAAGGATGGCGCCCTGTGGTTTGGCAATGAATGTAAATGCCCAACAAACAAGTGAAATGTCCTCAGATTCACTTCTGGAAACTTTGTCTCCAGCACGGGTGCACATGCTCTGGCAATGGTTTCAAGTTGTCAAGGGACCACAAGCAGTCTCATATAGGACACGGATATCTCACGCAATTGTCCCGGAACTACATCAGACTGGAATTATCTGCTGCTCTAAAAAAAGTATGTCTTGATTGATGGCGAGCATCCCCTTCCTGTTCTAATAGTGTGGGGTCATGACTCCGATGCCTCCCCGATTCAGTTCATAGTGCGATCACTGCCGGGTCCTCACAACGTCACTCTCGCAAATGTTTGCCCATGAAGTGACATTCCGTTCCCCTATACAGGGGCGAGACAGCCCAAAGAGATTTGGGAGCAGTTTTCGGAGCAGCAAAATTTCGATTTTGGAGCAGAAGAATCTTGATTTGGAGCAGTTAGAGTCATTTAATACACCGTCGTGTGAGCTTAAAAAATCATAATTTCAGCAGTTTGAAGGGTCAAGTACACATTCCTATCAGTTTTGAATACACAGAACACTGAAACAGCCTTACGTGAAATACGTTTTTAAGAGTATCACAAAGTTCTAACTGCACTACCTTTTTTTTCTAACTACTGTTATTGTGTTGCGGCTGTACGCAACACTGACAACAAAACTGCCGTTAACATTATCAAATTTAAGGGCTCTGCAATTACGGCATGTTTTTTTACCGTTTCAGAGCTAAAATTACTATTTTTGTAATCCCAGGCTGCGTTGTACGAAATCATGGCAACAGTTGAGCAACCTCAAGCTAACAGTCGCATAGCCTAACCAGCCTAGCCGTTTCAGTCCGTGGGGTGCACGTTCACCCCATGGTCACTTGAGTAGCGTTACTATTTAGCCAACTAGATTTTGGCATTAAATTTCACTTCGCATACATCAAGTGTTATTAGTCGAGTGCTATGGCAGCCATGCAATCCTGCAGCTATTGGGCGCTGCCTGGACAGGTCGCGGCGCCGCAGCAAAGCCCGCAACTTTTGTGCCGACCGTTTCATCCCCGAGGCTCGCAATCGCGCTTCGAAGCACAGCAACACCTCGGCATTTTATAACACCACAACGAGCTAAAACGTTCACTTCACGAACCCGATTATAGACGCACGCACCGCGTTTCGCACTCAAGGACAAACCACGCCGAAGTCGGAGGCCCCACATTTTAATGAACTTTTTTTCGAGCCGCGCAACTTCTTGTAATCTCGCACCAATCTCAAACCATATCACTGCGTTAACGTCGCTGTTCAGAGCCACAACAGATAGAATGAATAGACTGGAACCCAGCTGATAGCGTAAAATAAACCAGGGAAAATATCGGCGATGCTCACTGAGCGCGTGAAGTAGGCAGTAGCAGCCGGATCAGGCGGCGTCCATGTTCGTAGCCACAGCGATGCCAAGCAGGAAGGCCGTTTCAGCGAACCCGCACGGAAAGTCAATCACGTATTAAAAGCTATCGTTTGCTTCATTGCAGGCTTCCTATTTGTGCCATTTCTGTGTTTGCGATTGACCGACAATAAAAGCGGCCGCGACCGGGATGCGGGAGGCTTTCGTCCCCACCGGAACTGACATGAGCCTCAAAATCCGTGCCTTTCAGGCTCTTCTGGAGCAGTTTGGCGCAATTTTCGCAATTTTTATGTTTTTGGAGCAGCTTGGCGCAGGAAAATGGAATTGTATCAAAAAGGCGCAATATGCGCAGCTGTCTCACCCCTGCCTATAGATACAAGCCTTGCACTTACAGTGCAACTTAGAACGTTAATTAAACATACAGCGATGCTACACCAACTTTATTTATAAAAATAATGACAACAATAAAAACTGGCACCGACCAAGAATGTTTAAAATCCAGAAAAGACGTTTCGGCTCCCGTACGGGTGCCTTGTTGCCTTGTTCAGCCGTACGGGAACAAGGAGAACAAGATGAACAAGGCACCCGTACGGGAGCCAAAATGTCTTTTTTGGATTTTGAACATTCTTGGTCAGTGCCAGTTTTTATTGTTGTCATGCGTTTTCCTGACCAGATGGGCTTTTGTACAACCCTTGATTTTATAAAAATAATGCATAAAATTGACATAAGGGAACATATTACAATAACAAAAATTACGAGACCTGACAAAAAATTTGTGAGGATCACTGTGGCTCTGGCTTTAGCATAGAATCAGTAGGGGAAAAAACTCCTCTTGGCCACAAAGGCCAAACAGCAGGCTTCCTTTAGCAGTTGGTAAAGGGAATAGCGGTAGTGTGACCTCACCTTATGCATGGCTAACAGATGCGCAGTAAAAAACAGACACTGACTCCAGAGAAAACTTTCAGGAATGACTACAGAAGGGTGCTGCTAATTTCAGCATCAGTTATTCCTAACTGAAATTATTGATTAATCAATTGATTGAGTGACTGATTGAACTCATGAGGAGTGAAATCATTGTCGAAATAAAGACAGTCTAATACGCGGCACGAGTGCCCACACGGATTCTCCGATTAAATGCCCATATTGAATTAACACCTTTTAATTAACGACTTTTAATTAACTCCTTATTTTTTTCCCTTCTGCTTTGCGAGAACTAACAGCAGAATCTTGGTGGTGCAGTATCTTCAAACTTGACTACACCGCTCTGATACTGGGAACAGGGGCCACCTTCTCTTGATCAACATGCTCTCTGCCAAAAGAGAGCTTCACCTCTTGTTCGGCTGACTCACAGTTAAAGCCCATTTAGTTTCCTGGCCAATCGCTCATTGAAAATGATTATGAAGGTGGTTTCGTTCATTCTTTGACTGTTCAGCCTTGCTCTTTCTGCTTTTATAATCTGTCAGTTCCTTTTCAGAGGCTTGCACGTGCCTGCAGCAACAATCCACACACTACAGCTAGGACAGTCCATCTGTAGGAGGCTTTTGAGAACTCTGTTCACTGTTGCCATTAACGTGATACATCCCCCCCCCCCCCCCCCCCCCCCCCCCCCCCTTAAAACAGTACAGCAATGCCCTCCACACACTTCTTTATAGACAGGAAAATGCGATGATGCCTCAAAACATGATGCCTCTCACACTCCTTCTCACACTCTCACTCCTTCTCACACTCTCACAAAAGGCAATTGTGGACAAATTTCAGGGTGTGCTTCTAGATCAACGAATATGATGGGGTGTCAAGGCACATGGCACGCGTTCACGTTGTGGAGGACGTAAGACAGCAGCTGTGGCATGGCTGGTATATGTTTAGGCCAACAAACACTAAGTGGCAGCACAAAATTTAGATACCATAGCAGCAGTGGGCCTTCAAGGATCAAAAGAAGCAATACACTAGCTGGGACACGCAAAGCAACTGATTCCTATGCCTCATGCAAGAACACAATCTCCAGATAGCCACCAATCCCAGACTGCTTACGTCGTGTTCTGGAACATTTATCTAGCTCTTCTGGAGGAGCATCAAATTCAGCCTGAAATGCCCTGAAGCCTTTTTCAGCTACAAGGTGGTACTTATAGGGTCTCAATAAAGGCTTCGTTCTGTCATTCATACAAGTGTCTTGTGATTGTCTGGCGCTCGAAAGTGCAAACATTCATGTCATGTTCGTGCATCGGAAACTTCTGCTTTTCCTCTCTCCCGTCATATGCGATAGCGTGAATTCAGTTTTATTTTTTTTTCTATGCTTTTAGTGTTTATTCTGAAGCAGCCGCGTAATGGCTGGAAGCAAGCTTGTGTTGGACTGAGTCAAGGCCTACGTGCATACTATACCTGCAGATCGGTGTAGCCATTCTTCCTGTTCTTCAGAATGTGCTCAGCCGGACTGCGAGTAATGAAGGTGTTCTTGCCATAGACAAATGTCACAGGAACTTCAGGATCCAAGTCCAGAAAACGCAGCACCATGGGATTCTTCGTCCAGCCAAAGCTAACAGACAAGTTGCGGAATGCCTCTTCCCCTCTGCAGCACATGCGGAAGAAAAATTGTTACATAGAAGTGTGGCAGGCACAGGCACATTGACACTACGAGTATGCTTTAGGGCTCTGAAAACTTGAAAGATTGCTGCAGGGGAGTTGCTGCTGTGTAATAATGGCTTTTGCCTTGTTTTGGAGATTTTCTGCTAGTACTGCGTCTACCTCTGATCCTTTATTTGGGCTCACCACTTCATAGCGGCAGACCGGCGATACTTCTTAGTCAGTCAGTGCACCAAAGATCTCCATCAGCCTCGTCACCAATAATAAATAACTCTTTGAGCCCATGAGCTTTCTGCATCCTTGCGATGGCCTATT
The DNA here is from genome assembly GCF_048455015.1 of Haemaphysalis longicornis. NCBI lineage: Eukaryota > Metazoa > Arthropoda > Arachnida > Ixodida > Ixodidae > Haemaphysalis > Haemaphysalis longicornis. Next base: position 395,919,028 of record NW_027526203.1, read on the forward strand.
AATCGGTGCTATTTCATGTGGTCATCTGAAAGACCGGGCCCTACTGGTTGCATCACCACTTGCATCCGCTGATATTTGCTTTGTAGTTTGCTTGTGCAATAAAGTTGGGTTGCCTTGCCATTTAAGTGTGCCTGTTTGAAACAGCGTGAGGTGAGCGGTTTCCAATCGGCACAATGCCTTTGTACGGGAAAGCTGTTACTGCTGCCTCCCTTCCTCTACTCCCGGATTATGTATTGCCAACTAGGGGCACTAGCCTGTCGATACAAGGGCATTGTTTCTTGTTTTCAGAGCTGCTTTAAAGTACAAAGTAAACTGTGTTTCCAAAGAAAAAAGATTAAGCTTACATGTTCCCTTCAACAGGTATGGCAGGCCATGAAGGTTATATTTAAAACCTGTTAATATGGTCCACCGGACTATTGCTTTCTTGCACACAGTGGTAACAGGAGAACACAAATTGGCTGGACTGCATGGAGTGTTAATATCGTTTGGCTGGACTGCATGGAGCGTTAATATCGTTTCTGCTTGCATGAAATAAATGGATTGCTATCGGCTGTTACCGGTTTTGTTGGAGGCAGAGGTTGACACGACAGAGATGTCCTCATGCTGCAGATTGTTTTGCAAAAGCAAATATGAACAGAAAACAAAATTTGTTATAAGTTGTACCTGCACCTACAAGAACAAATGTATTCCGCAATTTCATGCACTGCAATTGTTAATAAAGCACAGGCAATGGACCTCTCCCGGGGTACGTCACGCAGCGGCCGTGACGTCACGGAAAGCGCACGTGCTGGGTGTGGCCGGGAGGGTGGTTGGCAAAACATTCGGACCGGCGCACGGGGCGTATGCAGTGAGGCTGCATTAGACGCGCGCAAAAGTGGAATTTTTGTTTACGTGTTGGCTTTTCTGATGCCGGTGGGCTGCTGTGCTCTCGGCTACGCAAATTTTGCGAGCAAAATCAGCGGCATCAGACTTTTCGGAGTCCCCAAAGAGGTAAATTCGGCATGTATTGTGGATGCGCGCAATGTGCCGAAGAGGCTGGCAGCCAAAGCAGCGACATGGTCTGCTCTTACTCGTAGCAACATTTCCCATTCTCGAACTTCTGCTGCCCGTGTGTACGAGGTTTCGGCGCACGTTAAAGATCCCCAGGTGGTCAAAATTAATCCGGAGCCCTCCACTATGGCGCGCCTCATCGCCTGCGTTGCGTCGGCCCGTTAAAGCCCTATAATCAGTCAATCAATGATATGAACTTCTGCTGTTCTCCAAAGCACAGTCATACCGTCTACTTTGGCAGTCCGCGCTGATTCGTGCCATGAAATGATGCTGTTTATCAACCATCTGCTATCATGCAGCACCAGCAGAAATTTGGTCAAGTGAAATAGTGCCGGGGGTAGGGGGCACACGGAAATTTTCTTGCTGCGAAATATTGTCATGTTTTGAGGAGGTAGAGCACTGTATTAAAAACACAATGAATGCCTAACCTGCTTAGGCGACACGAAATAAATGTTTCGGAGAGGGATCGCGATAGTCGCCTACCGCCAGATCGACAACGACAAGTTTGGTCTTATGGGGGGATCTGTTCAAGACGACCGAAATTCATTGCTTGTAAGTGCAATAAATTTTTACCTTGACCAATTATATTCTGCCTTGAGGATGCGGCAAAACAGAGATGCTTACCGTGCTCACATGTAGTATCGTGCCTTCGGCGCGAGATGGGCCACTCACGCGACTCAAAAAAACTCGAAAAATGTGTTTGCCCTAAGCGAACAGACTCAGTGCGGTCTCCCGACGCTTTTGTATTCAGTGGGCGTACCAGGACAATAACTTTAACTATCATGAAATAATGACTACCGAAAATTATTTCAGTGCACCGTCGCGTGCAAGCTATGCGCACTAACCATATGTGGCTACTATGTTAGTTAGTCACACAATGACGATGAACCGTTTCGCGATTTCACTTGGGAAAAAGGTAGCAAAACAATCAGTCAATCACGTAGAGAACGACATCATCACAATATTTTTATTGGAATAATTTTTGGCTGTTGCTCTTCATATTTTTGTTTCGTTGCTGCTTATTTTACTTTTTAATCCTTTCATGCTTTACCTTTCCTTTTTCCCCTCGACATGAAATCGTGTGTACGCCACTGTCTCCGGGCAACGCAAAGAGACCAAGAACGGGGAGCGTATACGTACGCTGCCTGAGGCACCGCGCTAGCTTAAGCAGACCTCGAAATCAACAATGAATTAGCTTTCCTTGGAATGTGTCCGAACACAAAGAATCTTAAAAAAACATTCTTGGAATGCGTCACAACAGCACCAACCTTCAGAATGACTCGTTTAGGCTGTCGCGCACAGATTATCCGAAAGCGTCGCCCTTCAGTTGACCGTACGGTAAACGAAACTGTTGCGGAGGTTGTAGATGCGGAAAGCTACATGGAGGTGCGACGGGCATAGCTAGGATAGCTAGACCCCCACCTGCAATGTGGGCGGCCAGTGACGGCCCGAACCAATGGCACATCGTTCCTTTCGGGTGCCGCGCGGCCAGGCCAGGTCGTCGGAGCAGGCGCGTTCTGCCAACCGCCACCGCACTTCGCCGCCGCGAGCAGGCGCCACCCGTCGCGCACGTGCACTTCGTAACGTCACGTTGTTTACATACAGGGAGAGGTCCATTGACCCACAATACAGTGCAGGTACAAAAACTATGCTTAAGCCCAGTTCTTCACCAGCCGCATGGATGGAAATAGAATAAATATCTCTGTTGATAAAAGCAATTGGTAGGAGTCTCCAGTACAAGACCCCTTGAGCTCTCCCTGCTTCAATAGCCCTCAACCGCAGGCCCTGATCATTGAGGTTGGATGATCAGTGCCTCCCAAAGCTCTCTCTAAAAGTTTGCAAGAATGGAAAGGGCTATGCAAGTGTAGTGGGGTGTGGTCGCAGGCCCCTGGCTAATGAAAGAGGGTCCTTGGAAGTAAGTGGTACAGCGGGGAATACAGGGTGGGGTGCAATATATAGCATTTAGCGATATTGGGGAAGGTGTTTGTTTAAAAGGCATAGGGCTGTCATTTGTACTTTTTGGATAGTTGTTTATGCGCTGGCGGGTAGTTGACCTGTCCTAAACTATAGTGCAGCACGATCTCGTGGTACATGATCAATGGGATTGGCCTTTGCCTTTTGCTTCCTGGAGCCAGGCGACACAGCTCTCATGCCAAGAGGTGGGTGGTTTCTTTGCCCAGGAGGGCAGAGTGGGTGGGTGCCAGGGTTGCCAGGTCTGGCGATTTGTCGCCAAATTGGCGACTTTTCGAGACTCGTGGCAACGGAAATTTCTTTATGGCTCCTTTGAGCAATGGGGATTTTATATATTCCCGAGCCCTTCTGGGGAAACCCCACACAAAAGGGGCCTTTATGACCTTCCAGTGCATTTCAGCCATCAAGACAAACTGAACAAACAGCACTAAGGCTTGACTTTGAGCTAGTTGGGCACTCATTGCTAGAAAAAAACTGTGCAGAAAACTGGGATGCAGTAGAGAGACAACCACAAGCTCCGGCGAACTAAGGAAAATTTTATTGGAAGTGATTTCTCCGCTGTATATGCCTTTGCTTGGCCTACCATCGTTGTAATTTCGTCTCTATCTCTGTCCGTTGAGCTCAGACTTTGCCAATCCACACTGAAAGAATTGCACACCTTCTTTGGGCTCAATGGTGTGCTCAAATAAAAGTTTTTTTTTTTCAATGCGAAATCGTTACTTGGCTAGGTTGGCGACAGCACGCACCCGGGTAGCATCCACCGAACGCGCACCCACCCGGATATCGTCCGCAAAAAGCGTCCACAGCTGCTAACTATTTGCTGGCACGTTCCATAGCGTTCCATGCATTTCATTGCGTGCGTACAACAGAATGGATAAAACACAAACAAATATTTAGCACTTTATGTTCCATAGGTAGGATATAAAAAAAATAAACACGAAGAAGTACTTGGAATGCACTGTTTTTGTAGCTCATTACCAAAAAAGGAGGAAGAAACACTCGGCACAAGTATAACAAAAAAAAAAAAAACAAATAAAACCAGCGTGCATCAGAAATTTCGTCCGCAATGTTGGTTGGTTGCAGCTTCTGTGGAAGTAGTACTGCAGCAGCAAGCCTAGCAAAAGAATTGATTTCGCGAAAGAATATGTTGAAAGATCCTGTGAACCTTTTTTGCATTGTACCTTCAGTGAACATATCGCTCATGATGGTATTCGTTGCATACAACTGAGCAAGATCAGCAGGTGTACGGTAAAGTCAATTAGCTTTCACCGCGCTTCTATCACTTCGGTACGGGGGCAGTGGCTCAAAAAGATATCCCGAAGATAACGGTGGTTTTCACAGCAGGCACTGAACGGGGCCCGCTGTCGTGCCAACTTTGTCATTCGTTGGGCTTGTAAGCCACCCCAAGGGAGCTCCTACAAGTGTGGCTCTATGGTGAAAACGCCACAGCCATTGAAAAAGTTTGCATCAATTATTGCTCCATTTCTCCCGCAAAAATGATGGTGCTTCCACGCATAGAATGGCCCTGTTGAGGTGTTTATACAAATTTGAGCCTTCCCTGTGAATGTTTGTACGTACATAGATGAGCTTCACACCAAAACAATGCTCATCGACATAAAGTGAAAGCTGACAAAGTTTCCGCATGTAAATGAACAAAAATGCTCGAAAATAAGGAATGCTAGTCAAGCAGGCAGATATGTTAGCAGTGCGGTTAACGTGAGTACATTTGTGTTTGCATAACTAGGAAACGGGTCTAGACTTAACCATGAACTCGCTTTGCTGGCCGGTATTATATATGTAGTGATCGGTACAATTGGCATTGATTGGTACAACCGCTACATATTATGCGAGCAGTCGCAGGCCCACTGCGAGCAACGTAAAGCTGGTGAGTTTGGGGATTAAACTTAGCCCCACCTGACAGAGCGTGTCGTCCTTGTGTGGCAATTTTTTGGCATGCTGGCTCCCATTGTTGCCAGCTGCAATGGGCAGATTGTTATCTATAAAGCCAGTCGTGGTTTCAAGATGTGCGTTTCGTTAAGCTTTGGATAACATTTGTACTAATCACAGTGTGTGGCAAGATTGCTTCCAGATTTTGTGCGCATGGAATAAGCATGTTCTCTAGGGCGTTCGTTGACACACCTGACCGTCTGGCCTATGTAGACCCGCTGACACACAAGTGGGATTTCGTATACTACGCAATCCACACATTTCCCGTATTGTTTCCCGCAAGCGGTTTTGTGTGCCTTTCCATTGTTCACCATGGCACACAGAGTGGTCAATTTAAAAAAACGTCCTCACACCTGCGTTGACCCCAATCTTCTGTGTCCCTGTTTTCTGCACTGTTTTTTATAGCAATGAGCAAACAGAACAGAACAAATTTCTAGGCAGATGACGATCTGGCAAAGTCTAGAATAGGTCCCAACAAATCAGTCACTCAAACACACCACCATAGAGCGCTAGTTACCAGCACAAATAAAAATTTGTCTTGCTTTTTTTAATATCCAGCACCTGATGACGTATGAACAGCATCAAAGCCTACAAGCAACACTGTTAGTTTAAAGTGCAATGCTTCAGTAGTTGACGGGAGCTTCAGGTTTCATACAGAGTTTGTGTCGTTTCAGAATAGGCACGGGGATGTAAAGAGGCAGAGGAAGTGGTAGAACACTGGTTGCAACAAACGCCCGTTCTAAGTCATCCATATTCTCTGAATGCTTTATCTTAACTTTCATATTTTAGCTTTTTTGTAGACGGTAGTTAACCGCCGTTGCTTTCCCGCACTACAGCAAACAAATAAAATTTGTGATACGGCTTTCTACTTCTCAGAATTGCTGCGTGTTTTTCCGCGAAGCTAATTAAAAATCACCTTGCTGAAAATTGCAACTTTTCTGTCTCCTTTTCAAACATTCACTTTAAGGTGGTGACTTTTCTGGCTACTTTCGGCAATTTCCTGGTGACTTTTCTTTCTGAAGACCTGGCAACCCTGGTGGTGCCCTATGATCATGATGGGTCTGGCTGGTGGGTGTCAAAAGGTGATTTGGTGAGTCGTCCGGAGACATGTCCAAAATGCTACCTCTGTGGCTTGTTATCAGACCCATAGCCAACACCCAGAGGGCCACAAGCCAGGTTTATCCCATGCATGCACTCTGCAAAAAAGCGTGTGCCGCGTATTCTCTTCTTTTTCTCTTTTTGGCGACAGCCTTAAACAGAGGGGTTATTGTAAAGGGGTTATTAATGCAAAAGCATTATGTTGATCACTGAGCAAAATCGCTGGTGTCTCCAAAATGCAAAACAAAAACACACAGAAAAACGGGTGCATTCAATAATTGCAACATGTTCCATGGCACATGCCTCAGAAGAAAAAGTAAAGAAACGCACACCTTGTGGCTGCATAGCACGTGTCCAAAAACACAGACTCATTACTTCCTCACCCAGCAGCGCAGCAGTAACCTGCGAGCCAGGCTGCTCTCTCTTCGTGGCGCACCGCCGCACTCCCCACATTCCCTGTCGACGTTGCGGCCACTTCTACTCTTGTAGGCACTGAACGCACACAAGCCCTTATTTACAAAATAATGCTTTCACATTCACTACATCACACAAGAAATGCTTAGGTGTCTTTGTAGTTTTTCTCATGAACTTGCCAGTGAGGCTTGCCAGAACAAGTGTGCCACACAATCATGCCCGTCAATGCTGAACAGTGGACCCATTAGCTGGCATGCCTGCTTGCCATTGAGTCAGCTGGCCAGTATGTCGGGGGCTTGTAATGGTTCCTTTGGTTTTTTCCATAAACACAGCATGCATTCTGTGCCTTATAACAAATAAAACATTGGGCGTTCAGCTACCCTGGCTCTGGCCATCGCCATACATTGCACTAAGCATGCAGGTTACAATTTAAAAGATAACAGGATCAACGCAAATGGTGCACTGCTGAGTCAACATGGGAGCACAAAGAAAGCCTTCTGAAAAAGATACACAAAAACAACGGCTCCCTTAGCACTAATTCAAGGACGGCGACAGCTGTCTTGACGTATCCATCATATCATATTAAGGTTTAAAGCTCCCAAATGCATTACACCACACTTGGATACACACCAATATCGCACACCACAGTCCCACGCGATGACAGAACAAAAAAATCTGCGGCGTGCATCAATGCTCCTTCCTACTATTCTTTCCCACCAGTTCAAGCCAACAACACCACTGGTGGACTCACATCACACATTACGACTCGCCGATCCAGCAGGCAGCAACTGGCCCAAACCATCCTCTAGCCACACCCATACTAACAATTTCAGTGACCTTGAAGCCAGGCCACTCGCATTGCTAGCTGCACAGTGTGAATGCCTCGTCCGCCCAATTATAAAGAGCAGGGAGAACCGCCACACCCCATCCCCTGTTAGCAAGTAGGTATTTTGTCAGTATTTTATGCAGGTGTTTTGTATTTATAAAAACAAAAATATGTACAGACTAGCTCACTTATAATGATGGCCTCAGTTATAATGAACACTCGGTTGCAACAAACAAACGCAGCATGACTGTCACAGCAGGCATTGAGGCAATGGCATTTTGTTTCAGATATAACGGACTAGCGTGAAGATACAACTCGGGTACAGCAAACGATCGACCATAGCCCGACTGCGCCTTGCGCTCGCAGTCGCCACTTGATTGGCTTTCTGTGAACACGAAGTGTCAAATGAACTCCGTGAGCCCACGACGGACTAGGGGTGAATCGAGATCAAGGAGAAAATAGGGGAAACGACGGCGAACATACAAAAGCTTGGCATTGGCACTGTGCCAACACCAGTGAGGCACATGTGCTTCTTCCGTCCAGCCTATTTGCAGGCTGACAAATCAGCGGAACGGATTCTGTAGGGCCACAAAATTAGCTACGCATGAAATTCGGCAGTCCCCACTCATGCTCACTGGTGCTCTCCTCTCCTGTTCGGCCAAAAGAAAAGTTTAAAAAAAAGAAGCAAGTAGAAACGCCTGCCATGAAGCCGGAACGTGTGTGGACTGCCCTGCCATTGAGGCATCATTGGTTGTTCTCTTCGCAGAGTGTGAATGATTTTATGCAGGGAGCAAAAAGCTGCAACCTGGTTAAGAAGTACAATCTGTCCAAATAAACAATCTCTATAACTTTTAAAGACAGAGAGAAGACCACCCTGAGCTCCAAGATCAATTCTGAACCGTCGACCAGGAAGCGCAATGGCCCCAATAACAATTCATCGGACATTTATGCATATATACAAGCTATTTTTTCTGCTTGTCCTCTTTTTAGTCCAGGAGTTCTATTCTGGCAGGTGAGAGGCACACACTGCTTCTGGCTGGAGGCAGCACCCTGTTTTCGCCACGTGCCGTCCAGGCATTGTCCGCAGCCACGTCAGGGAGCCCGCCAAAATCCGGGCCACGTTTTTACGTGCAGAAAAAGCTTATTACACTCATAATGAACTTCGGATACACCGAACAAATTCTGTGAGGTGGTCGAGTTCGTTATAAGTGGGCTCAACTGTAGTTACCTATTTGAGGTATTTTACAGTGCACTATTTACATCCCGTTCACTGCAAAAATAACTAGCAAACACTCAAATGCCAACGGTTCTGATCTCATCTATAACACCGGTCGGTAAGAGTGCCAGATTTCTTTGCGAGTAGGACTACAAGAGACTATGTCTTGGGTGTGTGAACGTTTGCTCTCTATCCTCATTGAAGCAAAGAACTGCGCTAATGCTAAATAATATTCTTACGTAGGTCTTCGGACGTTGCAGTGGTACACATAATTGGGAATAGCCGTGGGATCCGTAACCATGCCACCAAAGAGGCCATGCGCGCCGCTCAGTGCTGCTTGCAATATGAACGGCCCTGCAAGTGTGAATGGAGAAAATGGGACACATCAGAGGCAGCTGTGGATGCAAAATATTGGCATAGTGCAATAGATTAACCAACTAAAATAATACAGAAAAGTCAGTGCACTTTGTAGCAGTTTTAGATTAGCACTAAACACAACAGCATTCACAGGCACGGTAGAATGGCATCAGCTGCTGCAAGAGGGACGGGGGTGCGGGGAAGGAGGGGGGGGGGGGGGGGGGGGGGGGGGCTTCTGCAACGTCACAATTATGTTGTTTTTTTTTCCATGATGCTGCTATCTTATATTAGTGGCAATACATATAACGATGATGTTTATTTCATCACTATAATGTATATTATGATAGGCACTTGCCATAAAAGTTGTCATTTGACAGCCTGTGACCCTCATTTTGGCACAGCAAATTTTGCACAAAAAACATTGGCAAGGTGCTACTAAATAATAAATGAGGGGCATATTTGCCTGTGCCCTGTGCATACTGCCAATGTCATGAACGGTCTCGTGAGCTGTGTATGCTGGCGAGAAGCAATAATACTTCAAGGAACTTAAGTGGGGCATATTTTATTGTGAGAAACGAGACAAGTACAATAAGAAAATTTCGACTGTGATCTTTTATTTACAGTGAGATAAAACATTTTGATAAAATTTACAAGCCATAAATACATTATAATTCTTAATGTCTTACAGCATCTGCTTGAATGCTTGTATCTATGTCTGTTATTTTTAACTTAATAAACTGGTTGTCAGTAGCCCCAAATCTGCCATGACTCTTAAACCTTTGTCACAAGGTGCACTTACTCAATTTAATTTTTATGATCATGCACCAGTTTGCTAAAAGCAAGCCTTTTCAGTGTACTACACCTGTTTGTCAGAACACTCAGATTTGGTATAGTTCCCATGAAATGTACTTGGGCTGATATGATGCAGCTAGTTCTCACGTTAAAATGCTTCCTGTCACACCCAAACAGGGCCCAATAAGCATTCATTAAAGAGACACTAAAGGGTGGAAACAAGCTGGCCTGTATCAATGGATTACGGTGCCGAGAATCTAAATACACCATCCTCGCAACTAGCAGGTGTTTAATAAGGCAGAAAACGCCAGAAACATGAAAACAGGGGACGACGCCCCGTACGCATTTGGGTACTACGGTTTGTGACGTCGCGAAAATGGTGAACGGCGAGAGCTCGTTGGTGAAGCTTCCATAGATCTTTTCCTGAAATAAACAGTTCCTACGTGGTTGAGCACGTGAAATAAACGTAAATCAGAGCTTTCCGTGAGCTCATCGTACCGAAAAAACACAGACTACATCTTTTATACACTGCGAGGCAGGCTGCTTCTCTCATGATTCAGTCAGCCACCATGCTTTCAGTTTCGCTTCCGAAAAGCATTGGTGGGCAATTAGCAAAGTCAATAACTTACGACGGTGAGCGCCTGAGCTTCTGCAAGCAATGCACTTGGCAGGAAACAGCTAAAATCCCTTCATCAGAAGCGGCAAAAGGAACAACAAGATGCACTGCAGGTGGTTAAGCGAGCCGCCCGAGCTTCCAATCTGGCGTTCTCCGCGCGCAGAGGAGGAGTAGGAGGAGGAGTAACACTCCAATTTAAAATGTTGCTATCGGTAAAGTGCGCCCAGTTCAAACATAATCACTTGTGAAATGAATTTACTGCGAGTGGTTAGCCGAACGATCTACCTGTTTGCCTCAGGCCGCCGTTGATAATCCGTAAAGCGTGCATCACTCTACCCTTGTTATGTTTGAGCTAGAGCGAGCACGGGCAACAACTGCCGACACAGCTGCCATGACGAATGTTTATTTCACGCTGGGTTTGTGCCGCGCGAGAGAGGGTAATGTGAGATGGCTGTGATCGCCAGATGAGGTGAAATAGAAGGGCCTTCCCGACGGTGCCAGCCGGGAGCCCGGGACGCGGCACTTGATATTTGAAACGGTGCTTGTTGCTTCAAAAAAGGCTTTACTCGCAGCCGGCCGAATGAGGGCTGGGAATCCGGAGTAGGCGGGCACACTGGCCGCTCGAGCATTTAAAAACGTTTCTCATTCTGTCAGTGAAAAATCATGAACATTGAATCCGTGGCCAGAGAAACAAGCCACAGTCCGTCATGGCTCGGAGACATAAAAGCTACCATTGCCAGCGTTTACGCTCTAGACCACTCCAGTGCTTCGTTCCTAGTTTGTGACACAATGGCTATGTCACGAGAAAATGAAAGGGAAGTGGGTAAGAGAAATGCCAGCTTTGTTAGCGTATTTCTCAGCAAATAACGCACCGTTGCTCATCGAACGAAAGCCTAGAGAGCTAAGGAACGTAAGATTTTTCAGTTAAAACAAAATTTCATTCACCCTTTCGCGTCCCTTTAAGGACCTCAGTCTGCTGTGGCGGTCAATGCACTAATGGCAATGGAGGATGACCGCGCATCCATGCTGAGTTCTACTCACCGAGCAGCCCGGAGGCACGTAGTCCCGAGAGCACGTTAAAGCGGTTGCAGTAGGCCTGCAACGGGCCAAACCAGTGGGCGCTGCGCTTGCCACCGGACTTTGCGGGATCGAAGACAGGGAACCCCCACGGGTCCTCAAGCACCAGGTGGGCCACGTGCCGTGGGTAGCGCAGCGCATACGACGAGCACAGGAAGCCGCCCAGGCTGTGGCCCAACAGCACGAACCGCTCCAGCTGCATCTGGACTCGCCATGCCTCGATGCCTGCGCGACAACCCCAACACTCAGCCAGGCAAAGCCCCCTTGACCATCTGGCATCCAAAGCAAACTCAGCACACCTGCGTTTTTTGTTTTCAAACACATTCTAGTTTATGCAGCTATCATCTTCAGTATCCGTATCTTGCATAGGAACGACCCGCCAGGATCACAGACGCACTCTTCGTTGCACACTCCAAACACGCACAGGTAAGCAACTCCCTGGAAATGGAAGATTTTACATTGCTATGTCCGCAACAGGGTGTTGAACTTGAACTGCCCCGAAAAGCGGAACTGAACCCATTTTTTTCCTTACAACTGGAACTAAACTAAACACGTATTCCTTCCACCATTTTGGAATGGAACCCGAACCGGAACGAATCGAAGGAAACGTTCCGAACCAATTCCAGGAACGGTAACAACAACACGAGGTTTCGAACAGAGCAGTTTGGTAAAGACAGAACTTTATTTGCTCAAAGCACTGTTGAGAAAAATAGGAAATGCTGCCGAGAGATAATGCGGCAGCATCGGCTGTCCACACACAGCACATCCTGATAGAACCATCATAAGTCGTAATAAGCAAGTCGATTTTTATCACGTTATCAGCCCCTTAAGGTCACCATGCATTTGTCACAAGAAATTGGTGCACATATTAAAAGTCGACGTGGCTCAAATAAACATGCTGGCGTGCACCACAGAAGTCTCTAAAATGATGGAGAGAAATCGACTTGTGGTCCGTGGAGAGCATGTAGCTTTTACAGTGTTAAAAGGGCCATGAAGGCAAAATACAAGTTTTGTTTTATTTGAAAGATTTGGTGTTTTATAGTGCACCCAGTACTTGCCTGGCAGCAAACAATTTTTTTATTCACTGAGAAATTAAACAATTTAGGCGAAAATTTCAATTCTCCCGCCAAATCGCGTGCTTTGTGACGTCTGCAATGACGTATCCAGGGCAAGTACTTTAGCAAACGTAAGTATGCTGACTAGGGCTGCAGCCAATGGCGGAATGCCTTGTTTACCGTCAGCCCTAGTACATGGTTCCACAACACCACTAGGAACTGCTGCCTGCGCTCGCATTGCTTTTGACCAGATTTGTGCTTGGCTAATTTAATGCACTGATGCAACATGCTGACGCAACGCAGGCGATGCGGCGTGCCATGGTGGAGAGCTCCGGATTAATGTTGACCACCTGGGGATCTTTAATGTGCGCTGAAACCTCGAACACACGGGCGTTTTTGCTTTTCGCCTACATCAGAAAGCGGCCACAGCGGGCAGGAATCGACCTCGCACCCTAGTGCTCAGCAACAGAACGCACCCTGAAAGAGAAGCGAAAGCACAACACTAAAATAGATAATTTTTTTGTTTGTTTGTTTGAACCATTCGAAACTGTGCGAAACAGTTCGAACCAGAACAGAATGGTGCTCCGGAACCAAACCCGAAAGGCTTGAACCCAAACCGTACCCCAAAAAATTCGGTTTTTTTTTTTGGAGGGGGGGGGGGTTACCTTCATTCCCAGTGCTGTAAGCCAAAGGCAGTGCCAGCAAAAGGCATCAAACAAGAGGCCTGTTTTCATGCAAGTGATGAAGTTACTAATGACTTAATGTTCATGAGGTGAACATTAGCTCAAATGGAGCTCAAGTACATTTTATGAGGTTGTTTTTGACGTGAGGGCAGATGATATGGCCCACTGAGTGAGTGAGGTCTGAGATTTCAACCTGGAGTTCAGACAACAAGATTGAGGTTAAGTGAAATTGATGTCAGAGATGACGTTAAAAGGGTCCGTATATAGGTGCACCTACTTTTTCACACGGACAAGGAAGCTGTCTTGAGAAATGGCTTGCATAAGTTTCTTTCTGCACATGGATAGCGGACAGCTGACATCTAGTGAGTGTTTTCTGAGCCCATATTTTTGTACAGTTCCCTTCATAAAACAGATATGAGACCTCGCAGCACACTGCGAAAGCATTCTGCATACATAACTACTCAGCCCAGGATAGTTTGCTCTTTGCACGAATTCGCTGGCTCACTGAACCCAATTCGAAATTAACAGGAAGGAGAACGTACAATAAATGAAAGTCGGGGTAGAGCAAAAAAAAGCTTCGCAGTGAAATAAACATGGCAATACCGTACTCAATTTGACAGTGAAGCAGTGAAACAGTGTGTGCTCATCACATTTCCAACACATTCTGAGCATTTTCAGATTTGTCAACAGACAAGTTCAATTTCTAACAAAGCTGTGTATGTATTCTGCTGAGATTTTACCAGAACTCACTATCACTTCAATCTTAGCCATTTATTTTTACACAGAGTGAAACTGAATTACCTTTTTTTTTTCCACTTTTGCAGCCTTTACTTCAAGGTAGGACAAAAGCATCTTCGAGATATTTCTAATCTAGTTGTTAACTTTATTTTGTAGCTTGCAATTATTTCAGCTAGTCCATGAGCAGTCTGAAAACTCGCCCGGGCTAGGAAGCACCACAGCAATGCGAGGATCTATGATAAAGGTGAATGCCATAGTTTGAGACAGGTACAATGTCGGTAATAAGAGATCTCTTTAGCAACACTTTGAAAGGTGTCTAGTCATCTACAGGTTGGCCTCAATGCCCCACAGACTCACGTGGCCCAGTCATTTGTCGTGTTGGGCAGCAGTTGTGATGCATGTGGGCACCTCAAGCAAAAGCTGCCCATGTGCTCTCGCTTTCTGGTATTTTGCAGCTGAGGCTCAGAAGGCACACAAGAGTGCTTTCCAGCCAGGTGGAAAGGCTTACTCTGGACCATTTGCTCCTCGATGCGGTCAGCGTCGTTTCCAAGGGCCGGCCTGGAGCTGCGCCCGAAGCCCAGCAGATCAATTGCGTGCACCACTCGATTCTTGGAGAGTTCCTCTAGGTTCATCACCCACAGTGCCGAGCCACAGCCAAGGCCATGTACCAGCAGCAACGGAAGCTGCAGAATAAGGCACCCGCAGCTGCAGTCACTTTCAAGTTGGGAAACTTTCTCGTGGGTGATCTCAGCAGCACAATGATTAGGACAAGGAACTTATATAAGACAGTACAGTCACTACAGTAATCAACAGTAGATTACCTCAGCCATTGAAAAGGTAAACAACCAATACATACTCCTAGTGATGACTTATTGGGCAAAAACTTGGATACTTATGAAGCATCTTGTAAGAAAAGTTAGGTCGGTCCAACAAGCTCATGTAACGCACAATTGTGATGATGATGATGATGCCCTCAATGTGTTTGACATACATCCACAAAGGGAAATTGGCCAGGGCTAAAATATCTGCTGAGCTCCGGTTGTAGCCGACTGGTTAAATTTAACCTTTATAAAGGAAAAGAAAAGAGGAAAATCGAAGGAAAGAAGCTGCAACACAATAAACGACTCAATTTACCTAATAACAAGTCTCCTCAATTAGTCATTCTTGACTGCCCAGAATTGCTCAAGAGCAGAGAGAGAGAATAAAAGTCTCATGGAGCAAATGGTAGCGGTTACGCTGTCTTTCAATTGGATGGGTTGGCCTAAATCTAGGTATCCTTGGGCCTTCACCATATCTTTCTGACCATAGAATTTCTATTGCGAGAGCAGTCTTGGACTGCCCACAAACTGCTCAGTACTGTGGACAGGCAAATCAAGGACACCTATTTACAGCACTCTTAGCTATGCAAGCGGCCTGTCACAAAAGAAACAGCACAAATAAATGTGCAAATCTGCCCTTTACATACGTCAGACTTAAGGCCCTAAAAGTGAGTCTGCCTGCCTGCGTGAGGGACGCAAAAAATGCAAGCTCATCTTAAAGCCCATTTTTGGTAAATAGCATGCACGCTCAATGCCGACCCAAAACAACAAGGACAGCTTGAGTTCTGCACATGCATGGTACGGAACACCAAGCTGCTCGCGGAAACCAGAGCATTAAGGTCCCCTACTCTAAATGTCTCTAATAAGTTGCACGTAACAGGTCAGCCCCATGTAGTTAACAACTGTTTAGAGAACTGTCTCGGCAATGAAGAAAAAAAATGGTCAACTGATTCCAGGACCTCGCACCGTATACACATTTAAGCAACTGAAAGCCTTGATCTGAACAGATTTAGATTGATCATCAAGACCATTAGCGCACCCAGGATTTTTGTCTAGGGGGGGGGTTTGAAATTTTCACAACAAATATAAAATATGATAACATATAAATGTAAAAAGGAAAAGAACAAATATAAAGACAAATGTAAGTAATACAAAAAAAATAAAAATAAATAACCACAAAGAATAAAATATTAAAACTATAAAGAGCAGCCGAGATTTATTATTTTTTACGCGAAAAACTTACGCATTAAATCAGCCGCCATAACCTATACAATTCGCCTGCAGAAGGAATATAATAATGGATGCACCTTCACATAAAAAAAGAAGATACGCGAAGCCTTTCGCCATCCCCCGAAGCCCCGGACCCAAGTTTGGAAGTAGAATTGGAAGGAAGGGATGACGGGAGATGAGGTTGGGGAGGAAATACAATTAATGCCTTCTTCACTGGTGAAGTCAAGCCAAGAGTAAAGCACGAAATCTGTTCGTACAGGCTGGCACAATTTGCACTGAACAGTCAAATTGACACATATTTCTGAAAGCCTATTCAACAAAACATCATTGTTATCCGTGATCACAGGTTTTCGTAACTGCGCACGAAGCGTTGCTGTTCTCCTCACTATAATGTTAAAAACTCAGGTGATATATATAAAGGAAAACCGAACCTTTTTTTATTCAACGGGAGAGGGAGGGCTCGTACAGTGCTTAGTATTGAAGAAAAAACAGTTGTTTAAGCTTTCAAATGAAATAAAACAACTTCGATCTGATCTTGTTAGATTTGATTTGAGGCCAGAAGGCAAGCTAGACAATACTGAGTCCCAACCTATGGGAAATTTCAGCGTCTTTTTTTTTCTAGAAGGTGACGAATGATTCAAATCTCGTGATGGAAGTTCCGCACAGAAGTTCAGAAAGTGGTATAATCTGCCCTACAAAAATTGTGCAACTATTTGCGGTTTAGCATGGGCTAGGAGGCGTGCCGTAGGGGGGAGGGGGGCTACGGAATCATTTAAAACCCCCAGGTATTTTTAAGCATTCAGAAATTTCCTGTCCAGGGACACTTTTTGTGTCACTAAAATTTTTTCTCATTCTTTTTCTCAAACTTCTTCAAGTTATACGCAAGTTGGTCCGCACTGTCTTAAAAGCCCAATCCTAAGAGCTAGTTTTATTTTTTAATGCCGGTCATACAATATTCTTCTTCGAGATTTAACTGCGAATGTCCAATAATAAAAGCTTCCGAGACTACACACACTGCGCTCGGTGAACTTCGGTTTCGGTTCGGTGGGAGAGGCGTGCGGAGGGGGTTGGGTCGGCGGACATCTGGGAAGGGGGGGAGGGGGGGGGGGGTTTACAACCCCCAAAACACCCCCCGTGGGTGCGCCACTGCTCAAGACCCTGCAGTGAAGCTCAGGAAAGGTCACCTAACACTGATATGAAGCACAAAGATGTGGATACCAAGAAAAATTTTAGTGCTTGAGCTCTTAGCTAGGAAAAATTCATCTGAACGAGTAGCATCCAGATGCCAAAATCTCATCAGCCAAGGCGATGCAAAAAGTTAATTCGGAATCTCAAACTGAACATGAACATCTTAATTATATTCCATCTCTAAAGACAAAAGCCAATATGTCCCAAACCCATGCCCAATGTACTTCCTCCACATGTCCGAGAATGGAGGGAAAAAAAAGTGTGCACAATTATAGTTTGGTGGGAAGATTTAAAGTCCAGTCAGAGAGTCTGGAGATATCGTGACCTGAACTGCGCGACAGCAAGAGCAATGGTTAAGAATTTTGCTATAAGCAGTCCAGAATTTGTAATGAAAAGTGGAAACCGAGACGAGGTTTCCCGAAACGTTGAGATGCATCCCAGTAGATTACGGAAAACACAGTGTACTCATATTCATTCAAAACAGCTGTTAACAGTGGGCAAGGTCAAAGCTTCGTGGAACTAGAAAAAACATTTTCAACTGTGGTTCTCGCTCAATTGCTGATACTGAAATAACGTTACGCCATCTCACTGAAACACAGGAGGTGCCTTTTTGCACAAACACCACTTGGAGTAATTTGCTTCGGACAAGTAAAAGCAAGAATATAATCCGGGCATGCAGAAAAAAATAATTCTTGTCAGCATCAAAAGAAACCTCGCACATGTGAAGGAGTCTGAACATTAAACAATAAAAATGTGACCCTGAGCTCTAGAATACATGCCTCTCAAACAGATCAGTATCTGCTCGCTGGGGCAATTCGAGAACAAGACACAGCCAAACTCCATGGCCGAACGGAAGTCTGGTGCAACAGCAAGTGAGTATCAGCACTCCTGTGTTTCCCACACAGACTCTATATGCACCTGAAAGTTCTATCTGCCTTAGTGGCTGCACACGTACTATGTGTACCCCAATTCCAGAACAGAATTATACAACCATGAGGTAAATAGTGAGAGACTGCTTAGGGATGGTCTTATAACAAGAAAGAGTTAACACCCTCCCCCACTTTTTTCCCCCCCCCACTTATGCTTTTTCGGCATCCGACCATGTACTCCCAGGTCTCAGACCCTTCGCAATGCTAAGACATTAACAGTTCCCAAGACATTAACAGTTCACTAAGAGGTCCTAGAAGCGAGCACGTCCAAAGGACCAAACGCACGGTTCCCGCACTGGCTTGGGCGTCCCATTCAGGCGTCGTAGCGTCCATCTCGTTGTTGCTCGGGGAACAGCCGAATGCAGGCAGCATCTGGGGGCCATTTGGAGTCACGACTGCGGAAAGCCGCAACGCTGTTTGTGTGCTTACCAGTTTCTGTCACACCTTCCTGTACGCTCCATATTGCTCCTAATGCGTTCGCAGCTGGGCATTGGTGTGCTTTTGAAGCACTGACCGTGCGCTTCGACAAACTACACCAATGTATGAATGTTTTGCACCGAGCAGAAGCCACCCAGCTACGCTGGCTACACGCGTCACCATTGTCACTGCTCGCAGGTGGACAAAAGCCCAATAAAACTTTTGCGGCTTATTAAAAGGATTAACGGGAACTAAAATCAAGCAGCACCTGCTCGTCTGGGGCTATCATAAAGATTTGCTTTAAACTGGATGCAAGGCCGAACGTGAACAAAAAACCCGCGCCCCGCAACCCAATGTTACTAGATATGTGCCGCAACCCGCACCGCGCGTTTTGGTTAGGGCACGCCAGGCGGCGCCGCTGTTCTAAAGTGCAGGGAGAGCCCTGAGAGTTCGAGAAGCACAGATAGAGCAATGAATCAACGTAGGTGGGCAGCTAAAGTTTTCAGTTTCCATGAAAAGCGTGGACACGCAGTGGCTAAGGAAGACCAGAAGGCTAACGATGAAATACGGAAAGAACAGTGGAGAATACAAGACAGCCAAGGTAACTAAAAAAGAGGCAAGGCAGATAGAAACGAATAAAGGGAGAGGAAAAATTGAAGCTAAAACGTCGTTACAGATGAACAGGGCTGAAAAATTTGACATCAGAAAGGAAAATTTCTACGATAATTCCAAAGGCAGTGCTTTGCTTTTTGAGGCTAGAACAGGCTGCTTGCGAACTAAGAGCTTTGTGGGGAACTATACACAAAATGATGTGGTACTCGTGGTCTGCGGAAAAGAAACAGAAACTATGCGGCACATAGTGTAAGAATGCTAGGGTATCCATCCAAATCTAGAGGGAAATAGTCGGCTTCCAGATACCATAGGATTTAAGCGTTTAAAGGAGCCATGAAGAGAAAATGCAAGTTTGTTTTATTCGAAAGATTTCGTGTTTCCCCCAGCGCTTGTCCGGATAGAAACGATGCTTTATTCACTAAGAAATTAATCAATTTAAGTTAAAATTTTGATTTTCCCGCTAAATCGTTTGTTTTCGGGGTCTACAATGACGTGGAACCGACCGCTCTGCAGCGTAGAATGCCTTGATTCACGCGTCCGCCGTACAGGGTAGAGACACGTATACGCTGGCGCCGCCATTTTGTGTCGCTAAGATCTTATCTTAACAGAACTATAACTTAACAGAAATACAATCCAGGCATGATTGAACGAATAGCACTTGGGGGGAGATACGTTTAGGCCACGGAGATGTAAAAAATATACTCGGAGCACAAATAAATACAGGCTTGGCAGCCCCAGAGGGGGCTTCGTACATGCGGAGGTAAGTTTGCACCGTGAGCAAGAGAAAACGGACCCTAAGTTCAGGAACGCGTGCCTCTAAGTACAGAACTCGGTTCGAGACGAACCGGGGAAGGCCAAGACAAAATCGAAAAATGCGCCTCTCCAACAGGTATAACGGACGCAGTTTGTAGATAGGACAACTGCAAAACAAGACGCTTCCAAACTCCATGACTGGCCGGACGTAGGCTCGGTACAACAGCAAAAGTGTGTCCCGGCGCATTCCTGCTCGTTTCCCACATAGTCTTTTCATGCGGGCACGCATCCCCGGCACCACTGTAGCTTTTTTCTTCTTTCGTGGTAGTTAGTACACGTATATGGAATGACAATGATATATACGAAGACGTTTTTGTAAGTCACAGTACTTAGAATACAAAGTGAAAGAGGAAAGCTGGAATCACGCGGACCAGTCAAACATTGATACTCTTTGAGTGTAAGGGGGCAATGAAGAGCATCGAAACAGAACAGGATACGAATGAGGTGCAAAATAGTTTTGGTGACAGCAACTCTCAAGCTCAATTATAATTTACTGAAGTGAGACCTGGAGGATACCATTGGTTCAACGTGTTCCTCGAACATGTGCGTTTTTTTTTTTTTCCATTAAACTACGTAGGGCCACCAGAAAAAAAGGTCACTATCACTCCCCCTCCCTTGAGCAGTGGGAGTCTGCACTGACCAGCTCGGCGCCGGAGCATTGAATCGCCCTGGTGCAACGAGCCCTTGATTCGACGCAGGCTCGCGGCCTCCTGGACGTAGGAGGCTGACCACATCCCTTTCCAGCTCCCTTGGCTGCTCAATAAAAAACGTTTTTACCACCACCACCATACAAGGCACATCATCGCACGAAGCTAAAAGGTGTCGCAAGCTATGGGGCGTCACGTCAAAGTACTTCTGGAGTGCCCTTTGAAGGTTATCCCAGAACAGTATAGCTTCTTTGCAGTCAATAAAAGTGTTTAGTTGTTTCTGGGATACCACAAAGCCGGCAATTCACAGAAGACACGAAAATGTTTTTATTATTCAGCATGCAGCTTGGAAAAGAAAGTTTCTGTACACGGAGAACGAGGCATTTTACAAACTCCCGGATGAACATCATGTCCGGATAGACCATTGTACAGAGATCGTTCAGAAGGTGCAGGAAAGCGAATTGATAATAAATTTCTGTAAAGTGTTTTCCGTGACCCTGCGAATAAAGTCTGCCAAGGGGAAAAGCGAGCCAAAAAAACTTGAGAGAATTGCATGCATCGTGCATAATCATATCCCCTAAACATGGCCGTGAATAAAAGTGAGAAGAAAATACAATAGTAGGGATAGCATCTACGAACTACTTGACAAAAGCTCTAGCAATATGATGAGAACAGTCACGAAAAAAAATCCAGTGACACTGTTTAAAATGCGAAAGAATAACATTTTATTTCCGGCTATGCGATCCTAATGGTAGGTCTTTCGTGGTTATATCTCCTTCTGTTGCGACGTCTTCGTCATCAGAGCGAAATGCGTCTGGCGCGTTATCTTCGCGTCGTAACGGTTGCGGCGGTGTTGGCTGGGAGTGGTTTCAGCTGCAGCGAGTGCCTGCCTCTTTGCTCGCCGCGCGGCAATTCTGTGGCTCCTCGTACCTTTTGTAGCGTAAGCTACACTGGCCGAGGTTGAGCAGTTTCACGGGAACGTTGAAGGACCGTGATGCGCAAGCGCGAGGAGCATTGGATTGGATTGGACCGGATTATATTTGGATTGGATTTGGATTGGATTGGATTGGATTGGAAATCCAATCTAATTGGAGTACAGGGGCGGTATTCTCGAGTTTTGCCCCTTTTGCGTCCCTTTCAAAAGTGTCCCTTTTGGCGAGTCCTGATTGGCTAAAAGCAAACAACCGGAAGTGACGTCACGCAAGTGCGGCAAACCTACTGCCAACGCTTATTGCTTAACCGGAAGTACGTCACGATGAAAGGGACGCAAAAGGGACGTTTTCAAAAGGGACAGTTACGAGAATACCGCCCCAGGTGTCTAGAGAATTGGGTCTGCACATTCGCCGGCCTATGCATTCCAGAGGAGTGACATCATAGCCGCAGCAGACGCACTGGCGCCGGCGCGTGCCCAACTGTGCGCCTCCATTGCGCAGTAGCCAAGTCTGACGCTGCGCCGGAGCCGCTTGATAGCCGTTTCGCGTGGCTCTTGGAGAGCCATGCTGCGCATGCGCGAGGAGCAGTCACTGGAGTCACTGGACTGTGGCTGTGACTGTGATTGGATTGGATTGGACTGGATTGGAAATCGTTTTAGCAACAGTAAGCATGATAATCAGCTAATCCTAGACAACCAGGAAACCTAAGAATAAGCAGCTGAAACTTAGCTCACGCTACGTATGCCGAGCTAAGCCACTGCACTACGTAGCCGAGCTAAGCCACTGCTAATTTTTCTGAGGCGGGCTTCTGTCTTCAGGCTACCACGTTCCACAGCTGCCGCGGAGGTATAGACGCTGCGGAGTCTATCGCAGCGGGGACAGCACAGACATACAGAACCATGCCCAGTGGTGCGATCATGTGGTCTCATTATTATCAGCATGGCCATGATGATGACAATGATGATGGTGATGATTATTATTCCCTTGGAAGTGTTTGGCGAGTATTCACTAGGGAGACTGGCTGGTGCTGAAGCGTTAACTGTTCTCCGTTTGGAGCGTATAGGTCCAATTAAGTTTCCAGCAAAGACAATAGGGGCGTGGATAAAAAAGAAGTGCACTCTGTTGAAATCTCGAAATATGCAGTAATATGTCTCTACCGGCAGTTAAAACTATAGCACTGCACGGACCTGATTTGTAGGCCTGGGCCCGGTCATATATTTCTAAGAGATACCGCGTGTGCGTGAACAGGCCCGGGATTAGACGCTGAAAGAAATTTGTTTATTATATTTGGTTGAGTGTCTTCTTAGCGGGTAATCAGACGGAGCATCTACGTAGTCTGTATAGCCCGTCATGGATTGAAATGCAAAATTTACGGTTCAAGTAGTGCACGTACTTCCGCTTCAACCATCTTCAGTTCACGTCATATCGGCGTAATAATAGCTCGTTTTCTTACGTTAAAGCCACCATCACCTCTGTTGACCATATTCTTGGCTAAATCAACTGGTCGTCTAGGGCAAAAGTTGGTAGTGTTACGACTCCGTGCACCGCTACCCTGTTCGCGCGTGCTGCAAGTTGCGGAGTGCTCTGGTGCTGTGTAAGAAAGCTTCCTCAGACAGGCTACAGCTTGCCGGAGAACAGCCGGTGAGTGAACGCCTCGCTGTCGGTGACTCAACTTCGGCGGCTGCAAACGGATTTTCACGTAGAGACCTGTCTCGGCTAGGCGGACGCCGCAGCCGAGATCTCTCTCCCCCTCTCTCAGACTCAACAAGCGCTGCTACTGCCGGCCCCTCACGAACTCTGGAAAGAGCGTTGTGTGTCTACTATTTTCGGGCCATGTGCACAGTAGCATTGTGAAAGCCGCGCAGCCGTTACAGGTATTGTGTATAAAACCGCCCTATCCATGGATAGTTCGCATTCGTTTGGCAGCAGAAAATCGATGCTGTCGCCCTGTCGAGTCACGCTGTAACCTTGCCCGGAAGGGTATTGTTCCTGTATTGCTTCGGGTCATTTCTCACCATGCAGTAAACCAGTTAAGTTTGCCTTCGGCTTATTGTCATCTCCAAGGCCGCTGGCCGCTCTTTGCTGGCCGCTCTTTGCCACGCTACCACGCATAACGGAGGCGACGGAGCCCGGTTTGGGGACGCCTTCCCGACGGTAACAACTGGTGCCAGCGGTGCGAGATCCAACACCACGGACGTCAGGGCGGCTTCGGACCGTAGAATTCACGGTGGTCAATGGTGAGTGCGGTACCTTTCTTCACTGAGTTTTACCAGGCTTCTGAGGATAGCTAGTAGGACGTGTGTTTTTTTCGCGTGAAAAAACCGCAGTTGTTGGAGCTTGGATGTTGCGCTTGGATGTTTCGGACGCGCTGAGAAAGCGAGAGATGATACAGGCTATACTCGCTGTTGGGGCTGACGATGATGAGCTGTCGGAATGCATTGAGCTGATCAATGGCAGGAAGATCACTGAACGTCAGGCTACAGAGACATAACGCGAACGCCAAAAGCGAGCACAGGAGTTTGAGCGAGAGAAACTCCTACTCGAGCAGGAGAAAAGAAAGCGACAGCATGAGCTGGAGGTGAAGCGTCTGGAGGTCGAGGCGTCTTGACCTAGGCGTCCGACTGAGAGCAGCGGGCAGACTGCGGTGACTGAGCGACCTGCGTTGCGAATGAGTGAACTAACGCGACACTACAAGGTAGGAGAAGACATCGGTCTTTTTTTTTTTTTTTTTTTTTTGTCAATTTCGAACGTACGTGCGGGAAAGCCCAGTTTAGCCAAGACACATGGCCGCAAAGCGACTGCTTACGCTTTTGCCGGGCGAGTCAGCCGACGTGATGTCCCGCTTGCCAGAAGAAGAGGCGGAGGACTACGAGAAAGTAAAGGCGCGCCTCCTGCAGGCTGTCTCCAATGGCATTCCGCCAAAAGTTCCGTGAAGCCGAGAGAGCTAAGGGCGAGTCGTAGTTGGAGTTTGCCTATAAGTTGAGGGCTAACATAGAAGAGGGGCTCAAAGAGGCAAAGGCTTTCGTACACCACGACAAGGTGGTTGAGTGCTTCGGTCTATAACAGTTTTACTACCGACTACGGGAAAACATGAGGCACTGGGTGCAGGGCCGGCCTGGGGTAAATACCGCGCAGCTCAGCTCGCCGACGAGTTCGTCGCACGTCGAGGTGCGTAGGAGCCGAAAGACGGCCAAAAGAGTTCAGGCAGAGGCCTGACAAGTTGTGGCGGAAAGGCGTAGCTTCCTATGACAAACACGAAGCTAAAGTGACCGTATTCTGGGTAGTGAGGAAAACGAGAAGGGCGCAGACGCTGATGAGCAGCGCCGGAAGAAAGCTTTTGAAGCGCGCAAACCGTCTGCGTGTTGTAACTGCGGCGAGACGAGATATTTCGCTTCGAGTTGCAAGAAAGGCAAGCTTGTCTTTCACGTAGTAAACCAGAGTGAGGACAGCAGGCTCGTGGTCATTGGAAAACCGTGCCGAGAATCCGCGACGGTAGACATGATCCACCCATCGTAGGTAAAACCGCTGATCAGCTGACGGGGCAGAGTGTTTGGGTGAAGCAGGCCGTAGCAGCACGGAACGTGCGCCTGCCAATTGCTAAGGTCAGCATCGGAGGTCCGTTTGGTGAACAGGGGCCGAATTCTCTAAAACGATGGGGCGTCGCTTTGAAACGACGGGGTAGCGCCATGTGTTCTAGGGTTGGGGCCGTCGCTTTGGGGAAGCTGTGCACACAGTGTGAGCCACAGAAAAGCCCTGTGGCAAGGGCGCGAAGCGACGCCCACAGCCCCCCATCATTTCACTTGACGCTTCGCGGCCTTACCACAGTGCTTTTCTGCGGCTCACACTGTGTGCACAGCTTCCCCAAAGCGACGGCCCCAACCCCAGAACACATGCATTTGCATGGCGCTACCCCGTCGTTTCGAAGCGACGCCCATTTTTTAGAGAATTCGGCCCCTGGTCACCCAGGCGGCGGTATCCCCACAACTTCTTCCTGAATACGGATACCTATTCTCGAACAGGTCCAATCAGCTGTTGCGCGAGGAAGGTTTCATTTCCGAAGTTTCGAAGCGCTACCGAGAAAGAAAGCTGAGATCGCTGCGAAAGGCGCGAGTAAGGATAGTGTCGCCACCTCTGGGAGGAACGGGTGACTGGGAGAGATAGCGATGATAGCGCATAAACGGGGGCTCACGACAGAGGGCAGATGTTCCACTTTCTTTCAAAAGAAATCTGCGTCTGTTTCAATGATAATATATGACTTACCACATTTTCCCCTTTGCTTTCCTTGGATTTCTTGACTGCCTACCCATATTTCTGTCTTAATTTAACGGGCCCCTTATTTTCCATTCGAATTCGCCACATGGATAGCGAGGGTCTCTGCTCTGGCAGTCTTGTTGCCATAGGTATACCTTAGGAGGGTTCAACGCTGGTCAACCCCTTTCGACATGTCGAACAAGCTCGAGCTTCGTTTTAACCCGGGGGTTAAAACGAAGCTCCTCTTCACCCTGAGTAGCCACAGTGGCGCTGGCTACCACCCTAAGCGCAGGAAACAATTACCTTAACATAAGTATTCGAGAAAGTGGAGGAAAGCACAGCCCTGCCGGTAGCGTAGTGTTCATCGCGCCAGACGCGTATTCTGGAGCTCGTGGGTTCGGATCTCACCCGGCGGGCATGTTTTTCTCCACTTTCTTTCTTAACTGATAACAAATGACTTACCACATTTCCCCCTTTGCTTTCCTTGGTTTTTCTTGACTGCCTACCCAATAGAGAGAGGTCGGGGGAGGGGAGGCAGCACTCTCCGGGAAAATGAAAACTTTCCGCCTATGGCGAGAGAAGTGGCCTGTTGAATCCCGACTGTTGGACATTTCCATTGACCCGAAATGTCACCCTTTCGAGTTTGTGTGCTTGGATAAAGTACTACTGTGCAAAAATGCAACTAGTATAATTAGTTAATCTCGTATTTTCGTCGCAACTAAAATCCTGGCAGAGCTTCAGTGTGGATTGTCTTCGCACTTGCCGGCGATGCGGTTGTGTTTTTAGGTGCGGAGTACCTTAGGACCGCACAATGTCCGTCCGAGTCCGTGCGCACAGCATTTACCATCGCAAAAAATCACACAGTCACCGGCAGGATTCCAGCCTGTGTCTGGTAGACCAGACAGAGTTAGTGTCAGTCGTCTTACCCACTAGGGTACGACCGTGAGTTAGTACCCGAGAGCCAAACGGCTTACTCCCTCTCCTGTAACGGTGCGGAGCACCTTAGCACCTCCCAATGTCCGTCCGCGTCCATTCGTGCGCACACCACCATCAAGCGAAAATCAAGCGAAATTCGATTTGAGCCGTGAGTTGCAGTTTCATTCAGGGAATAATCAAGGTGCAACTCATGGCTCAAATCGAATGACGGTCGGGGCGCAAATCCGATGCCACTCGGGGGCGCAACTGTGATATCATTTCGAGTCCCCGTACTGCGCACCCTCGCCATCATCCACGGAGTGGAGGTGCTGCCATTTTTTGTGTTGTTCTGTCGCTTGCCTCACCTAGCCAGAGACGTTCCTAGGGAATCGTCCAGTGACCGGCCCGGTGAACCTCCTGGCCCAAGCCAGGAGTCAAGCGCCTGTCCAGCACTTCTCTTCGAGAGCCTCCCTCCGGACAACGGTTGAAGACCCTTATCCATCGGGATCTCAGACCCCCGGCGGAGAAGCTGTTACGATTCAGTGCGGCGCTACCATGTTCGCGCGTGCTGCAAGTTGCGTAGTGCTCTGGTGGTGTTTCTCTGGCGCTTCAGCGCAAGCGAGCCATGTGACTATAGGCGAGGGTTTAACGGCTGCTTCGCCGGCGCGGGGTCACTCACCCTCGCCATCGATGGCGCGCCGGCTCGGCTGTCTGTGCGTGCCCTTCAGCGCAAGCGAAAGGATGAATCCAGTCATCCAGTAGATGTAGATAGATGGCAGGTTGCGAAATCTCAAGCCTAATGCAAATTTTCATAAAACGCTGTGTGCTCGTGATAACCAGGTTTCGAAGGGTTAAACCTGAGCCATTTTTGCGTGAAAATAGTAATTTCTGAATGGTACCAAAGAAAAAATTGGAAAAAGTACCGGTCCCGGTGGGATCCGAGCCCACAACTTTGAGATAAAGCCCACCATGCTCTACCAACTTGCCTAAAGGAGTGACTCAATTCCCCTCCGTTTCCTTGTGCACTTATGTGCATGTAAGTGCTTCCTGGCCTCAGTGGTGTAACCAGCGCCGCCCCGCAACATTGGGGTAAAGGCTGACCTTCTTTTTACTCCCCACGGAAATGGCTGGAGCGTCTACACAATGTCAGGAGCAGTCCACTGGCCATGAACCCTCGTAAGCCACCTGTGGCACCAAGATTCCCAGAACCGAGGCCCTCGCTAGGCATGTAGCTTATGATAATTGGGAACGAGGGCCTCATTGAATGAACTTAAGTGAATGCCAACAGTCAAGAACACCAATGAGGGCATAGGGAAGGAAGACCGCATTTTTTTGTGCACGAAATTAGACTCTGGGATGGTAAAGAAAGTAGACGATGTGAAGCCTTGGCCAATCTCCCTGTGCGGGTATGAGCCAACACTCTAAGGAGGAGGAGGCGGCGGAGTCGAAGATTTAGAAGAAGAAGCCGCCGAATGCATTTTCCATGTCGTCGTATCCGCCCCGAAGAGCCCAACGCTCTATTCCATCGCCGGGGAAGACGTGATAAACTTAACCAGGCGCACCGATGGCCAACCGGATCATGTTCTTAGACATCGAGGCCGGGAGTGAGCCGCTGGAACGCGATGTGATGGATTTGCACGCCGACGCGGTGCCCAGGACGGAGGAAAACTTGCGGGCGCTGTGCACGGCGAAGAAAGGGTTCCGCTCCAAGGGGTCTACCTACCGCCGACTTCACGAACCCCCTCCGGGTCAGAGGCAAGTCCCTCTACGGCTGCAAGTTCGAACACTAGAACCTCCGGCTAGAGCACACGGGCCCGGAAATCCTGTCCAAGGCGAACGGTGGCGCGACCCCCAACGGCTCGCAGTTCTTCCTCACCAAGGCCAAGGCCAGCTAGCTCGACAGGACGGCCATGGTGTTCGCCGGCAGCGTCAAAGGGATCAAGAAGGTCGAGAACTTCGGCTAGCCCACATCCAAGAAGACCTTCGTCAGCCACTGCGACCAGCTTTGAGGTGGACTCCGCTCGAGAACTCTGAGTATCCAGCCACTCTGGGAAATTTTGCAAAACTCCCCGTTTGACTGTGCTGTGGTGTTGATATTCTTTCATTTTTTTTTTACAGATTTTTTTAGAGCGTTTATTTTGCCACATGGCATAAATAAGGGGTATGATTTGATGATGAGGAAAGGTGATTAGATGAACATGAAAATGTTCGCTTCGCGTATAAAGTCTAGGCGGGAACGATGATGGGGCCCATATATCCATGCGTGGTATGGGGATGCGTCGTCTACGCGGAGGCCCGTCGCCGCAAGATGTCGCAGTCTCGTAGGACGCAAAGCGAGGCAATTCCATAGCAAGTGATGCAGGTCGGCTATTTGCTCAGACATTTTGTATTCGTTTGCTGTTTCGATGGGTTTATTGCTTTTCATTTCTTCTTTTAGTATGCCGAGTTTCGAGGAATATGTTTAGTATATAGTTAATACTAATTAAAGTGACGCTCCCTGTTGCTTGTCGCTTTTCCTGTTTAGCAAGGTGGGGTCTCCCCGTGTCTCCTCTACAGTTTCCCGCCTCCCAAAGCGACGCCCACGCCCAAGAATACATGCATCCGCGTCGCTTCCAAACGACGCCCCCTTTTTTTTTTGAGAATTCGGCCCCAGCATGTGTCACGAGCTCGTGAAAGGGACCCTGCAACACTTTCGATAAGCGCTTTCACTCTTTCCTTCGCGTCTGGAACCACTGCGAAAACTATACTTATCGCCAGCACGGAGAGGCACTGCGTGATTGGTTCGTCACACCAGATATGCCTTCCATTTCTGCTTTGTTTTTGTGACTTAAAAAAAAAAAACTGCTATCGAAAACCGTTCATTGCTGAAACTGAAGAAAAACCGGCCACCAGATTACTCCTTAGTGATGTAATTCGAGCCGTCGAAGAACGTGGAGACCGGGAAAGAGAGAAAAATCTTTTGAGCGAGTTTACTACACGTTATCTTATGGGAATAGAGCAGGAATTTTTGGCTGAAGCATTTTGCGACCCTCTAATCTAAGCACTGGGTGTGTTGGGTGGCTACGTTCAAGCATTTAAGATAAAAAAAAAAGTTGAAAAAAGTGTTGCAGGGTCCCGTGAATGTATTGGAGCGAGGCCGGCGGTTGCGGGCGCTGCCCGCTTGCGCTTTGATAAGCGAATGACGATCGCTCGACTGGCCTATCATTCAGCGCCCGGCGTGCCGTGCCAACGAACTGCATGCGGCCTGGCGCGAACAACGGGCCTCCGTGATTTGCCAGTCCTAGGTACTCCTATAGAGAACGAGTTGCCTTATCGGCTGTGCCTTATGGGTACATTTGGGATTTGCCCTCAGTATAGTAGTGATCGAGGAACTTCTGCGCCCGCAACGCCATGTTCTCGCAATGCGAGCGAACAGGGTACACGTGGCCGTGATCAGGGCTAAAGGGTGTGATAATCAATTATGGCCATTATTAAAGGGCATCAGTTCGTCTGCGCGATGAAACTTGGCATAGTTGTACGCGTGGCGTTATCCTGTCTCACAAGGAATAGAATTGCACAGAGGAATATATTAATTTCGCTTGCGCAGTCACGTTTAGGCTACAGCCACGTTTAGGACACCATATGTACCGGGAACGCGCAGTTTTGATCGCCAAAAACGTTATGTATTGGTACTGCAGAGGGCCTTTCAGAAACTGGCGCAGGATAGGTCGAGCAATCACTTTACAGCTGGCACTGTAAAGTGTTTGCCAGATTGCTTCCTGACCAGTCAGCAGATCTGATAATCGGGAGCGCACTGCGTCGCCACTGTACGAACGGACGGGAGAGAAAAAGCGCTGAAGGGTGCAACGGCCCATCCGTGCCTTATTTCCTCGCACAGTGATTGAACGCCTCTGAGTCTGGCATGTCTAACAGTCTTTCTTAGACTACTTCAACCCGGAAATTTCGGTCTGTGTGTCTCTACGTCTGTGCGCCTGTCCCTCAATTCCGCCACCCGGCCAAAAGTTAAAAGTACTCTTGAACAAGGAGTTTATACAGGTAGAACCAATCCATACTAAACGTGGTACCATATTTCGTTCTTGTCAACATTGTTGAGCAAAAAGAAAACATTTAGCGTACTTGAGGCAGAACATCAATCATAGCTGGTACTAGCGGCGTTATTTTAAATAAAAATTAATGTTTGCTTGACTTTTTGCGATATCAAACAAAAAAATCTCGTTGAAAACAATGTTTTGTCCCCAAAATACAAGGATGATTTCTCGTGATGTAATCCTTGGTTGGCCAATCCCACACTGCGAGTATGTGCTGCCGTGGAAGTATAGGACCGCAGCAACTCTCGGGTATACGCACTCCTTAGGCCTAACGTTTTTGGGGTCTATGGCCTGAACCCGGTACACGCGGCTTGGCGTAGAATGAGCACTTTTTTGAGTGGGTGCCGGTTCAAAGTGTTAAACCACAAAATGTGACGTTAGGCCTAACGTCCTAAACCTCAAAATGCGACGTTAGGCCTAACGTCCTGCGGCTAGCAGTCATACGGCATGCAGAGAAACGTCATTCTCATCGTGCGTCGATCTGTGGATAACGGTGTCGACGTTCACCTCAGAATATGACATTAGGCCTATGTACGTCGCGCCGTTGCACGCCTGCGTCCACTCCTCTCTCCGCCGCATATCAACCTTTAGCGGAGGGGGCCTAACGGAGCTGTCGCCAAGTTATGCAGGGAAGCGTTGTAACTTTTCTACACTTAGACCACGATAATCATCATCATAACCGTCAAAGAAAGTAGACCTTCCTGCAGTGCGTTTTCGCGTGAGGACATCATCAGTGAGAGGCTGAAAGCTTCGCTTTAACAGGACGGGAGCGCTATTTGTTCCTCCCGGTTGTCGTCGTTCTTTTCGCGCTTCGTTTCACTGTGCACCCTTACCAATTTGCCCAGCTTTGTTTGTTACTTCAATATAAACGGGTTCGCGCCCGAGCGTAGACCTCGTGGCGGCATTCCAAGTCCAACAGTAACGAAAGCTTCCAGTAGATGGCGCCCAAACCCCCACCGTGTTCATCGTGGGAACAGCGAGACGGGACGGGAAGAGCATGAGAGGTTGGCGGGGGAGACAAGAGAGACATTTGCGTGGCTGGGGCGGAGAAGACTGTCGTCTGTCGACGAAGACCTCGTGGCGGCATTCCAAGTCCAACAGTAAGGAAAGGTTCCAGTAGATGGCGCTCAAACCGTTCATCGTGGGAACAGCGAGACGGGACGGGAAGAGCGTGAGAGGTTGGCGGGGGAAACACGAGAGGCGTTTACGTGGCAGGGGCGGGTCGTCTGTCGACGACATTCGCGGGGAAGCAGATAGGCGGCCAATTCTTTTAGCTGGTTTTCTATAAATCGACGCTATTTTGACACCAACTCCGTTTTGATACCGTTCCATCTTCCTTTGCCAGGCGATAGTATATCGGCTTTTGATAACCACGCCTGTCGATATCTCAAAGAGAGTGTAATGTTCGCCGAATATTATGAATGGCGGCTGTGACCAGCACGGGACGTGCTAACCGTCAGTGAGGCTTCGAATAGCTTTTAAATGCAGAGCATTTCAGTAACTCACGATGTCACCCGCGTTGGCGTCCGTAGTCCGCGTCCGCATCGCTCCCCCTACACTATATAAAAAAATAATACTTGCCGGCGCCACGTTTCGATCCTACGACTCTGCGGGCGGAACGCAAGGTGCACGGTACTCTACCAACTGAGCCACAAAGCCGACACAGAACGGAAGGTTACGAACGTGCCTTATATCCTTGACTCATTCAACCGTCGGCCAGAGGTGCGCCCTCTCCCCCGCGTCCTCCTCGCCTTCTCTCCGCTCGCAACGCCCTCTCTCGCCGCGTTCGGTTCGGGCGCACAACAGGTGGGGACGTGCGCAACACCCTCTCTCGCCGCGTTAGGTTCGCGCGCAAGAACAGGTGGGGCGCTCTCTCGCCGCGGTCGGTTCGCGCTTAAACCACATATGTCGTTCGCGCGCGCTGCGGTCGCTAACATCTGTGGCGTGATCGTGACGTCAGCATCACGCGTTCGCGTGGTGGCGATTTCGGCGCTATAACACTCTCTCGCAAGGGGCATTGGATTGGATTCGATTGGATTGGCTTGGATGGGCTTGGATTTGGATTGGATTGGATTAAAGTGGATTGTGTTGGATTATGTTGCGTCATAGCCGCGCCACGTTGCGTCATAGCCGCTCCACGTTGCGTCATAGCCGCGGCAGGGGGTTCACGGCACGTTTCACCATCGACTTCATCGACAATGTCTACGCTGGAAGACAACAATTACAACAACAACAACCAATACGTAATCCATACGACTTGCAGGCGCGCCCCCCCCCCCCCCCCGCAGAAATGCTCTGCATTTGATCGTGCCCCTCGCGAGGGGGATGTTTTCTTTGCATTTTTTGAATTCCTAACATATATAACGCTAGAGGTGGCTGAACGCTTCGGCCGCTTTCGGCATCCAGAATACCCTGCTTGAGAGCCCCTTGTTACGATTCAGCGCACCGCTACTCTGATGATGATGATGATTTCTATTGGTTTCCCCTTTGTATCGGGGTGATGACATGTCATCTGACCAAAAAGGACTAATATACCTATGTTTTACACTTTTGGTTCAATACTAGCGCTGCTTAGGGCAGGCACAAAAAGCTTATTAGGCACAAAATACTTTTTTTTCCCTGTTACAGGTGGTAACTGTCCTAGGCAATATTCCCCTCTCTGCTTTTCGTCCACCAGCATTCTAATCTTCTTTTCGTCCCCTCGACAGCCTTGAAGTTAACTTCCTCTGTGATACCCTTAAATCCTAGGGCTTCTGAAAGCCCAATATTCCCTTCATGTAGATTTGGATGGATACCCTCACATTCTAACACGATGTGCCGCATAGTTTCTGTTTCTTTTCCGCAGACCACGCATACCCCATCATTTTGTGAATACTTCCCCACAAAACTCTTAGTTCGCAGGCAACCTGCTCTAGCCTCAAAAAGCAAAGCACTGCCCTGGGAATTATCGTAGAAATTTTCCTTTCTGATGTTCATCTTCTCAGCCCTGTACATCTCTAACGACGTTTTAGCTTCCATTTTAGACTCTGTTCGCGCGTACTGCAAGCTTTGTGCAATGCTCCAGTGCTTTGTGACAGAGCCTACCACTACGTGCGGCTTTCGCGTGGGCGCATCGCTGGCGGTGACTGAAGCCGTTGCAGCGACAGCCAACGAATCAAGTTGAGCCCCGACCCGGCGAGGCGGACGCCGGAGCCTAGATATCCTCTGCCCCCTCTCTGACTCAACGAGCGCCGCTACTGCCGGTCCCTCATGAACTCTGGAAATAGTGTTGTGAGTGTCTGTACTATTTTTGGGCCGTGCGCACAGTAGCATTGTGAAAACCGCGCAGCCGTTACGGCTATTGTGTATAACACCGCCCTCTCTGTGGATAGTTCGCATTCGTTTTGCAGCAGAGAGTCCATGCTGCCGCCCTGTCGAACCACGCTGTGACCTTGCCCGGAGGTTCCTGCACTGCTTCAGCTGTACCTGCAGCAAACCAGCTAAGTTTGCCTTCGGCTTCTTGTCGTCATCACCAAGGCAGCAACTTTTGCTGGCCGCTCTTCACCACGCTACACATGACGGAGGCGATGGAGGCCGGTTTGGGCACGCTTTCCTAAAGTAATAGTATGCTGAAATTTTTGGTGCCGCGTTTCAATGCAATGTACGTGCCTTGAATTGTTTTACCTGCAGTGGTTGCCCAGCGGTGTTGTTTACCTAGCACGCCAGTTCGATTCCCGGCCACGGTAGCCCCATTTAGACGGGCGGGATATGTGTAACACACGTCTGCATAGACACAGGGGCAGAGTTCCAGGATGCCTGAATGAATCCGTTCCCCGCTACGGCGTTCCCTCTAATAACATCTTTGGTATGTTATAACAAAATTATATAAAATCTTGGTGCGGCACATGAAATGTCATTGAAATAAGAGTGAAGTGACTATCAGACCTAGCAAAACACGTTTTTAAAACGATGCGTATACAACTAACATCAACAAGCGCGTGGAAGCTCAGAAAATTATTCTTAATGCTATTTTCTACACTTCACGTCAGAAATATTGTTACGCGGTAATATTCTCGTACCAATATTAATGGCTCAGGCCTACGGCTTCAAGGCCAAACCCGGTCCCGGCCATGGCTTCGAGGCCGAGCCCGGCCCGGCCCTGCCCGCCGATAAACGCTGCGGGCCGGCGGGCTGGGCCCGGGCTTTCGTGTCAGCTCGGGCCCGTGTAGTGCCTACTCAAAACTGCTTTTAAATCAATTTTACACTCGTTTCATGCCCGCACAAGTACAATAATAAATGAGGCTGCTCCGAGATTTGAACCCACAACCGCCACGTGGAAGACATATACTCCATACCCCCAGTATTCAACAGCAGCGCCCCTAGCGGACTTCCGGATTTATGGCTTCAACTTGCCGGTACCACGTTTTCCATTATTACAATATTCTATTCACTGTGTCACGGCGAGAAACGCTTTCTAAAAGGCCAGCCTCGACCGATGACGTCACGTCGGCCAACATAGCGGCGCCCATGGAGCAGCGCTGTAAACCGTCTATAGTTCACGGTACGTTTACTTCAATAAAGTTTAGTCAGTCAATCAGGTCATTTTTGTCTCCATAGTGCTCTTCTATAGGCAAAATCGTTTTTGGTAGATTTCTGAATAAGTAGGTGAGTGCCGTCGCCGTGCAACCTTCGTGTAAACTTTCAGTAGCTCAATCGGGCCCGAGCCGTGGCGGTATCCCGCAGCCTTCCAGAATAAGGCGATGTCATCAACTGTTATCCTATTCTCTTTTTTTTATATCGGCTCAAATAAATGATTTTCCTCCTTCTTATTTATTGTCCTTGCGCTGAGGCATATACGCGTGGCGGTGGCACTGAGCTTCGGCGGCCGTTTCCGCGTTGGTGTTCGTAGCAGACAATGTGGTTTATGTTGAGGCTCGGTAGCCGTACCTTGAACAAACGTCAGTGTTGAATATTAGCTGCTCACTAAAAACTGCACGCTTCGGCCGGGCAGTATGTGCTCCTGAGCTAAGTTAATGCCGTCGACACTGCACTCCATTACGCTAAATGTGGGCCTTACAACTGCCACAATCGGGCTTGAAACAAACCGGACAAAACAATTTTTGTGATCCCTGAATTTTTTATATACGGGGCCAGGGAAGGCTAACGACGGTGGTACTATGTTTCGAAGGGGAGACCAATTCATGGGAGTAGGTCGTTGTGACTGGGTGTCTCGGTATGGGCCTTCGACCTTTCCAGCACACTCTCGACCTCCTGCGTTGAAATAAAATACCGTATTGTTTTTATATACAGATACAGATGGGGTTCACGGCCCGGGTGCACAGAAATTTCTGTTTTGCCGACGCAGTACACAGGCGGGGTTCCGTACGTGGCGGCGTGCAACACCGCCTGCAGGACTACGTCACAGCATCCACAGGGCCCACGCATGTGTTTACAATCGAGCGATGTTGAGGCATAGTTGTCTGCTAATCACCTCGTTTGTCGTATTGTACAACTCGAAGCTGGCGACGACCTCTGATACACCAGTCGTCGACTGCAGGGTGAAGCTCAGTTGCGCACCTACGGTTTCGAAGAGCATTTTTACGCGGACACCGCAACTACGGGTCCCAACTGATGCACTATTGCACTTATTGCACTACCACCATAGCAGGTGCAGTAGTTCTCTGCACCACAGCGGCTGCA
The DNA here is from genome assembly GCF_048455015.1 of Haemaphysalis longicornis. Classification (NCBI taxonomy): domain Eukaryota; kingdom Metazoa; phylum Arthropoda; class Arachnida; order Ixodida; family Ixodidae; genus Haemaphysalis; species Haemaphysalis longicornis. The sequence goes on from NW_027526203.1 coordinate 395,955,387, forward strand.
CCATGAGCAATCTAGAGGCGCGGCGCAGGGCACATTCCATGCAGCGAAGAACCAAACGCTCTGATGCAGCGCAGCATGAACCGCGGTGCAAGCGTGACGCTATAGGCCTAACTTTGGGCAAAAGTTCGGCCTGAAGACATTCTAAGCAACTTCATGCTCATTGTACGCGGAGCTGCGGGTGCCGGTTGACGACGTTGTGCCCAACGTCGGGCCGTCGCATATCCACGTCACCACAATGCGTCTACCGCGCATCAATTTTTGAGCAAGCGGGTTATTAACGGTAAAACCAAGAAGGGTTCAAAAGCGCTGATTTCACAGACGTTCCACTTGAGCTTGCGCGGAAAACAATAGCAATAAAATACCCGCTTCCATCTTTGTCAGAATAACGTTCTACTTGTATGCACATGTCATACGCAGTATACCTGAGTGATGGAGTCCGGTGATTCTGGCTTCATAGTGATTGTCCACAACCGGCATGGGGAGGAAGCGTCTCCGAACTCGCCGACGTCAACATAATGTCCGGTGTACTTTCTTTTGAGGTCTGAAAAGAGGAACAAGGCAATTTTGTCTGAACAGCGCACATCTTCGTGGTCATACATCGACACACAATTTTTCGTCTTGCCTACGTTATACGAAGGTCATTATCATGAATTTATAAGGACGCGCACAAGATTATGCACAGACGGCCAAATCTTTAACGATAGCCTGCGCGAGCGGAGATTTTTCAGTCTTATGACGCTCTTAGGAAGGAACAGCCTGGCAGACGATGGGCCTGGTCTGAACTAACTGGCTTCCGACCTGTTTTCAACTTGACCTGTTTGCAACTTAATTGGCTTCCGTCATACGCCGCTGACGCATGAAAAGTCGGCCAAATCTTTGACTATAGTTAAATATTTGGCCGACTGTATACTCTGCTTTACAACTGTTACAACGACGACGGACGCATGTATGCTGCTGTTTTATGAACTGCCATTGCGTTTAAATCCACTTTTTTTAGGTGGGCTGACTACTCTGTCATTTCTGTGGATTGGTCCCCTAGCCTTTTAAAAAGCACTGACCAGTTCATCAACCTTATCTGAGGAAAAGTTCTTTTTAGGCACTTGGCTCTAGGTGTCATGTAAAGCATCGTAATGCTTTCTACCTCTCAATCATTATATTTTGTTTGGTTTTCGCCTGGAATTTCAGTTGTTCATGAAGAATAACATGTCTCAAACAGTTGATGCTGAGCCAGCTTCATTACCGGCAGCCAGGGCGGGGGGAACAGAGTATACATGTGCTACATTACATCGCAGTAGATGCACTTTCAAACTCCCCGCATACAGGTCAGTACGCTGAGACATCACGCAGCGCCAAACGCAAAGCTTGCATTGCGCAATGTCATAATGTACACTGAACTTTTTTTTAATGGAATCGTGTGTTGGGGATCGCTATTGACATGGTCTGCCCCCTCATTCCCAATTATTGCGGCGAAGAAAAGAGGCAGGAGGGTTTTCTTTGTTTCTTTTTTCTTCTGTGTTTTCTTGTACTATCAGCCCAGCGCCGCGGTTTAGAAAGGGTAACAATGGCAGCACACGAGGAAGCCTTCGTGCATTCTGTGTGCACGAACGCAGGCGGCTAGGTGTGCCTATATTCACCTGCACGTACTATGGCAGTGTATGGAGCATATACGTTCGAATAGGTGTCCAAGAAGAGTGGCGGGACAGCTGTCCCGATGCTTGGATTACCTCAACCGGCAGCTGTAATTCTGTAAATGTAAATTCTGCTCTATCCGGCCTAGTTTTTAAAGCACGTGTTCTCAGGTTCGTGCATACCCTGTCTAACAGTACTGGCGTCTAACATGGCCCCTCTTCCGTAGCAGCTGCGGAGGAGCGCAGGTCCGCGACGAAACTTCGGGACATGAACTAGCCGTGCCGTGGTAGTCCATGCTGACTGCAGTGACATGTGTCGACACTCTTGTCACGCAGCAGTAAGGAAAGTGACCGAGCAACGGCGACCAAGGATAACGCTCTCAACTCTTCGTTCTATTTTATGTTTAATATGATAAACGTATCTTGGCGAACCCTCGCAAATTTTTGGCGACAGTTTTTGATGCCAATTTTCTGACGTCATGTTTTGAGGGCCTCGATCAAATACATTTTGTGGCGCCAGTGTTGTAGAGTTCCTACTGTTTTTATAAATTCCCTGTGTAAATAAATATTTACATGGTACTTGAAGCACTAAACTTCTAAGGACTATTTTTTTAAATCTAAGGTGCCGTATGTGGTGCTTTTTACGTCGTATCAGGCCAAGCTGCAGTCAAAAGTTGCGCTTACATGCGGGTAAACTCTCCCGGTGCTGTACCGTATTGAAGAAAAAGAAAACCATACATCTATCGCGGTCCCAGCACTCAGATCCCTGTATATACGGCGCCTCGTTCACGAGTGGTGTGTCTGGGAACGTGCAAAAGATTACAATTGTGGTTAAGTGCGCAAGTGCACGCACGCGCAGTCGCCAGCTGCGTGTACCGAGTGCCCTACCGCCTCGTGAGCTCAGCAGCAGTGCGGCAAAGCGTCTTACACGAGAAGACCTTCTCTTCGGCCTGCTGGAGCTGCTCCCGGGAGGAGGGACACCAGCGTGCCAGTTTCATGGCGTGGCAGATCCCGAGAGCGGACGCGCCTCCTGAAGTCGAGACGCGGAGTCCCCTCAGCAGCGACGCGGGGAAGCCGTCGGTGCTGGTCAGGGCTGGGAAAAGCATGGCATGGAACAAAAGTCAGTTGTCGGCCGCTGTCACAAGACCGTAGCTGCAGCAAGAGCTGTACGACACGCCCGCGCGTGACTCCGCATTAAACGAGACATAACATCGCGAAAAGCTGACGGGGAATTTCCAAAACCCACAACACAAGCGCTGACACAAGGAAAAGACACAGACGGGGCCAACGTGCAAGCAGTGTGGTGCAAAAGAATATGTTGTTCGGCAAGTTGGTACTCGGCCCACAAGAAATCACAGCGCGAAAAGTTGGCGAAGACTGACAAAGACATATAGGATAAGCGCCGACTGGCAAGAGCATCCACATTGGGAAGAGCGAACTCTATAGAAACCGAAGCGAGGACTTGCCCGTCCATAAAGTGTCTGTTGCAATGTTTGCGGCGAACCTGCGCCTCCGTACTTGAGTCGCACGCGCTGTGCGATTGTAATAGCTTCCCATATTTGCCAAGTTGGACCTGGGCGTGACTATACTGTCCATCCATTATTGCAAGTGAGCTATGACCCGCCTCCGCAGTGGGCTCCGCAGTAGGATCCGCAGTGGGCAGTGGACTCCCAGATGAGCTCAATATTGTTCTCAGTGCACTTCATTTTCTCTTCCTTCAAACCGAATCACTTCATCATTATCTAAGGACAAACGTATCTTACTTGTTCAGATTGCGCTCTTGGTAACCTTTGCCCAAGCTACGCCCGCCCGTAAACGTCAGAACACCCAGTTACAGATGCGTTTTAGCTGCTCTCCCAGCTGGCTTGTTACTTCTCAAAGTACCCACGCGGCGTGTTGCGTGAACACGGAGTGACACTCTGCTCTCTGGACAATAACCCTGGAACTTACATGGGGCTCACATTTTTGCGCGCATTTTTTGTACGTAGCGGAAACTATTCAGCTGGGTCCTACGTTTTCGATATTATCTTTTGAAGGCCAAAATAGTACGTAATATGTGAACCATTAAGGAAAGGCACTGCCCATGAGGCTTATACATACGATCTTTCCATGCGTCCCACTATTTTAACAGGTCAGTTTTGTCACATTGGTTGCATACATCGTAAGAGTGGCGTGAATTTATTTGTCTCAGTGATGACGAGAATATGCGTACCAGGGCCCACTCTCACGAAGCTGTCCGCCCGTGAAATATTGCAAGAGCAGTTTGTGACACTTGCGGGCGTAGCGCAAAAATGGACACAGGACAGGGGAAGGGACGAAGACGAGCTCTACGTCCTGTCCATTTTTGCACTACGTCTACAAAAATGCATCATAAACAAGCCCAACTTCAAACCCTCGCCCCTTGGCTATCAAGTCGTTTTTTGTGTGGAACCAACTGCGCGTGCATGGCGCTGGCGAATCCCAAGCTGCATGGTTTTACGAAGTTGTCCGAGCCCGGCACATGTGCGCCTCAGGCAAGGTGTCGGAACAAAATATTTTGCATTCCGGTTTCTGTTTCGTTGTTCCGTTTCGGTTCAGCTCCGAAACGAAAAAAAGAACGGAATGGTCCGGTTCAGCTCAGGAACAACAACAACAACAAAAAAAAAAAGCTGCAGCCGACACGATGGCATAACCGTGGATTTCCTGAAGTGGGGAGGAGATATAGTACCGGAAAAACATGCTGCACTATTTTCAGAATGCTTAAGGACTCTAAAACTGCCCATAGCCTGGAAAAACGCCAGCATTATTCCGATACATAAGAGGGGAGATCCCAAGGATCTCAAGAATTACAGACCCAGAAGCCTACTCTCAGTTGTTTACAAGCTGTTTACCAAAATTATAGTTATCCGTATTGGAGACAGCCTGGATTCCCAACAACTCAGGGAGCAGGCTGTGTTTAGGGAGGGGTACTCAACCATGGATCACATCCATGTTGTCAAACAAACAAGTGATAGAAATATCCGTGGAACACACTAAAACCCCTTCACATGGCATCTATAGACTATGAGAAAGCATTTGACTCAGTACAAACCGCAGCCGTGCTAGCAGCATAAAGGACCAGGGAATAGAAGAGGCCCTACCATGGAGGAAACTTTTTCTTCCTCCATGGGCCCTACATAAGACTTCTAGACGACACATAAAAGGGATGTGCGGGCAGAACAACACTTCACAAGCGAAGCGATAAATCCCCCATCCAAGGGGGAGTCAGACCGGGAGATACTATTTCATCAAAACTATATATTCACAGCACGCCTGGAGAATGTATTCAGAAAGCTTGACTGGGAAAACACAGGATTAAGGATAAACGGAGAATTTTTGAGTCCTTTGAGGTTTGCATACGACATAGTATTGCTGAGCGACACTGCAGAACACCGGGAAAAAATATTTGAGGAACTCCAATCAAAAAGCATGGCCGGGGGAATAAAAATAAATATGAATAAATCTAAAGCAATGAGGAAAAAGCATGTTGTAAGCCCCTCTTCAGCTTAGGAGACGAAGCGCTAGAAGTACAAGTTTATAATTACCCCGAGCAGATGGTTAATAATGACCGCAACTACGAGTTGCGGTCAACTACGTTCTGCAACTACGTTCCGCAGCTACGTAGAAAGGTATAGGCAGGGGAGCACTCGGCAAGCACTTCCAAATAATGAAAAGTAAGCTACCTCTGTCACTAAAAAGAAAAATATATAACCAGTGCGCACTGCCGGAAAAGACACACGGAGCTGTAACTTGGTGACTTGCTAAACAACTAGAAAGCAAACTTAGATCTGTCCAACGGTTGTTGCGACCGAGTGGGGGCACCCGATCCGAGCTCCGTGGCCTCCGACATACGAGTGGTAGCGTGTATGATGCGAGCGGCCAGCCGCTGTTGCAGCCGTGAAGAAGTCCAGAAGCCGTAGGCTAACGTAACTGTTTACTTCATAGCGAGAGGTGAGCCGAAGCCAAAGAACAATGCCCCGACGGGTGAGTTAACAGTACAGGACTAGAGCAGAGTGACAGCAATGATTCACTGCTCAAACAGGAATGGGTTACAGCGCTTGGGCGGCTCTGTTTATACCCAAAAGCGGTAACGGTCAAAACGCCAACAAGCGGCAACATGCCACGAACGTCACAGACACACACAACGCTCTTTCCAGAGTTCGTGAGCAGTTCATAGCCTCGGCGCACGTTGAGTCCGGGAGAGGGGAGAGAGGAGGACTCCGGTGCGATCGCGGGGCCTCTGTGTCCTTGAAGAGCGTTGAGACGAGCCTCGCCGGCAGCCGCCGAAGTTTTGAAATGCGCCGAAAGCGAAGCGTCTGACCCGGGCTTGTCGAGACGTGAAAGTATGGTTCACCGACATGGTGGCGCCTGACGGCTGAAAGGCGCACGCAGTGGCTTCGCCGCACAGCCGAGGAGTGATGCGGGAAAGTACGGCGGCGCTAGCCGATTCGTAACACGGGCCATGGAACGAATAACGATAGGAGTAACACTTAGGGACAGGAAACGAGCTTTATGGATCAGGGAACTAACTCGAGTAGATGATATCATAGTTCAAGTAAAGAAAAAAAAGCGGACTTGGGCTGGCCATGTAGTGAGACGGACCGACAACCGGTGGACAATTAGGGTAACAGAGTGGATGCCAAGAGATGGGTCTAGAGGAAGAGGAAGGCCATTAATCCGATGGGGGGATAAAATACGGAAATTCGGTGGCCAACAGTAGACTCGAGCGCCGAAGGACAGGAGCTGTTGGCAGTCAATGGGAGAGGCCGTCGCCCTGCAGTGGGCCTGAGTGTGATGATGATGATGACGACGACGACGACGACGATGATGATGATGATGGTGGTGGTGGTGGTGGTGGTGAAGGTACTTAACGGATCGTGGTGGCAGCAAGAAAAAAATGAGAATTGAGTTTCCACTGCGCTCTGGCAGCACTTGCGTACAAGCGCAGCATGACACGAAGCTGCCTGCATTGAGTGTGTCGCGATAATCTGCTGTTCTTTCTGCAATCTGTGCATGATGCGACAATCACGCCTAACATTACATTTTCTTTTTATTCTTAATTATTATGTCGTGGTACCGAAATGACCAATACCACAAAGGTTACAAAGTGTCCGAAAAGCTCGGATTGACATCAATTTGCCGACAGCGTGTTCCTGTAGGCAAGCTAAATTAATAGTTACGAAAAGAATAATCTATCTCACCCCAAGGAGGTGGGATAGATGTTCTTTGTCGAGCACTAAAATTGCGCAGAAATTCAGAAAATTGTCTACTAATGCACAGCATTCTTGCGCCGCTTGTATTCGTTGAGATTTTTCATAGCCAGTTTTCGTTATGCGTGACCAGATACTTTTGGTTATTTTATTGTTTTAAAGCTTTCCTATGTTTATCTTTGTCCTTTACGTATGCTTACACTTTACAGAGATTAAGAGCCTTACCATAGCCAATAGCGTATTTTTTGTAGATGCAAGGCATGGTGCTCGGTTTGACTGTTTTCACGGTATTTTTATTGGAGTTTCCAACGTTCCTTTCCGGGCATTTTTTATTTCACTCTTCGATTCTTGGAGGAGATGTATAAATGAGTAGTATTTTATTATTTTGTCCGTTCATTTTTGTCAAAGTTTTATTTTCTATTTTTGCATTTTTTGGGGTTTTCAAGATTCTGTTCGGGCGAGCAGAATTCCGCGCTATTATGGCGATTGAAGGGGGTACTTTCACCAATTCTGCCCTTTTATGCAAATGCAGGGAGTTACCTGGTCCCGGCTGGAGCCAGCTTGGCTCTCGAGGCTGTCATTGCCTTACCGACCACTGCAATGCCACTCCCGGCATTCCCCTCTCCCCCCTCCCCTCCCCTCCCCTCCCCTCCCCTCCCCTCCCCTCCCCCCCCCCCCCCCTACAAAGTTTTGCAAATAAAAGCCGAGCCATTCTATTCTGGCCTCGCGGTAACGCTGTTCGACGGGGTCGGCGCGTCCGCTATCCATAAAGATGAAGGGTAAACGTTGGAAGGCTTAAAAGGCAAACTTTAATTAAGGATAAATGAAAAACAGGAAAAGGTTACAAGTCGAAAAAAGAACGGTTCCTTCCTCTGGTTAGCTCCGTAAAAAAGTGGTGCCGTCTCGAGGGCTGGCAGCGGCAGACTGCTGGTCGTGGCGTCTCTGGACCCAGGCGCGGCACGGTTCTGCGAAACGCAACTCAACACCTCGCCGGGGTTGCAGGACAGCGGGAGAAGCGGGCCGAATTCCTTGTCCGGCCGTCCCCGGCTCGGAGAGGGAAGGAGAAGCGCGCACAGACAAGCACAAGAACAAACACAAACACACGTTTCCCCCTCCGAGGGACACCGGCCGGCTCGGAGTTCAGAGTTCGTGGCGCCTCGCTGCGCGTCGATGAATGCGAGCAGAACGCATTCTACCCTGTGAAGGTGGATGACCAGCGGTGCAATAAGGCTAACGCCTTAACCCTTTCGTCCGTCAGTCGATGACACCGCACAGAATATCTGCTAGAGCCTTGAGAACAAAATCGAAACTACTTGTTTACCGCTATAGTTTTTTAGGAGTGCCTCTTGCAATAGACGTCTCTTGCGTTTTCGTGGAAGTGGACGCTATAAAAAAATCCCGGGCCATCGCCACTAACCTGAAACCTGGAAAGGGGTGAAGCATGCAGTGTATAAATGGCGCCTTGCCGTTTTTGCCAACGGAGATGAAACCCTTGGGAGGTAGAGGTATACAGCTTTGCTGTAAAAGTCTCTTATCTTTGAAGCACGAAGCTCTCTAGCGGGAGGCGTAAACGAGTGTCCCGGTGCTTTTTTACTACGCGTTACGAAGCTCTCCAGCGCGAGACGTAAACGAGTATCCCCGTGTTTTTTTAGTACGCAGAACGATCGCCGTGACGAAACTAGACAAACTAGTCACGTGTGCATCCATTGCGTCACCCTCCCCCGAGGAAGCCGAAGAAACAGCGATAGCCATTGCTCTAACCCAACCTGGCACAAAGAAGGTAATCACGGACTCAAAGAAGGCTTACAGAAACTTCAGGAAAGGATGGGTGTCTCTAGCGGCGCTGAGAATCCTAAAAAAAAAAAAAAAAAAAAAAAAAAACGCCTCCAAACCATGAGACAGAGCTAGTATAGGTACCGGCATACTGAGCGGTGGAGGGCAATGAATTTGCCCACCAACAGGCCCGAGAAATCAATCTCCGGGCTGAGGGGCCAGAGCAACAACCCATCACGAGCTACAAAGATATCCTAACTCATTACAGGGACGGCAGAAAACGCTTCCCCGAACCACACCGCTCCTTTAGTAGAACCAGAGTCCGTCAATGCTTTGACGGACTCTGGTAGAACCCAGCAAGCCATTTATAGACAGATCCAAGCCGGATCCTTCCCGCATCCATACCTCCAGAACAAAATGTATCCAGAGAGACACAAAAAGGAATACAACTTTTGCAAACAACCTGGCACACTCCGACATGTCATAGGAGAGTGCAATTTCTCGAAAACGTTCCCCCCGCTCCTCCCCCTACCCAATAATGCCCTCATCGAGCGATGGGAGATCTTGCTGTCCAGCCCCGCCTTGGAAGACCAGCAAACACTGATCACCAGGGGCCAGAAGGCACTGGAAGCATATGGTACCCGAGAAGAGGGAACCACCCCATCTAGCGCTTAAGCACTACATGCTCAATAAAGTTGTTCCTCCTCCTCCTACTACTATCTACCGCGAGGCGTAAACGAGTTTTCCTGTGTTTTAGTACCGTGACTAGATGAGACGACGATTACGACGACGACGACCACGACGACAGGAGACGCCAACAGCCCCAGCCCCTAAGGGGCGTAGCCCCTCAAATTCGCCTCGTATCTGCTCGCTTCGCTGCAAATGTCCCCGAAAGACAATAGTCTTCAGCAGCGCCTGCCCCGTAAATGAATCTGGTCTCTTTCCCGGCCACCTCTCACACTCTTCGCCTCCCGTCTCGCTCCTGCCACGATAAGCACGGTGCGGTTTCACTAAAGCCAATTAAATTTTCCCGCGTTTCACGGCTCTCGCTGCCATCAATAGGAACCTTCTGTCACTAACGGGTTTGAATTCTGCCTTGAGGTCTAGGCTCAGGCGCGAGATCTTTCTCTATTTCTGGGCAAACACATGGTCTTCAACTCGCATTATTTTATTTGCTATAGCAAAAATCAAGCACAGATCTTTTTTTCATTTAAAATAACAGTGCTAGTACCAGTTATGTATTCATGTTATGCCTCAAATATGTCAAATATTTTCTTTTTGCTCAACAACAATAACGAGCATTAACTATGGTACCGATTTCGAGAAATGCCACTCCAACTAGCCAAGCTAGCAACACTTCTGTAGTACCAGATTTAATGGCTTGGAAATGTTTTGCCCGAGGTGACGGAACGAAATGTTTTTCGTTCCGCTTTCTGTTTCGTTCCATAAATAAAAGTTACGTCCCGGTTCAGCTCCGGAACGCAAAAATTAATGGTTCGGTTTAGGTCCTGAGTGAAATAATAACTAACGTTTCGGTTACGCTTTCGCTCCGGCCAAAAATATTTTCTCGTTTTTTGGTTCCAGTTTTTCTTCCGTTTCGACACCCTGGCCACAGGAAAATACCTCGGGCCGTCTTCGCGATCCTCAGTGGTGGACGCATAATCCTGGTCCAAGCATCTACTGAACTACCTGCATGAAAATGGCCTTTACAGTATTCTGTAATGCATGAAGCCACATGCAGCACCTCCCTTTTGAAAACTTTTTTTACGTGTTTATTTTAAGCATCCTTCTATCTTTACGTCAATATTTCTTGCTGGCTTATCGTTTTTTGGGCTCCCTACGGCAAAATCGAGCCAGAAGGAAATATCTTGCTTTGTGAATCTAGGTCCACGTTCTTGCTCGCTTTGTGATACGCCCTTCTCGTCGCGCAAGTAAATGGAGGGAAAAGGGCAGAGAGAAATGCCAGTTTTAATTATTTTTCCTAAACTTAGTAAAGCACTGTTTTAGCCTCGTTACGAATAGACTGTGTGTGCAGCGCTTATTCACGCGGTGCGCGACCTTCGACAGCGCACAGAACGACCGCGATCTAGATGCTTTCCCACATAGCATGAATGTTGGGAGGGGAGTACCACTTGCTTCGATCATGTGACTTCGAAAGTACGGCGTGGTCATAACCCTCTTGAACGGCCGTTGTCGGCAGCGGCGGAGGCTGATTAATTGCCACATGCACTGCAAGAGTGATTTCGTTCGCGTGTGTGTGACTCCGGCGTCCGCTGGATCCCGCCTTTCCCTCCCTCTTTCCGGCACAGCTTGCGCCGGCTCCTATCACGGGACCTGTGGAGAGTGCTTTCTATGTTTCCTTTTTTCGTGTAGTGCGCAAAGCGCTGGAATCCTGTGGACCGCTACCACTTTTGTGTATGAATTCTCGAACTTCCGCGAGCCGAATGAGTCCGCTCCGGGCCCTAAATAAATCACGATTCCAAGCGCATTATCGCTATGCTACGTGCCCTTTTCTTTCCTTGTTTACATGTGATTCTCCTCGCCACTTAAGGGAGCATTGACGTAGTTTTTCGTGAGTGACGTAGCCTCTATGACGTAACTGGCGCTGAAGACCACGGTGCCGCTATTGGCGGGTTCCATCAAATGCTGCAGACAATCAGCGTTTTTGCCTCTTGGGGAAGACGCCGGTGGCTTCGGTGGTTCGGGCGGCGTCTACGAGTGAGACACTACTGCACGACGCATCTTTTGTGTGGACGAATGTCGATCGTCGCCATCCGTCTCACAACCTTAGCTGAGTTTGTTGATATAGCCCGTCGTTTACAAAATGCATGAATAACGCTGAAAAGCACGGAGCGTCTTTTCCAGAAGGAAATGCCACGCGCGCGGCCGCGGCAAGCATCGCACGAATCGGCACACACCGCATCAGCTAAAACTAGTCGCCGCCCTCCGGAGCTGAAAATCAGTTTACAAATTCGGGACCGTGGGGTGGAAGATTGCGCTGGGGATCATCGCCCGCGCAGCTTCATAAAGCGGTGACTGAATAACTGCGGTGATGGCAAACCTTTTACGCGCGACCTGCCCTCTGTTCGCCGCGACAGCGCGGCATGCAAGAAACGCAAGCGTGCTGCTAGTCGTTGGTGGAAGTCTTCGATTAATATCGAGAGCGAGCATGTTGTGTTAGGAGACCCCTATCTGGCCTTCAAACGCTCGTTGCCCCGGCCGACGCGAAAAGCAGTGCCGCGCAGCCAAGAGCATGCGCGTCGGTGGCTAAAAGCGTCACGTACCGCCGAGCGGAGCCAGTGGCTGCGCGTATTTCGGGGCGCAAGGGCCCTGACATGTGTCTCTAAGTTGTCTTGCTCCGACCATATCAGCTCGCAGCATCCACAGCGCTTTGAGGCGTGAGGAAAAAGCGAAAGCTCCAAGCCTTGTTGCCTTCCCAGCCATATTTAGGGCCCCTTTAAGAGCGTTTCTCTGCCCGAGTCATGCTGTAAGCTCGCCAGCGGGCTGCTGTTCCGGTATCATCGCTACTCTCGCCTCGTCATGTATTAAACCATTAAAGTTTTGCCCTCAGCTCTTTGTCATCAACACCGAGGCAACTGTCCTGCTCGCCGCTCGTCCACCACGCTACCATGGCATTGACGGATCGTGATGGAACGCCTTTGCCAACGTAACGGCATGAAATAGCTACGAAATATTTAACGTTTCAGTCAAAACAAAATGTTTCATTCTTTAGTGTTCAATCAATCAATCAATCAATCAATCAATCAATCAATCAATCAATCAATCAATCAATCAATCAATCAATCAATCAGTAAGTCAGTAAGTCAGTCAGCCAGTCCGTACTTTATTACATCGCCAAGGAACGACCAGGCGGTCTTTATACTGGTGTACACTATTCCAGGCAACAAGAGGACACAACATGCAGAGTGTGTCGCAAGCGAGAAGACGCAGAAACGTTGCGCGACTATGGCGCAGATTTCAGACCCAAACATACTTCAACACCCCTTCTTTCGTCGCATATCTCTCGCTACATTCCCTTACAACTTCCCAACCTGCCATACTCCCTCCCAGTATACTGCCTTTTACCCCGTGTGGGCATGCCCCGACCACCCGAATTCTCCCCCCCCCCCCTTCCCCGGAGCAGTGGGGGTTCCGGCTGATCAGCTTTCAGCTCGTGACTCACGAACGCCTGATGCCTTGGGCTAGAGCAGCACTGTTCACCCGCGGCTATCTGGACTTAGAGGCCACCTACGTTCATTTTATTTTATTTTATTTTATTTTCCGGCTCAAATAAATGTTTCTACAACAACAGACAACGGGGAGGTGTATGGATGCAGGCCACCACCAGTTCAAAATGGCGCTCCATTGGTCGCCTGCCTCGCACGCATGGATGCTCGCACGTATAACTATGGAAATAGGGGTGGGCAAAAAGTTACAGAAAAGGAATAACAACTTTCGTTCCAACTTAAAAACAAGTCATCTAGTATTTTCCGTTTTAAAAAAAATTATGAGCCTGAGTATTTAATCATAGGTTACAAAGTTAAAATGCATTTAGTCCTAGTTTGAAAAAACAAACAAACAAAGTTTCCTTTATGTGAAGGAAAGTTTGACATCCACCTAAATGCAGCCATACGGCTACAAAGGAAAGCTATACAGCTTTCTCAGAAACTTCGCAGTTGAAGAAAAATTCGTCCTGGTCCAGGGGATTTCCCCTAAATCTGGTCGATTAACACCTGCCCTTCACTTCGAGTTGTTGATCAATTCGCTTTCGCGCTACTAACGACTAGCCTCCTGGTTAGCTCAGTTGGTAGAGCGACTGCTCCGGTTAAGCAGTGGTCCCGGGTTCGAATCCTGGACCAGGACGAATTTTTCTTAAACTGCGAAGTTTCTGAGAAAGCTGTATAGCTTTCCTTTGTAGCCGTATGGCTGCATTTAGGTGGATGTCAAACTTTCCTTCACAGAAACTTACTCCACCTTGGGGATTTCCCCTAAATCTGGTCGATTAAAGTTTCCTTTAGTGGCAAACGCTGACGTTCTCTGCGCGTGCTAGCACAGCAGCGATATACATGGGGGGTTAGCCGAAATAAGCTGCTCCTCGTAGTCGCATCGTTAAAACTCCCTTGATTTAAAACGAAACAAATTAACGATTACTCACGGCGGCTGCTCCTTGCGAGATTGCGCCAACATGGGCTTTGCATCCGCCCAGTAAACCTCGCAGGAATCTCTATTGAATCGTCCATTTTTTTTTTCATGTATTATGTCCGTCAATGTCTAAACGCCCGATTGTCATTGCTTACTGTTTCTAGAAAAATTCCATCAGCTTGGCGTGGTCATGCCTTTTAATGCGGAAGCACTCTACGGCTATACTTTCCTTGGAAAATATGTTTATCCGTAACGTAACGCGTTGCGCTCAATATCGATACATCATATTTTATACAAGACTGCCTATATTTCCCTTAAAATACGTCTCCCCAGTAATGCATCACCATAAAGTAGTGAAGCCAACTTGCTGTGTACCTGTAAGGCTTACTGTACAGTGACTTGGTCTTTGTAAAGTAGGCTTTTCCAAATTGTTTTTGAGTATTGCACTGAGGTCTAGTATCAAAGAAAAGGGCGGTGTCTGGGTTAAAAACGGCGTTGAAAACATACAAGATATAAGCATAACAAAAGCAAAATATATAGAAAAGTCTCCCGTAAAGCCTCAAAAAAGTAGATGAGGTAAGGAGGAGTGCGTAAGTACGATAGATGAAGAGGCCACAATGCTTACGCACTAACGGAGACTTCCTCACCGAGTTTCCTTATGATTTTGTGCGGTACGTCGACACGATTCTAGGAACGATGGTAATTATACGCCGCAAATTATGTGCTCCTGGAGACACTTAGCAAGCCACGCGCCATCAATTCGTCTGTGGCTGTTCGGATGCCACGCGTCACATCATGCGGATAGTTTAGTGCCTCATCACATCTCACACAAAAAAAAAAGGAAAAAAAAAAAAAAACTTGCGCCAGACATATGATATATTTTGTTCCGAAACGTGCAGCCGTATAATCACAATAGTGTCACTTCCGTAGCCATTCCGTAATTTTTTAAACCGTAAAACACATTTCTGATTTGGCGTGTATTCTTTTCTTTTTTTTTTTTTTTTCTATCAGCGGCGGCGAAGCACCTCATGGCGCGGCTCGCGAACCGATCCACCAAGCCATTGTCGAAGACGGTAAAAAACCAGTACAAGGCCTCAAGACCCGCTGCAGGCGCTCAGAGGATACACAGACAAAATGGCACATAACTGTCATAAACGTTGCACGTTCTTATACCCACAATTGTGCCTCACGAGAGGACAATCTACCACGCTCAGAAAACTCCAGACCAACACCTGCCTTCAACCAACTTTTCGCCTCAGTTTTATTTTCCCCATTAAATTACACTGTCATCAACACATATGGTGTGGGAGTGTCAGCAAACCCCAAACCCCACTCCGATCCCGAAACTCTACATCGAGCAGTAAAGGGCTCACTTGGCCAGATCCGGATCTGGACACCTAGGTCATCGAGCGCCGTGCCTAGGGTACTCCTTGGTGACGAGGGCAAGGAGCACCAGCAAAAGCCGGGGTATCCCTAGAATAATGAAGTTTTCCACACGGCGGGGCCCGTAACGACAGTCCCTTGCTCGTTTAAATGAAGAATCAATCACGATTGATTGATTGATTGATTGATTGATTGATTGATTGATTGATTGATTGATTGATTGATTGATTGATTGATTGATTGATTGATTGATTGATTGATTGATTGATTGATTGATTGATTGATTGATTGATTGATTGACCTCTCCCGCTGCTGGGGGCATGTTTGAATCAGCAGCTCTTTAATAGACTGAGTGCTCTCATAGCATCAGCTTGTGTAGATGTAATTTTCTGTAAAGTGGGGCTTTCTGCGTGCCTTTTGTCGTAGTATCGTTCTGTTTGGGATGCAGTGCCGACATGACATGGTGATCCCGCGAGTGCAGACCACATTAGACCACTGTGTCCCCAATAAACGCTTTTTGCCTGCAAGGAACGGAACCGACCAAGCACCACTCTCTTTCTCTCTCTCTACATCAGTCACTGCCACTGCCAAGCAAGCCACCATCTCACATGCAGCTGTTTTTTGTGTGTGGTGGGGGTTTTGACACTCAGATCTGGAAGGTGATTTCTCGAACACAGTGGTGCAGAGTTTTCCCGGTAATCTGCTTAATTTTCCTCTTTTATTGCTAAGGCAACATAAAAGTGGCCCGCCGGTCAGCTTTCATATATTAAATCACGAACTAAATAGAATATAGACTGCAGTATTTTTTTGTTGGGCCGGGAACTGCCAAATATGTAGAGAGAGAGAGAGAGAGAGAGAGAGAGAGAGAGAGAGAGAGAGAGAGAGAGAGAGAGAGAGAGAGAGAGAGAGAGAGAGAGAGAGAGAGAGAGAGAGAGAGAGAGAGAGATCTTGCCATCTGGTTTCTGCAGCGCCAACATCGACTTCTCAGCCCATCGTATACGCCCTCGCGCGATGATCATGCATGCACCTTCAAAATAACACAACAGAGCTTTATTAGGAGATGGATGGCACGACGTTGGTTTGCGTGGGGAGAGGGAAGCGAGAGGGAGGGTAAAGATTTGGTTATTCACATATTCGACGGTCAATGCCTTCAAAATGAAAATCTGCTAAGTTTATTTCAATGCCACGGCGTCGATGCATCTTTGTTGAGCAATGAACTGAATGTACCTGTCAGCGTGCACCGATTATGTTGTCTCTTTGTTCCCTTGAGCATGTGTGTGTCTGTGCGCACGTGCGTATGTATGTGGGCGTGAGTGGTCAACCCGCACACATAGTGCGTGTGTATGTATGTGTGCGTGCGCACGTGTGTGTGTGCATGTGCGGGCATGTGTGTGTGTGTGGGGGGGGGGGGGAACTGACACTATTACTTTGAACGCGGAATTAAGACACGGCTGGTGTCAAAATTAAATTTTCTGCAAGCTGAGCTCCTGCCTTCTCGTTCAGCTTTTATGTGGCACTACCAGTGCAGTAAAACAGCGTCGAATGACCTTGAGAGTCATCGACGTAATTTGGAGCCCTCGACAAATTTTATATTGGAAATGGCGGTAGCATTTCTTTCCTTTTCTTTACGACTTTTTTTTTTGTGATAGCTCCCGTGGACATTGCTCATTGCAATGCCACCCCTTCCTTATAGTTGGTAGACACACTGAGCTGCATCTGAGTCAGCATGGGCGTATAGATCTCTTGGCAGGGTACACGGGAACTGCTTGTTGGGGCAATGACAATAAACTCCGGGCTGCAGCACAGAACAAGGAAACTCATGACACCTTTCAGTGGCTGATCACGCTGACCCGCAAGCGAGGAGTGAGCTGTGAAAAGGAAGGAGGTAAAAGTAGCCGTTAAAATAAAGCTAAATGCTACGGTGACGCAGAAGTAAGAAGAACACGATTAACTAAGCGCGGCAGCGTCGGCCATGAAGCGCGAGCACGCAAGGCATCCATGCACGGCAAAAAAATATTCGCATTATACAAGACGGTTATCTTCTTGTGCAGTAAATAATTTGAAAACGGGGATTGCGTGCCGGGGTCGCAGTTGCCTGCGCGTCGCTTTTGCCGCGTGGGTTACTGAAAGGTTCGGCAGACACTCAGTAGGAGACACTCGGTATAAATATTGTCACGAAGCCAAAAACGACGCAGTGTCTTGAAGAAAAAAAAAACAAGTTTATTGGAGCGAACTTGTGCTCTCCTAGCAACTCAAAAATACACAGGCGGCGAAGCAGCAGTCAACAAAGTGGCGTGTGCAGGCGAGTGTCGGCGAATCGAATGCCGCGGCGTCTGCTCTGCGGGCATTTATCTTTCGGCGCGGGCGTTTCTCGAACCGTCGAATTACATCGAGAACACTGTAGGTGAAAGAAGACCTAGGCTAGTGGCGTTAGGCGAAACATTCTCCCTATCAAATGAAATAAGCCCTACGGCGTAAGAAAGAATGGAACATGCGCTCCACTCGGGACACAGATAACACAGCCCGGCGCAGCCGGGCGGTAAAAGCAGAAACATAAATAAACAAATCCAATGCATGGTTCGCGTCAATATAGACACTGGTAGACTCATTAACATCCCTCCAACCCCCTTTCTCCCCCTCTCAGCTTTTCAAGTCTCACTTGTTCTCAGTCAACAAGTTATCAGAAACAACTGGATTTCCGGCTCCTCATTATTCAATTGTCTTAATGCGAGACCACTTCAGAAGAAACTAGCAATGGTCTGACCGCCTTGTTTTCTGTAGATTATTATTATTATTATTATTATTATTATTATTATTATTATTATTATTATTATTATTATTATTATTATTATTATTATTATTATTATTATTATTATTTATTAAATTACACCGCTCTTTATGGCCTTTGAAACAAACCTGTCCCCGCACACGAAATATAAACACTTAAAAAAATTTGCGCTTTTCCGCTCTGTGAAGAAGGATGACCTGCGAAGCTGGACGCAGTCCACGGAGTGCATGAAAAAAAAAAAAACACGTTTGTTTGTAATTTGCTATACTTTGTAATTTGTATACTTTGTATACTTTGTATACTTTGTATACGTTGTAATGCATACTTCCCAGCCAGTTAGCTGAATGCAACTTGAAAAGACCCGAGCTTTATTCTAGCGGACAAACATGAAGCTGTCTGTTTCCCTCCCGTGTCTTAGGCATCTTAGGTTTGTGTAACACACCAACCCAATCCGCTCGACCACTATGGACACCGAACAGATCGCGTGGGCCGTTTGACACCCTTGATGGAACCTCCCGCCAGCACAACGGGCATGTCATTAGTAAGGGTATGAAACCTATACCTGCGCGTGCACCCCCCTCCCTCCCTCCAGTCCCAACCCGTGTACGCATAAACCAGCAACTGGTTATGCGCGCATGCTTAGAAGTGAAAGACACCGTCGAAAATGCGCTCTGAACAATGCGCTCTTTAAGTGAACAAGTGATATTGGCTCGCATCGGCGTTTTAAGGGGGCAAGTTGCTGTTTATCCAGGAGGCATTCGCAGCTACTCCACGAGCTGGAACTTGAGGCGGCAACTGCGGTAGTAGCCGCTTTCCGTTGTTTTCGCGCCCATTCGCGCTTCTGTTCGGGCCGACCCTTCTTCAATTCCCGCTGTTCTTCCTCCGAGCGAACGGCATGCTACCGTCTCATGGTTCGAGGCCTGGAAGGCCTCGAGCTTTATTTCAGTGGACAAATATGTGGCTGTCCGTTTCCATACCCCGTCGTAGGTATCTTACTCTCTGTTTAATACACCAACCCAGACCCAAACCGCTCGATTATTGAGGGCAGCTGATAGGGCGCATTGAGCCACGAGACTTAACGTTTAAATCTCTCACCAGCACAACGGGCACGTCACTGATAGCGGCATGAAGCCCAACTGTGCGTGCACCCCCCCTCCCCCTCCTTCCACCCCGAACCCGTGCACGCATAAACCGAAAAATAGTGATGGGTGCGTACTTAGGCGTGAAATAAACCGGCGAACACGTCTCTCGGAAAGCCTTTAAGAAGCTAAGAAGCTTTATGGGCTATTTTTCTAGGCTAACAAGTCTCTGAAGGTTGACACACAATATCTACGCGTCCGATCAGTCCTCATTCACAGCGAAACTCCAATGTAATTGCACAATTCGCCCATAAACCCGCTTCGGCGTTCGCCGATGCGCCCCGGCCCATTGAAGGCCGCGGCGAGAAATGCGTCCGAAAAGGCCAGCAATGCCGAGTGACGTCCCATCGTCCAACATGGCTGCGCCCAGGCCAGCGCTCGGGCTCAACTTGTGAAATAGGCATCGTTGGTGGCAAGGGGAATAACAGTTGTGGAAGAGTGGCCGGCGGTGGCGAGAACCTCGAGCGGCGCAGAGCAAAGCGGATTCAATGCGTGAAAACTGGAAGGGGGGGGGGGGGGGGGGGGTAGCCATTGTTTCCGACGGGGAGGCGCCCAGCACCAGGCTCCGTCGCCTCCGTCATGCGAGGTATACCGAGGTGGTCGAGGGGCTGGCGAAAGTTGCTGCCTTGGTGACGACGACAACCCGTAGGCAAGCTTAACTGGTTTACTGCATGGCGAGAGATGAGCCGAAGCAAGACAGGAACAATGCCCTGACGGGCGAGGTTACAGTGCAGGACTCGAGCAGAGTGACGGCATTGATTCGCTGCTACAAAATGAATAAACTTCTGCGCTCTGGCCCCGTATTTATGCCCACAGCGCGAACGGTCAAACAAGTTCTCCCCCTGCTTTTTTCGTATACGGCGCGAACATTGTACAGACACGCACGACACTCTTCCCAGAGTTCGTGAGGGGTCGGTAGTAGCGGCGCACGCTGAGTCTGAGAGAGGGGAGAGAGGAGTTCTCCGCTGCGGCGTCCGCGACCGTCGGGCAAGTCTCCACACGTCACGTTTGCCGCTGCCGAAGTTTGAACCCACCGACAGCGAGGTGCCCTTGCGCCGGACGTTCTGAGGCATGTTGTGATCTGTCCTAGGCAGGCTAGCACTCGAAAAACTTTGCGGGGAGCGCGAACATGGTTGCGTCGCGCAGAATTGTAACACCATACACTGCTTCGCAGAAAGAGATAAGAACAATAAAATACCATGGACGATTACAAAGCGGACTAAGATGCCGTTAGACTGGCGTAAGAGAGCAGAAAGAAACACGGAGGCTATTTTCGTTTCCACAGGACTGAGTTTGCGGCGGTGACAGCATGGTGCGGGGCCTCTTTTGACTTGAGCTAAGCGTGCGATTCGTGAACATATTTGCCGTAAACTTCGAGCACTGCCTCAGCAACCCGATTGGCGTCGCTTTGCGAGCGAGCATTACACGTGCGACCGACTTGACGGCAGCAACAGGGAGCTCCGTTAGTGGCTCGAGGCCCTAAAACGCCTCGCGTGTCTTGCCTGATGGGGGAAGGGCATGGGGAAGCGCCATAAGGGAAGCCCGTCGTACGGCTTTTAGTTCTGCACCTCTGTACCTCTAGAGGTCTGACTTTCGGCGGAAATGATCCTAAATACCCAACTGGATTCCGTGGCCGAGTCAACAGTTTAAATCCCTGTTTCATTCTCCGCGGCACAAGTTAAATATTACCTATCAACTCCGACTGGAGCACAGTAGACGTTTCTGCGGTGGTCATTCGCTCCTTGTGGGTACGTGCAAACTCATTAAAACCATAATCATCATCACCATCATTACCAGTTGGTTGGTTGGTTGGTACCAAAAATCAATGGCGCGTACCCACTCTGGAGGATTGGCCAAGTCAGATTGGGTACACTGGTTAAGAATTCAAACTAAAGGTAAAATAGAGCTGCGGAGAATGTGAGGGAAGTGATGTTGACAATTTCGAGAACCCAAGAAAAAAAACTATAACATACTGAAGTAAAAACCGATACTACACGTACCAGAAAAAGAAAGTACGAGATGTGTTTTAACAGGGTAGGCGACCGGATTGTGAAATAAAAGCGTAAAGGGCGCGACAAACATCCCCGTGGCAAAAACCTAAGCCCGATGCCCCAAATGACAGTAAATTGGACACAGACAAGGAAAGAACCAGGCGCCAGAGGGGAACCTCCAGAAATCGATTGCGGAGAGAGGAGAACCACCGGCAAGACAGCAGGAAATGTTCGATTGTCTCCTCCTCTTGACAAAACTCGCATTGGGCCGAAGGCGCTATGCGTGCGCGGTGAAGGTAGAAATTCAAATTGGGCCCTCGGCAGCGCAAGCTGGTCAATGTGACCTCGCACAATCGCGACTGCATAACGTCAACCTTTCACGAATACCGGAGGCGCTCAATTTCGGGGCAGCCAGAGATACTGTCTGGGGGCAGGCTGTCCAACGAGCTATACCTGCGAAACCTGGAAGCAACAACTTGGGCTATTGGGGGCACAGCATCAACCAGCGGTCCATTCAATGCCACACCTGCTAGATAATCAGCGGTTTCATTAAGGTGGATACCCCTGTGTCCTGGAACCCAGACCAGGCGGATTTCTTGTACATAGGGTGGTAGGAGCATCGAGAGCGTTCGGCTTAGAGGGATAAAGCTTGGAGTAGATAGGGTGGAGCAGACTGAAAGCGAGTCCGTCACAATAATCACTTTCGAATTGTCTTCATTGAGTTTAATAGCAAGGGCAATCGCCAAAAATTCTGCCAAGAATATTGTTGTGAAATTGGGTAGCCGCAAAGAAAATGCCCAGTCAAGTGCAGGTGAAAAGATACCAACACCAGCCTTTCTTTCCTGAACAGACGCATCTGTGGCCTCAACCACATGGGTGGGAAACTTCTCTAAATGGGTGATTAGAAGACCAGATATAGTCTTCTCAGGCAAATATTTGGAATTGGAGGGGAAAATATTATCAAAATCAATTTCCACCATCGCATTTCGAGGTTCAAAGGAAGGAATCGACAGAATGTTGATGTTTAATGGGGCTAGTAGAGACTGTACAAGCACCACCTGCGGGCGTTTGTACCTGGGCCATGGCTGGGCGAAAAAAGACGATGGGGAGTGAACGAAGACCATTTGCGACCTTGAAATAGGCAATTCCATTACACAAAGGTATGCCTCTACTGTCAGGGGAATCAGGGGAAGGATGCGAGCATCCCAGTACAATACCCGAATAGGGACGTACTTCGGTAAACCCAAACACAAGCGCAAAGCTTGTCGTTCTAAATCAATTGACGTAGCTTATAAAACGGATAACTTAAAAAAAGGATGGAGCCGAATTCTAGAATAGGTCGAACGTACAGGCGGTAGAGCATGAGAAGAATGTCTCTACGCATACCCGACTTCTTGTTGCAAAATCTTTTTAACAGTGAAACCGTCCTCCCCGCTTTGGCCGCAGTATAATCAATATGAGGACGCCAGTTTAGATTGCTCTCATATATCACTCCTAGATATATTCAGGGAAGTAACTTGTGGTATTATTTTCTGTCGGTATGTCAGACAAATGGAAACAGGGTCTTGAACCGGGAATGCCAAGAGGGCACACTTTCCGACATTTAAGGATAGGCAGAGCCCGTCTAGCCACGATCCAAAGGTCGGGAGGTACAGCTGCAGGGACTGGAGCAAAGAATGTATATTTCTTGACGAAAAAAGGCTAAATCATCAGCATGCAAATATGCTTGAATTCCCGCAATAACGGGCACCTCGCTAAGCAACACATTAAATAACACCGGAGACAGGACGGATCCTTGTGGTAGGCCTCGCAATTGACTGTAACTCAAGGAGTTGACTCCGTGCTGGGAAACAAAGAATTTGCGACCTGTTAAAAACAACGTGACCCAGGAAATAATATATTCCGCGAAAGATAACCGCACCACCTTTTCTAAAAGTATGCCATGTTCCACGCAATCGTACGCTTTGGCCACATCCAATGTCACCAGTGCTGCGAGCTCTTTAGAAGGACAAGCCAGATAAAGGCGGCTCTCTAGGTCTATGTGTGCCGACCATATCGAACAGCCTGGCCTAAAGCCCACCTGCCGAGGGCTCAATATGTTAGAACCAGTTAACTTCTTGGCCGGTCTCGCGACGACAAAGACGCCGACGCTCCCTCCATTTATATGATGCCCTTTTTTTACTATTTTTTCGTCTTTCCTTTTTCTCTGCACGCAGTCGTGATTGAGATTGACTTTCCACTGTTCAGTCCTCTCTGTCTTGTAGATACCCCTCTTCAAAGGATGTTTAGATCCCTCCTGCCCTCCCATCCTAGAACATTTCCCTTGTTTGGGTTACTGGGCAAGCGCGGACTTTCTAAACGAAGCAGGTTTGATTAACCCCGAAGGATTTCAAACCCTTGAAATTCTTAATTGGCTATCTATATAGATGGCGCCCTTCACATTACCTTATGGTTACTATTGCCGCCATTCGATGCCATGTACTCAACATTGAACAGAAGTAACAAGGAAAGTCGGGCGAGTCAGCAAACTTGCACGATAAATTGAAAAAAAAAAAAAAACAGACGACAGGGAAGAAAAAACCTCGGGGCCATTTTTGTGCGATAGCACAATTAAATTTTTGTGAAGAAGTCGGGAATCTGTAATGGGCCCACTGTTTGTGTAGTTTTTCTCAACAAAGTACGCAGGTTATCAGAGCAGAATCTTCATGGACTGCACAAGCGTGTATTTCAGTACGTTGATGATAATTTGATGTTATCGGAGAGGTCGCATTACATCAGAGTGTGCGTTGCCATCTGAAAATGTTCAAGGAATGTGCGCGACTCAAGACATAATTGAACTTTCGGACTCCTTAAGGACTATTCATTGCAATTGCTCGGCCTTAATTAGGCTGTATTTTTCTGCATCTCGTTTGTTTGTGGTTTTTTTTAGGTCGACTAAACCCCTCCTAAGGTACAAATCAGCTCGTTTTAAAACCGGTAAAAATGGTGTCGTTCTAATTATGCATCAAGTCACCTTTTTAAAAATCTTGTCCTCATTCTCCAAGTGCCAGCTTCGAGCAACGGATAGACTGAACGCCTCTGAGTTTCCCGATAACTCGTCAGGTATATGCGAGAAGCACGTAAGTACAATGTGTGAAATCTGGGTGCCTTTCTACGCCCCACGAAACAAGGCTGAAAATAAAGGATAGATTGTCGCTGGTGCCTTATATGCATAGTATACGTCGCACCATTTGGAGTGGCCAGGCGCCTTGACGGCGACGTCATGCTTGCTCGGGTGTGGGAAGGAGGGCTGATATAAGTCACGCTCTGCGAACGGGCGTTGCGGTGTAAGACATATGCTTTTGTCCTGCCGCGTGTCGGTTGCATATGAGATACCGACAACTTGCAGAATGCGTATACACCGGTCAAACCGGGCTATACATGTGTCAATATGCGCCCGCGCGAGCATGAAACGGCATTGAGTGCTGACAAGCTCTCGCACATATATCTACCCATTGTCAGTCCTGTGGGTGCCAGCATTTGTTCAAAAAAACCTTGAATTTTGTTTCCGCACAGAGATGAGAAGAGTCGAGGGACTGTCGGGTGACAAGTGCATCAGCTTGTCCTCAGTATCGGTATCAAACTGGGAAACCGATTACCCTGACGTCGCGCAAATGACGGCTTGACGCGTGTATACGACCCTTTGTTCATGTTATCCCACTCTGCATGCCTCTTTTATCTTGTTTTTTTTCTTGTTTTTTAGACTCCATGTGTGTATATTCCTCTGTTTTTTCAATCAGCCTCAGTTGCTTCATAGCGTGCCGTACTGTCCCATTCGTTCTCCCCGCTCTCGTTTATTATTATTATTTTTTTTTGCACTTTGTTTCATCTTCCCAGTTAAAGAGCTGACCTTACAGGTATCACGTAGCACGATCCATCTTCCTGCACTGTGGACGAACCCGTCGATCATTTCTTACTATATACCCGTTGGAGATTTTCACACCTAAGACATCAGCACCTCGATGGGGATCTTTCCAGACTGGGGGTTGCCTTCACAGCGCCGGCGCTAAGTTTCATGCGGGGCTTCAGAGACGTGATTTTGCCGCAGGGAATTAGGCTCTGCCCTTCTCAGCTTCGCTGAAAATTCAAATAATTTTAAGAAATAATCGTTTCATGTTTTGTCTAAACAAACTGAATCATTCCTCCTTGATTCTGTTCATCTCTACTTCCTGCATTCTTTTTTTTTCTCTTTTATTTTTCTCTCTCTATACTTGCTCCTATGTTTCTTCCCGACACTCAGATTACCCCCAACTTGTACGCTTTAGTAAGTTAAGAAGACATTTTTTTTTACCCTGATAATTAGTCGATTCCCTGATAGTATATAAGTACGCATCATTCACCAAGAAAAAACAACTGCCCTTTTAAAACTGGCGTTTCCCCCTCTCTGGTCACACGACAAAGCTGGTTCGGCTTCTTGGCCGAGTTCGCGACGACAAAGACGACGACGAGCGATGACAAAAATCAACGGATTACAGGCAACTCGAAAGCCCGAAGCTCCCTACCAACAGCTGACGCTGTGGTAATTTAAAGGTGGTTTGGGTTCTGCTGAGAGCATTACATGCTTAATGAAATTTTAAGTGATGGCGAAACAAATACTGTGATACCCCCACACATGCTACCTGGTGCATGGATTTTAAACAAAACGGTTGAGATGTTACTTACACATTGCTTTGAAATTTTCCATCTCTAGGTGCGGTTCTCTGAACACGAGAGCATTTAATGACTCAAGCATAAAAAAGTATTCGGCAACGCAATATTTGGCTATGATGGGCCCACAGCTGTACATCGCCAGCGCAAGCCAGCACTGTCATTGGCAGATTTACCGAAAACTGCTTTTCATCTACAACTCAAGAGGCATAGCTATAGTATAGCACAGAACGGGGAAATGTAAGCCATCGACAGATGGTTCCACCGTCCCTAGGCGCTGCAAGCGCCGATAAAGCTGGAAAAGTGTCATTTAGGATACACACAAACAAATAAAAGCGACGTAAATCAAATTACGAGACACAGGTCAGGGGCTTCATGTCATACACGTGCCCGCGCACTGAACATCTGGGCGGAGCATGGAGGAAAGGGGGCGGAGCGAAAATTTCGTAAGCAGCACTCAGAGCCATCATCAACTGCAACCGGCATTAGCAACGCTGAGGGGCATTTTGACGGCAGCGGCGAAGACTGCATAGCGGCGCTGCGCGCTTTCTCCGCGGTAGGCGTAGTAGACGAGCGACAGCACAATTACCGGAATCCAGAAAGATTTCACGGCCAGCTTGTTCTGCACAAAAGCAAAACAAAGGAAACGCGGTCACGGCAGCGATACAAACGCGGGACTCAAGGACACTTACGCGCCCCGAGAAACGGCCTTCGTTAGCACTTCCCCTACCTTCTGTTCGCGTGACTCAACGACCGGACGACGCCGTTTAGCGGGCCATTTTGCCGCTATTTTCTCTCTCTTCGAGCCAATTCAGAGGCTAATATTCGACTCATGCGCTACGAAGCGTTCGGCGCCTCATTAAGGTAAAATCTCATTCAGAATCATGCGCAGCGTCTATCCGCATTGAAGGGATACATTCAAGTGGTCTGAAAAATTTCGGAAGAAGGCGAAAATGCGATAGCCATGCGTGTTAGCCTATCTATGGCCTCTAGTAGTGCTTAGAAGAATGACAGAACAGGCACCACACGAAAAATTATAGCGTATCCTTGCCCTTCAATGTGGTCAGCTTTGCTGCACCGGCCGCAAAAGAGAAATAAATCACTGATGGCTCCTGATGAAAAAAAGTGAATAAACAATGTCTTAAGTTTAAATGTCCGACTCTATATGAGGTAACTAAAAATAAAGCAATACAAATGCTATCATGGCGTTCCATTATAGATAACAGGATCTGTCACATGATGATACGCCACAACAACATGAATTATACCAAGAAAATAATGAAAAGGTTCTATGCAGGTTTACACTCTACCAGAGTTAGACGAGGAAACAGCATTGAGATTGGGTCTCGGGTCTCGAAGTTCCACCAGTAACAAGAGACGAGGTGGAAAAGTCCCTCAAGGGAATGAAGAGAGGCAACGCCCCACGTGATGTCGAATTAACCGCGGATCTACGAAAGGTGCAATTCCCGCTTACGACTGATGGGAAGGAAGCTTAGGGACGTACTCAGCGTCTAAAAAGAAAACTTATATTTGCCCAACGAGCCACGAAAAGACTGATTGGAATAACGCTCCGAGATGACAGACAGGCGCCTGGGATTAGGCAGGGAATTCGAGTGGAAGACACACCTGCAATGCGGAGAAGTGACCACCTGTGGATCACCAGCGTAACTGAGAGGCTACCGACAGACGAGACTAGAAGTAGGAGCGAACCGATAACTCGGCGAGGGACGAAATAACCGAAATATGGCGGGAAAAAATGTGTTCCAACAGCGCCGGAGAGGATCTTTCGGAAGTCGTAGACAAATCTTTGGGCAAGGAAGTGGCCTCCGTTCGATGCCAACATGTCTACAAGAACACTTGCCTTTGTGAGTAGCGGCCTCAGGTCAGAGCTAACATTTTGACAAGGGGACTTTATCAAGGCATCCAAAGCTCTGTTATTTATATATCCACGCATTTATACAGACACGTATACCGCCGGCGTGTAGTAACGAGTTTCTGCGCGAAGCCGCGGGTGTGGGACTGTTCGCCGTGGTACCGTAGCTCTCGCGTATGGTGCGCCTCATAGTCCATCGTAGCTAGCTTAGCAGCGAACATGTACCGGAGCTAAAAAGGAGGTAGCTATATATCGTCACTCGTGACTCGCTTAAAAAGTAACTAAGACTGTGAATCGCTGTTGGGTATCGAAGGAACTAGTTACTATAACTTAAGAGTAACGAGTTACTTCGACAACCAAACTAGGCAAATAATGCCCTTGCAGGTTTTGTTGTTCTGTACCGCAGCATCATCACTACGGCAAGCGCACGTTGTGTCACTGGAACAGTAACTGCTTATGATAAGAGTTTCCGTCGGCGGAGTTCCCGCGTATTCTTAAAAAGGCATGTCCGGCCACGCTGCAAAGCCACTCTGCTGAAGCGCTTGAAGGAATGTCGGGGACGAGTTTCGGGGACGAGTTTAAAGAGCTGCTCATGGATCGTCGGGAATGGAGAAACAACCCAAACCCAGGTAGTGATCTCGGATCTATATCCTTTGGAGTACTAATGTGCTGGGGAAATATTTTGTAGCTTCAAGCTGAATCAAGATATAAAGTTTTGTGCTCTTGTTCGCCTTCTCTGTAACTACGTTCTTAGTTTAGAGCTTCGGTAGTCCACTTTAATCGTTTTAAAATCGTGCTAGTTTCAGGCAGAAGTACGGGTTAAATAAAGAAGTTCTATCATGCACAATTCACACGTTTTACTTACAAGTAACTAAATCCTTTACTAGGTCTACGCAGTAACAAAAATGCGTTACTCGTTCTTTCTCACACAAAATAACTCAGTCGTTACTTCGTTACTCAGAAGGTAACTAAATACAGACAACGCGGTACTTAAACATAATATTTCTCGGTTGTTGAACGCACGCACGCACGCACGCACGCATACGCGCGCACGCACGCACGCATGCACACAATGCACACACGTGCACATACACACTCAGCACACGCAGTGTCGTATGTATCCCTTCATAGAGACATAAATGACAGATGCTTATATGTGAGATTTCCGTTCCCACTCTGATTTTCTACAAATATGAACGCTTCAGTAAATCCACAGGACGGAAAACCAAGCGCAGGGGCGCACACACAAGCACAGTACAAATCCTCCATAAGTAGCCCACTAAGTAACGCACCCTGCATTAAATGGCACATATAGGAGCTTCCGTAAACGCAAATATCAAATTTCAAATTTAGAGGTTTAACGCTCCAAAGTTTAACTCTCCGAAGCTACCCCGGTGCTATGAGGCGCACCGTTCGACCACCCGGGGATCTTTCCGTGTGCCTTAATGTCGACGCGCGGGCGTTTTCACTTTTCGCCGGCACTGACGGCCGCCGCGGCCGGGATCGAACCTGCTACCTTAGGCTCAGCAGTGCAACGCTTTAGCCACTCAGCAACCACGGCAGGTAAACACAAATAAGAATTGAATCCCTCCCCCCCCCCCCCCTTCCATTTCTTTGAGCATTACGGTCATGTAGCAACTGTGACAACGATAACCCGGTGAACCCATGCGGTACCAGAGCCTCGCTGTCATCCTTCGTTCGCGGCATCCGAAGACCGAGCCCGCTGCACAGTGACATCAGAATGGAACATGTCACGCGGCGCAGCGCCGAGGCGCAGTGCGACGCTTCCAACCGGCAAGCGGCGGTGGTTGCATTTATGCTCGAAACAGGCGTAAGCGTACGAACCGAGTGACGACGCCATCGAGACGCTATCCGCTCGTGGGCTGTTGACAAGGGATGCGCGATCCGATGCGTCACACGTGCCGGCTGTTCATTCAGTACTGGCGCGCATACTGCCGCGGTCGCCTGGCGGCTTGTTGGGAAATCCCACGTGCCCAGACTACAGCGCCTCCGCGCTTTCCTCGTACGCGCCGGGGGCTCGGTTGCTGCCAAGGTTGAAGCATGACGTCGGCCGGCAAGGGCTCGCCGGAAGGGTCACTACTGCGCACGGAGAGGCTTTCCCTTTGCGCGCCGCATCCGACACTTGGCAGCTTGCGTAGAGCGGTATAAACAAGTAATCATGCAGGACTCCGCTAACATAGTGTGCGCGCAGTCGTGAAGCGACCCGAGCGGTTCGGTGGCTAAGGCGTGCTGCTGCAGAGCACAAGGACACGGCTTCGATAGACCGTCACGGCGAATGCATTTCTGATGGAGGCGAAATCCGAATGGTTATTGGATGTATTGTTCACGCTTCGCTTTTACGCAGCGCACGAGAGCGACTTACGAGCGTTGACTCGCGACTCCGTGTGTCGAGATTTCAGCGCACGTTAAACATCAGCCCGTTGTCTAAATTAATCCGTATATTTCCGTACGGAAATTAATCCGTAAATTAATCCGGGCATTCGCTTTGTTTTCTATCCCTGGGATGATATGTGCACTTTTGCCTGCAACAGGCACCAATGTGATGATGATGGCCGTGTCGCGACTCCCAAGAGGCTTCAACTGTCACGCTTACTATGTCACTATATTGGCGTGGCTAACAGCCCTGCTTGTGACGGGTATGCCACTGAAGAGGTGACTAACACTTCTTGGGCCACTGTGCCCGTTTCACAAAGCAGACAAGGCAGCACATCTCAACCACACCCAATTTCAGGTCACAGGCACTGCCCGTCGTATACCCCAAAGGCTAATGTGCGCAGGGACAACACGTAAGGCGTCAATGGCGTTCTGCATATTGCTAAATGTACCTACGCAGATGCCCGTTTTCATTTAATACGAATGATCGGCCACGTCATTCGTCGCGTTTGCACACTTGGCCACTTCGATCGGTCATTCCGGAGCATTGTGGTAAAGGCTTTAGCAGATGTGGAAGAAAGTATTACGTATCATAAGAACCCTGTGGAATCCGGTAACAGAACAGTGGAAACGAAACAAAACAAAAAAGAAGTAAAGCGGGTAGGCATGCTGATTATGGAGACATGGGTGTGGGGTTTGTTGTGTCTTTAGAGTTTTTCGCAGACCTCGACGCGTCTGGAACTCTGAACAAAGACTGCCTCATATTCGCACCATGCAAACGCATATCTTGGAGATATATAGCTTATAAATATAGCCTGGTGTCCCTTGCTATAAAACATAACATTTAATTCTGTGCTCGAGAAACCGCTCTTGCCTCTGGGAAATCCCGGCAGATAAAATAAACACGTATTTGGCTGGTTGCGTATCAGCGCCCAAGTCCACAAGAAAAGGCGGTACTACACGTATACACCCCCGGTAGCTATCTGTGAAAAGCACCTGTAATTATTTTTATATAGTGATAACCTGCCAATTCCCTTATATCGTGATTGTTTCGTTTTGTTGTCATTTATTTTTAATGTCGTCGAAGGTACGACGTTGTGTCCCCACCCCTCTCGTCCGATGTTGCCCCGAGTACCGAATACGCGTCGCCGCTGCCTTCAGGACATCGCTATTGCGGGGCCGGCCACCATCAATGAAGTCATCCTCAACCGCGTCGGCAAGCACTTCACTGTCCAGTGTCATCGCATCGTTCATCTTCATCGCAGTCGTCTCTTCCCCACGGCCTCGACCGGTACGGTCACCCTTAACCGAGGGGGATATGTCACAAGAAGAAGTTGGACTATCATGCATAGAACTATGTTTACTTTTGTGCGAAGCAGATGACGAACAGTGTTACACAGCCGTGCTCGCGCCAAGATGGCCGACACCCATTAAATCCACCTCATCATCTACCATGGCTCCCGTAGCCTTCGTATTGACGTCACGTAACAGTATGTACCGTCATATTGTTGAGAAACCAAAACTAGTTTACAGCGAAAATTGCAGCAAAAAAAGGCAGCAAAAAAAGTCCTCGGTGGCATTTAGCCAATGCGCATTGCAAATGGGTGTTCAACGGTTCAAAGTGCAGTCCCGCAACTGAGATACACTAAAGGATTCGAACATCCTAGGACAGCTCCGGAACTGTAGCCGAATGCTCACATGTACGTATAGGACATGAATTCGCGAGAATCTGAATAGAACGCGCGAGATTGAGGCCCCATTAATTTAGTCTTAGCGGCTGGTCCATTGCTTTTGTTCATAGAAATAAAGTCGGCGTTTAACACTGGCTTTGTATTTGTGCGGGTACAAATGATGCCAGACCCACGTGCTAGAGAGCTGCTAAATACTGTCGTGCGGATCTGCGCAAGTGTCGTCCCAGCACACGTCACTAAATGAGCGGGAGATTAGCGCGGGGGAAACGATACTTTTGAACGCACTATTACTCGGCGCTAAATCATAGAAGCTTACCGGTAAGATTATCAGCGTGAGCTATACCACTGAAACGTTAACCTGATGAAGAAATTAGAAACTGCCTACGTGCCCGTTTAAACCACTGTTTTCGAGGCCATTTGAGTTTCGTCTTAAAACATTTCAACGCGGCCAACCGCATTGCACGATACGATACAAGGAACTGCTCAAACGAAGTTAAGAGGGACCCTGTGCCTTGGTGGGGACAGACAATTACCACGATGTCGTCAGTGGTTCACCCAAAGGTCCCGTCGATACGTTGGGTGTGCCTGCCCACTTGATGGAGCGGTCCGCAGTTTGCACAAGCAGGATTGATCCTTGATTGATTGTGGGGTTTAACGCGCCGACGCAACGCAGGCGATGAGGCGCGCCGTAGTGGAGGGCTCCGGATTAATTTTGACCACCTGGGGATCTTTATCGTGCGCCGAAATCTCGTACACACGGGCGTTTTTGCTTTTCGCCTCCATCAGAAAAGCGGCCGCCGCGGCCGGGAAACGAACCCGTGACCTCGTGCTCAGCAGCGCAACGCCTTCCACCGCGGCGGGTAGGATTGATCCTACCCGTCCAGGAAAGGTGTGCTATGTTCCTAGTTACCTTAATGGTTGGTCATAAGCACACAGAAAGCGTTCGCCCAGCCGCGTGATTCCCTTATCTCGACTCGCGTCTTTCTCCACCCAACGCTTTGAGCAGCAAAAGGAAGCTACGAAACATCGTCCCATCGAGCTCCCCTTTTAGGTGAGCAGGTTGGTCCTTGCTTCAAACGATCTTTTCTTATCGCCTTCCAGACATCACCTCCCATTATCCCGCCACCAGCAGCGACAATCAAAAGATTTAGAGGTGCAAAATTTCCGTATGCATGAATGGTTCTTTTTCGAACAATGTTGACAATTTCAATTAAACAACGTGCAGTTGTGTGTACCATAAAGGCACGTTAGTGGGATTAATCAATTTGACTAACGTAAATTATACACCCTCAAAATAATTTAGTACTGCTATGTTCGCAACACACCATGTTATCTCAGTGCACGGGTAGCCATCGTGCCCGCAGAACCTGTCGGCACTGCACTTTTAGTCTGCTTCTGCACCAGTTCTGTACCTATACCTTCCTTTCTGAGAGTGAAGACGAAGCGTACGACGCGGTCTGCGCTCGCTCACAGAGCCATCAAATCGAACAGCCAGGTGCTGACGCAGCGAGCTGCATACATTGTTGCACCTCAGGTAAAAACATAGCACACATAAAACGCTCTCTCGGGACGCGAAAGTAGCTAAGGCGAGTAGTTAGATTCCGACTTTTGCCGTCCCTTTCGTGTGAAATACTTCATGGCAACACTATTTTTCTTTGTATTCGTTAGCTGAAACTATGCAATACCAATTTTATCATTGCGGGCAAAAACAGGAAAAACCCAGTTTTCGCCCCCAATTCCCGCTTTCTTCTTTTTTGAGAGAGAGTCTCCCATCTGTGGCCTGACTGGTCACATTGTGATGTAGCGAATCAGAATATAGGTGAGATTTTTTTCGAATTTCAACATCCCTCAAGGCACCCATGCATGAAGACACGCGTTTTCCGCAGTTTAGGCTACTGCTATCACTGGGGGACCTTTGCAACCCTGCCAAATAGAGCGGGGTAATTTCAAAGCGGCCTAAGTCAAGGTGGCTACAGGAAAGATAGCAAATCAGGGCGGCAATGCCGTTTCCTGGTGCACTACGCAACAGTGCCTGGGAGGGAGCCGGAGGCCGTGTTACGATTTTTCGATAAAGGCAGCAGCGTGCACCTATACCGACGGAGGGTTACGTCTCGACCAAGGTTGCGCCGGAGGACGTTTCGATGTATACACCAGTAGCTTGCGCGTTCACGGAGCTTGTCGCACGCTGTGGCTCCCAGTATATTGAATGCAATCAGACACCATTGCTCATAACGTTCAAGCTATTCCCATCAGCCGCTATTTTTCTAGTGCAGGTACAAAGCTTTCGTCCCAATCCCTGAGTGTGAAACTATGAAAAAATTTTAAAAAATAAATACCCTTTATTTCAATGAATTACATGCTCCGTCGCCGGTTAATCTATCTTCTCCGTCATGCCGTAACATATGGGCATGTTGCGTGCGGTCGCGGCAAAACACGGTGAATTCTCTGTTTACTTCCCTGATGACATCGATGAGAGAAGTACGCTAGTGCCCACGCACTGCACGTTTTTCATGGGTGGAACCTGCGAGTACTTTTCGGTTTATCATTGAGGATGTTTGAGCTAATCGGCTTCCCACCGTCATCCGCGGGC
This sequence comes from Haemaphysalis longicornis, assembly GCF_048455015.1. Lineage (NCBI taxonomy): Eukaryota > Metazoa > Arthropoda > Arachnida > Ixodida > Ixodidae > Haemaphysalis > Haemaphysalis longicornis. Next base: position 395,989,693 of record NW_027526203.1, read on the forward strand.
CTCATTTACCTCATGCTAATTTCAGATGCTTCTCGACGTACGCAGTTACATTGAAAAAAAAATGTTTTTTAACTCGTGGGCGACATTTTGATACCAGCGCGCAGCTGCACACAATGTCGTTCTTTCATGCTTCTAGTGGCGTTTCTTTCTCTGTCTTTGCAGTGGTGGCCTATGTCACCATTTTGTGCAGATGCAAAGCTACGTATCGCGTGCGCTTCAAGCTCGGTGCATTTAATGAGCGCTCCATTACCTTGAAAGCCTCGCATCGACTGGATTTGGAAGGGTGCTGTGCACCCTTCCAAATCCAGTCAGGGTCGAAACGATTGTGCGGTTGCAGCGAGCCGTGGCGTTGTCCACAGGAGTTGCGGTGAACGCGGCCGCGTTTGCACGCCCTGCTGAATGACAGGGGACTTACGCATATTAAAGCAATTTACGTAACTGCCCACAAGTCCAAGTGAACATCTAGGTTCAACAATGCTTTTATGCGTACGAAAATAAACTTTTCTTTGAGTAATCTTACCGTCTCGCCATCGGAAGCAACATGCATGTATTCCACCAGAATGCCTGTAGTTTCACAACCACCGTTATTGGGACGGCAGTCAGGTCTCTGTGACGACGCGCTGTGAAGTTGATTTATACGGCTGTCTTTACTTCACGGGCCCGTCTCTCCGCGACCTCATAAGCGCCGACATGGTTGTTCACGGTCAGCACGAACTGAAAGCCTCAGCACGCACGCAGTCAGGTCAACATGGCTTGGCTCAGTGGCTAAGGCGTTGCGCTGCTGAGCACGAGGTCGCGGGTTCGATTCCCGGCCGCGGCGGCCGCTTTTCCGGTGGAGGTGAAAAGCAAGAACGCCCGTGTGTACGAGATTTCGGCGCACGTTAAAGATCCCCTGGTGGTCAAAATTAATCCGGAGCCCTCCACTACGACGTGCCTCATCACTTGCGTTGCGTCGGCGCGTTAAACCCTACAATCAATCAATCAATCAATCAATCAATCAATGGTATGCATTAGTCATGCATCAGCAGCGTGCCGCGAAATTAAGCAGCCGTATTACGAACGGAGTACCTCAATATGCTTTCCTGCCACTGTTCATGGCATACTGGGGGTTCGTGAATTTGCAATATAACCGGAATATCCGAATGGGCACACGCATATACGTATAGGATTCGTCGCAAATTAAACAAATGTCGTCAAAAGACGATAGTCTTTATCGGCTATTTCGAAGTAAATGCCTCCCTTCGCTTTGCCGCTCACCTCTCGTGTTGTTCCTCTTGCGTCGCGCTCCTCCCAAGGTGAAGACGCCAAAGGTTTGCTTAAATCATTTTAAATTTCCCGCGTTCCACTGCTCCAAACCGGGTGTCTCGATGCGAACGCTGCTGTACGGCGGAGACGCGCGTTAATCGAGGCGCCCTACTTCAACGTTTATAGAACCGCGTTTCCCTACTCCACGTGCGTTGCAAGCAGAACGTGGAACCTATCTAGTGGAACCTTGCGTAACTGTTGCCGGTTGATTTCTTAAAATGGCGCAAGAAGCTATAGTGGCGCGGGCGACAGTAGGCGACGGCGAAGTGAATTCTTTTTCTGCAGTTGATGAAGTATTTAATTTCGCAAAAGCAAACATGTTTGATTTTTTTATAAAGGAACACTGCAAATATCACTTCTGTATTGATTTGCTGTCTCATATTTGCGTAATGTCTTGTTCTTCTTCAACAATGTTGACAAGTATGAACCTTACACCGGACATAGACGGGTAGATTTAGCTGTGACTATATAAGACTAATGGGCAGGCATTGTTTTGCTTTGGCCGGGTGGCTGAATCGAGTCACAGACAGACAGACGGACAGACATACAGACATACAGACAGACCAAAATTTCTGGGTTTAAGGAGCCCAAGAAAGACTATCGTCTTTAATAAGTCTAGCAGGTCTGAATAAGTCGTCAGCATTCCACTGCCACATTCTTGGTGCCTCTGATGCAATGACGTACCCTTTCAAGATTTGCATGCGGTCAGCATGCTTGTGCATACTTTAAAATTTCATATGCGAAGCATGCCTCCTGAAGAACTCCGGTAGTTCTTTTTTTTTTTTAGTCGCGTTTTTCGAAGCCGCTTCCAACTCGCGAGGAACCGCCTTCCCTTGCAAAAGTAATTTCTGTCATTGCAAAGAGCACGAACACAACGCATACGTTGGCAAAAAAGGCCTCCCCAACCGACTATCAGCGGTGGCCCGGCTCACAATTGTCAGCGTTGTTTAGCGCAAAGAAAACTTAGGTCATGTTTGAGATAACCGAAGATACCGGGGTCTTTTTAATTAAAAATGCACTTAGGATTGATTTAAACTAAAGAAATAAAAAGTTCTGGGCTCTTCTGCATGAGGCAAAATCGCTGTTACCAACTAACTTGTGAGGAAGGGCGTATGCAATCAATCATGAAACAGTGAAAACTGTGTTGTTCGTTCAACCTAGGTTGTTGTTGTTTCATTTTTAACAGCGAAGCTGTTAGCCTCTCGTTGGTCGGAAAATTTCGTATCGTACACAAAAAACCCAGGCAGCACCCAGCAGTTTTCGCCCAAGACGCCGAGCGCATGCGTCAGGATAATCAGGTGTGCAGCATAGAGCTCGCTCAGTATTCGTGTAAAGAAAAAACCACAAAACAAGCACCGGAACCGCGTGATGGATAAGGCGCCGGTGTGGGAACTCCCCCTCTACCCCCGCCCCCAATGTGTGCGGGTGAATGTTAGGTTTGCAGCTGCTCTCGAAAGGGGAGGGTGGCTGACGTCATTTGAGGTATAGCGCATGCATCAGGCTGGGCAGGGCCCAGCAATTCTCGCCCAAGACGCCGAGAACATGCGGCAGAACCCAGCATTTGCCGCCAGAGAAGCCGAGTGCAAGCGACAAGATAACATGCTAGATAACATGCTAGATAACATGCAAGATAACATGCTAGAGGTTTGCTCAAGTCAATTTAAATTTACCGCGTTCCACTGCTCGAAGTCCGGTGTATGGCGGAGACGCGCGTGAATCAAGGCACCCTACTACAACGTTTATATAACCACGTTGCCCTACTCCACGAGCGTTTCAAGCGGAACGTGGAACGTATCTACTGGAACGTTTCATTGCTGTTGCCGTTTGATTTCTTAAACTCCACCAGGAGCTATAGTAGCGCGGGCAACAGCAGGCGACGGTTTTATGCAATTGATGTAATATTTCATTTGCTATCGCAAAAACCAAGCATCCATATTTTTTTTATAAAGGAACACTGCAAATATCACTTGTGTATTGATTTTGTGCCTTATATTTGCGTAATGTCTTGTTCTTATTCAACAATGTTGACAAGTGTGAACATTAACACCGGACTGAGACGTTTAGATTTGGCTGTGGGTATATAAGACTATTGCGCAGATTCTGTTTCCCTTTGGCCGAGTGCCTGAATCGAGTCACAGACAGACAGACAGACAGACCAAAATTTCTACGTTTAAGTAGCCCAAGAAAGACTATCGTCTTTTAAAAAATTTCTAGGACAGTTAATTGATTCTTATGAGGTGAATGAATTGGAGTTTTGCGCTATGTCTTCGAGTTTCTCTGCAGAGTATCTGTGGTAAACTGGCATAAAAAGCCACCTTTTTCTACTGCCGAGGTTGCCGCTGCCGGCGACGCAGGTGTTTCAGACTCCATATCGGGACGGCCCGTACTGCCGCGCAGAGCGACCTGGCTCGATGGTGACTGTTGCGCCGCTGGGGGAGACCAGCGAAACGCACGCTTGTTGACGCTTCGTTGCCGCAGGACGCCGAAGGGTGGTCGGAACCACCGCCGCATTCTCCGCTTTCCCCCTGGCCCTGCGCAAGCCCACGCGTTACCTAGCGGCGCGCGCTCCTCAACGCGAAGCACGCGCTATGGAACGCGTCGCAGCCAATGCGCATGCCCAGGCTTTGCTTAGCGGCTGGCATCGCTTGTGTTTTATGAATAGAAGCACGCGCCATGAAACGTATCGTAGTCAGTGGAAAGATTGGCAGCCGCGTCGCTGCTACAGATGCCGGACGCCGGCATTCTCGCTCAGTGGGTCAGTGGGTTTTTGCATTACAACTTCGTCAAAAGAGAAAGCGGACATGCAAAACTAGAGGCGCTATGTTCGATAAAAACAACGCTTCCAGCATTAAAAACAATTGCGGTGTTTGGTTTTGGATTGCGTTGGCTCGAGGTGGACGTTCTGAACAGGAAAACAAAGAAAATGTACTATTTTTTTATTTTTTTTTTCGGTAATCTAGTATTTGAACAAGCCAAGAGCAGCGTTCAAAGCGTTGAAGCACCACGAGGCCACCTTTATGCAGTGTATACCTAAACTGTTCTGACGCGCAGACCAGGGAGACAGATGTTCATGGAGATTAGCAAAGCTGCTGAGGAAGATTCACAGGTGAGAGTTGCATTAACGCGTAAAAACAGCTGCCCAAGTCGTTTTTGATCTGAGGATACGACACAGCCGCTTCCGAAAGGTATCTCTGGAATAGTGGCGTTCGCTGTAGCCTTATACTAATTAACAGCACTCGTATTCCCTTAGAGCGTTTAAGGATCTCAGCTAGATAAACCAGCAGCGCTGTAACTACTGCATAGAAGCCGGGTCGGCAGTCCGAAATTTATTTTATCGTTTAATTAAATAGTGCTCTGATCAATAAATGGGACCATGGCAAGAGAATTGCACAGCACCTAAGCTTTGGCCCACTCGTCCGTGCTCATCGCCTCACGTAAAAACCGGCGTTGAATAATTCAAAGGAAACTACTTTTGACTGCAACTTTTGCGCAAAATGTTCAGTCCGAGAAAATTGCCTTTCTTGGGCAGCACGCAGCTGTCGTGTACATTTAAGTCCACATAAAACAGGCATTTGTGGCATATACTGCAGTGATCGAGTGGGATTGCATTGCAATTGATTGGGAGAGTACGTAAATACACTTCCAACTAAACCCTTTAGGCCGGATTTACCACAATGGGCCTGAATGGGACCAATCATTGCACTCAACGAGCAAGGCAAACCAATGACGCGTATCAGCCTACGACTTGACCCCTGAAGTGCCTTCTGCGCTTATAGGCAATGTAAGGGGGATTCTTTGTAGCGCGTCATGCAACAGCGCAAATCATTTTTTTTTTTGGTGGAAATCGTATGACCCGCCTCCTCATTCGTCACAAGTGTTCCATTGCATGCAGGGATTTGTTATCCCCGTGCGTAAATGTAGCTAAACAGGCACTTTGATTTCTTTGATATACTTTGATCTCTAAAAAAAGCTACCTGCCATTTCGCATGAAACGGCTAAGTTCACTCAGCCGTTGCATTGCAAATTATTGAGCCAGTGAACGGCAAACCAGTACCACTTCTTTTTATGTAGCGAAAGTCGTAGCAAATAATTTGTTTTATTTGACCATTGTACTCACGACGCAGGAAAACACGCTATTTATAGTATGTCTGCAAAGCGTTACTACAAAATAAAAATACCAATATAAAATTACATCAACCTAAGCAAAAGTTTCGTGAAGTCGTCGAAAAGTGAGAAAAAAATACCGGGTTTTTTCATATGCAACCGGTATTTACATACGCTTAAAGCGAATCGTGCGTACAACGCGGAATTGCAAAATTACAGTGAAATCTGCATAAAGTATGCAGCTACATTGAAACGCCCCAAAATTGCAGGCATGGGTCTGTCGGGAGAGATTTAAGACTGTTCGGATGCTTTTATCCCCTCCCACCCTCCCTGTATTCCACACGTAGTAAGCAGCATCATGGGCCGGGCAGGCGCAAATAATAGAGAACGATAATTAGGCTCAGGCATTGTTTTCGGCCATTGCTTTCAGACTCCGTGCGGACAGTCTTAACGGCACGATGCGTGTCAATTCGAAGAACGCCAAGAGTAAACGCCACAATAAGGGCTCTGTTGACGTAAGCAACGAAGTGACTTGTTGCCACGCAGCTGTGGGGCTTCTGCCATTGCAACCCCGGTTACCACGAAAACCCCTAAGCTAGCATTAGCCGGTTATATTTAATGACGCAACGCGATTTGCCCGACCTGTTGTGGCAAGACAAAGAAAAAAAAAACGCAGCGGCACTTTCGGCTTGTTGTTATGGCAAGTGGGCGTGAATTCAAGGCCATTAGCAGCGATTTATTCTGGGTAACCGTATAGGTCGCTGAACCCTCCAGTGCACGCCTCGCCCGCCGGTCAAGCGGTAGTTCGTCTTGCAATAAGTTTGGGGAGGCAGTAAACATTTAAATTAAGAAAGTACGGAATTAAACGTGTCTAAACCGTGGAATTAACCTAATTGTATCAGAAGTTTTATGACATTTGTGTCATGTTGTATCTCTGTATTCGAGATGCAGAAACTAATGAGAAAAGATCCCAGGACGCGGGTTCGATCCCTGCCGCGGTGGACGTTTTTCGGGCGGATGTGAAATACGAAAACGCACGTGCGCCTAGATTTCGGCACGCGGTAAAGATTCGCGGGCGGCAGAAATGAATCCGGAGCACTTCGTTACGGCGCACCTCATATCCCAGATGTAGGTTAGGCGCGTAAAACATTTTGAAGTTTGAAATTAAAGGATTGTAATACCTTGATACATAATAAACACCACTCATTACGTGCTAAAGCAAGTTTGTCTATGACGGTTTGGTTTTGTTGAGCCTTTCGTTTTTAAATTATCAGTACGCGTAAGTGGTCACCAGTCATTGTGTAAACTAATTTGGTTTCAATATTATGCCACGTACAATGAATCGCAGCCATTAACGGATATTCCTGTTTTATTGGCGAGGTAGTGAGCAGATTGCTCTCTGCACAGGCTTAACGGCACCCCTGGTACTGTTACTGAAAAGATGGCAGGTATATTATGACTGTGGTCTGTGCATGTTTTTATCAGGTGAAATGCAAACAACCCAGTGTTCCTGAACAAACCGCATCCGTACACTCCTACGCACCTCAGGTAAAACGGATCAGTCTGGCATATACGCGCGCGCGCACATATTCCCTGTTCAGACTTCTTTTTCTGTGCAGCAAAAGCCACATACACCTTCAACAAATAATTGGCAGCGACCAACTAGCTCCCTTACCCCCTACCCGCGTGCCGTGTGACGAGCAACAACAGACTCTGTCTGGCTTGTGCGACAGAGAAGCCTTCCAGCTTTTCTGACCGGGAGCCAGCCCTCGAGCTGCATTTTGCCGCTGTTTTTTTCTCGGCTACCTTTATCTTTCTTTTAATGGAAACGCGAAAGCAAGCAAGCAAGAAAGAAACAGGAAGGAAAAAAAGTTTTGTTCCCGGTTGAAAATTGGATACAACGAGAGAGAGAGAGAGAGAGAGAGAGAGAGAGAGAGAGAGAGAGAGAGAGAGAGAGAGAGAGAGAAACTGTATCGGAGTGTACCCATTCGGTATAAGCGGGAGAAACGAGACGTGCGTATGGGCTCCTGATAAATTTCAAGGATAACACCGGATGCGGTAAAAATGGGAAGTGGAGCCATCTTTTTTTATCATGGATATCAAGACGCTTACTCGGAGCAAATATCCCCGAGCTAGTGAAAGGCTAAGCCTGCTAGCAGCTACACCCCATCCACCGATCAGCGGGTGGGTACAACACATAGGCGCGATGTGGCTGATTGCTTGATTGCCTGATAGCCAGTGTGATCGCCTGATAATCCACTCGGGACCAGGCGCTATCGGCCGGGAGCGGTGGGCAAGGGAGCGGTCGTCAACATTTGGCCGTCGACCGGAATACATACTCTTGGCAACTCTCCCTGTATAATGCAGGTACATTGATCGTGTCGTTAGATTGGGCATATAACCTCTATCAAAAGCTCCTGTGAGACCAAACGCACAGAAATAAAATTTTGGTGGCCACTTGTAACCAACCTAAAACGCCTACATGAGACAGATAAAATCATTGCGAAAGTCCTAATAATAACATTTATGAGAGAGAAACCTTGCACCACATCAAGGCACCGCTTTTTTTCGTTCAAAGCGTACCGACAATCGAATTGATCAGGGCGTCTGGCTACCACGTACACCCCGGACTAACCATGCAAGGCCACTAAATATTCTTCCCTGCACTGGGTGCCGATGTTTGGCAGTTATTCATAGCACGAGTCATGATGTGCCTAGCTAACGCCAAATAGGGAACATGAGGGGTGGGGGTGAGGTGCAAGGCAGTGAGCCTGTTCAGGATATGTTTATTCGCTCACCCTGACCGACGTGGCACTGTATAACGTGCCAGCCTTTATGTCTCCCAATAGATATCGAACTAGATGAGCCTCTGACCAGTCCTAACTGCAACTTCAATCGACTCGGGCGACAGGAATGGGTAGGAAAGTTCTCGAACTCTATCAAGGGAAGCATTGTACCTATGCCAGGCAATGACTGGGCACACTCATAAAGCTTAGCACGCAACTCCGCTGCTAGGCGTCACAATTACTGTTTCGCTATCTACCCAAATAAAAATGTGCAAGTTAGAGTTCCTCACGCAAGATCGCCGTCACAGTTCACGCACGTTCACTGCGTGCAGTTTGGCTCGCTATAGAAGTTGAGTAAATATAATACCTAACGGGGTATCCCTGATTCTAATTTTCAACATGTGTAAATGGCGAACTTCTCGCAGCTCTTCATGCAGAACGGATAGTTCACACGCATCGCCCGTAAGGCGCTAGAACACTATTTTTATGCACAAATCACGTGGCATTTAGGTATACTCTCTTTATTTCTTTTTTTTCTAAGTAGAATATATTCCCCCATTGCCGTTCGTGCAAGATTCGGCTTTATGAATTCCCTACTTGTGTTCATCTTGGGGTAGATTCTTCCTTTTAAACTGCTATAACCTATGCTTCGAGCCTCCTAAAGCTTATGACCATGTTCCCACCATCGACAAATAGCTTTCAATTCATATTTTAATCTATCGAAGGTCTCGTCATTAGCTCCTTTCAGTATACATAGCCATCGCTAAGTATAAAATGAACATCCGTGGAGGTCTTCTCTGGTGTTCCACGCGGCTCAATCGTTGGGCATCTTTTGTTTTTAATCTTTATTAACGACATCCCTGCATGGCGTCATTTAATCTACAGTCATCTTCTTCGCAGGCGACTGCGCACTTCATCATCGCACACTTTCCAGTGCTGACCAAATAATTACACAGAACGACTTAAAAATAGTGCACTGCTGCTCCAGACGGCTGATACAGAAAAATTAAATGCAAACCCGTGCAAGTATGGGGCGAGCGCCCGAAATCCACTATTCGCGCTCTGTTAATTCAGTTTTCCAAAGTCGGGTTGAATCATACATACCGTTATCTTGGGGCCATCATACAGAGTAAACTGACGTGGTCTCCTCGTCACGGCTAAACCATGGTTTTCTTGTAGCCTATGAAACATACACTTGTACGAAACTTGATACGTATGAGCAATTTAGAGTCGCCATAAAATTACCCAATTACGCCCCCAATTCAAAATCATGCTGCTAGATTTATTACCTCTAAATGTCATCCCCCCACCTAAGCATCACCACCATTAAATCACCCTTTCTCCCGCCCACCCAGTTACTGCTCTGCAACACTTCTAGATTTTGCGTCTTGCGTAAATTATGCTTCCACTTCTATGGTTTAGGCGTTAAAGGGACTCTGTAACTCTGACGATAAACACTCTGTCTTTCGCGTTTGGAAGTACTGGGAAAGCTACAGTTATCACCGTCCGGGAGCGGCACTGCGTGATTTGCTTGTCGCAGCAGATGCGCCTTCCATTTCTGTTTTGCTTTTTTTTTTGCCTTTTTTTTTAATGTGGCTATGGAATGCGTTCATTGCTGCAACTGAAGGAAGGTCGGCGAATAACCGCTACATCGCTGTTCTGACGTAGTTGTAGCGGTCGAAAAACGCCGAGACCGGGAAAGAGAGAAAAATGTTTTGAGCAAGTTTCCAAGTTATCTGATGGGCATAGAGCAGCAATTTTAGATGCAAAGCATCTCTTAGTCGACCCGCCGTCGTCCGGCGTCCGCACCTCTCCCCCTGCACTATATAAAAAAGAAATAGTTAGCGGCGCCCGGTTTCGGTCCCACGACTCTCTGGCAGCAACGGGAGGTACGTGGCGCTCTTCCCACTGCGCTACAAAACCGCGACAGGAGCAAGTGCTACGAACGCCCCTTATGTCCTTGACTCATTCAAACTGCGTCAAGAAGCTACTGATACAACGAAGGCACGTGAAGCTGAACGTCAACGGAAACGACGAACTGAAAACTTTAGAGGAGGATGTTGAATTTCTCGTGGCAAAGCTGTGGCGGGAAGCGCCACGCGCCCTGCAGCTCAACCAGAGAAGAGGACGGAGAGGGTGGGCAGCGGGGTAGGAGCGTGAGCACGCAATAAAGAAAGACGAGAACCAGGAGGTGTTCGATCATGTAACGCGGGTGTCGCTCTCTTCGCTGTCTCTACATTTCTCTACATTTCTCTACATTTCTCTGTCTCTACATGGGGTTTCACACTACGTTCCCATTCGTGCTCCGATAAATGAAACAACATAACGGCAACACAATGGAACCTACACGGAACCCCCATGATGCTTCGCATCTTCCTCATGGTTCCCCACGGGAAGATGGTGTAATTTTTTTGGCTGAGGTGCTTTGCGACCCCCTAATCTAAGCACCGGATGTGCTGGTTGTCTACGTTCTGCAAGCGTTTAACATTTAGAGAAAAGTTGAAAAAAAAATGTTGCAGGGTCCATTAAGGTGCCTTTTCCGCCTGCCCGAACATCGCGGCTCCTCTTTGACTCTCCGAAAGTACATCACTTAAACAACTCAACTATATTCACAAATATTTCTCGCCCACTGCCATTTAAGACTGAAGCAAACTGCCTCAGTGAAACGTGAATGAACAAAATGCTTCGAAATACACAAAATAGTTCGACCCATTCCACCCCACTCGTTAACAGCTTTGCTCTGATCTAGTGACCTGTCCTGTACTTCGTTCGTGCGCTTGTCTCACGTACGTGGACACCTTTAACGTGGGCCATTGCGTTCCACTGCCGAATTTTGTATTTATACCCAGCACCCTTATGTACTGCACCACAAGAGGCCTTTACGGGCTAATAAGGGATGACGACCATGGCGACGTCCGTTTACGGCGAAGTGCACAACGTAGTATGTCGGCTGGCTTTCTGCCACAGCTCAGGTAGCTGTGGCGCGGGAATAATCAGGTGCTGGCACGTGGAGCACGCAACGAACAGGTGGAATAAATAATTGATGTTTAATGCACCGATACAACATCTGGGCCATGAGTAGGGTACCGAATTTTCGGTTTTCATTTTTTGCAAATTCGTCATACCCCCCCCCCCTTTTTTTTTTTGCTACTGTCCATGCATAATCAAGCATCTTTGCCTGTTTTTTTTTTCTTTTTTCATTGGCAGCAGCTTCCTTTAATCTAATGGAACTATTCTTTACTGACTTCAGTTGCTTTGTATTATATATGTATTTCTGATATTCTTTTGCCTCATTTACTTATACAGCCATTCCAAACAAAATCAATGCAGCCAATGACCAATGTAGCCATTCAGAAAACCAAAACAGAAAAAAAGTCGGACATATTCTAATCCAAAATTGCGTTCACATGAAAACCATGACTGCTAACAGCCAAAAGTTAAAGTAAAAAATGCACTCAATATTTTATCTTATTTTCTTTTTCTGAAGAATAGCGCTGCAAGGGGAATGCCACCAAGGGGACGACACAATCCAAGCACCAATAAGCGGCGCACTGGAATTTAAACGATAGCAATATCGTACTATACAGTTTCCATATCGTATCGTACTGCACTAGTTTTCAGTCGAGTACAACTCTTGTAACAAACATTGATCGACAGCCCCTGTAACCGTCGTTCCCGCATCAGATCTCAACACAGAGATCTCTAGACAAACTAAAGACAGAAAGAAAAAAAAATGCGAGGAGCCATTCTACTCCATGAAAGTGGATGGTCAGCGAAGATGTATATAAACAACAGAAATCCTCGGCTCTCAATTATTTCCGAGAGGATAGAACGATGCTGCCAACAAATGGATCGATGTGGTTTACGGACAAGAGAAATAATTCTAATCTCCACCGTATACACAACCCCGAAGAAACCCAGTGCTGACATCGAACACTTCGTGCACCCGCACTTTGCCCGGTTAAAAAAAAAAACGTGATCAATATGTGATAGTCGTCGGTGAGTTTAGTGTGCAAGTATCGAAACCTGACAATAAGCGGTTCATCCAGTTCATGTCGGAAGAGCTTGGATAAGAGGCCGGCATTCGTATGCTGAGTGGAGTCTTCATTAATTCTTGGCCAATCCCCCACAAGTGTATAAGTGGCATGTGCCAGCGGCAGTTTTTATTGGCGGATGTACAAAAAAATTCCCACCACCCTGGCTATCGACAGCTTCGCTGTAAAAAAAACTGTTCTGGTAATCTCCAAGTGGTCCTCAAAGCGACAGTGTACTCAGCGCTGGCTGAGGGCACGCAGTTCTCATGCAAACGCAAGTGGAGTCGGTCTTAATCCGAAACCCCGTTCATTCTCAGCTAGACGCCAGAACAAAAGACGGCGATAATAAAAACAAGAAAAGAAACCAGAAACAAAAAAAAACGTAGGAAAACAAGAAATGTGTTAAGGGTGCGTGAGACGAGAGAAGTGGGCACCGAATGTTTAGCGTAACCGCTGTCGCGCCTAGTAAACCTGTTACGCGTGCCCCTCGGTGGGAAAGGACTAAGGAGGCCTTTTTTTTTTTGTTTTAAAGGAAAGAGAGAGGGGAAGAGACGCGCGCCGCCGCGATGAGGAACCTTGGCCCGAAAAAACGCGCCGGGCAACCTTGGCCCCGCGCAGTTTTAATATAACGGCGGCGGCCGCCACTGCGGCAACTGGCGAAGAATAGGAACCGATTCAACAGTCCAGCTGGAGGCGCGTAGGTTGTTCATCGAACACGGCACGTCGCCGTGGTTGAGTGAGAGAGGCGCACCAATATTGCGCACGACACACGCCCACACGACGCTCGCTACGCGTGAACCCTCAAGTGGATTAACCTTATTTGGAGCCCTGAATCGCAGCGCGCCTAGTAGCCAAGGCGTTGCTTTGGTGCCAAAAATTATAAATTGTGTTCCCTTCGTTGAGCAACGAGAAGGACGTAGGAAGAAAGTGGGTCGCAGCTTTCCAGATGAATATAACCCGCAGAAAACAAAGGCAGGTTCTCGCATCCGTATGATCCTTACGGATACGCAACTATGGAAGCGGTACATGATGTAAGGAAGGAATTAAGTCTTTCAGGGCTGGAGCAGTGACATCTAAACCGGATGCGTGAGGGTCAGGAACTGTACTGAGAGGCTGCTTCCATCAGGAGCTGCAGTGATGTATAATCCGAACGGGATCACGATTCAGCTCCTTAAACAAGACGGAGAACCGCATGAAGATGTACAGGTCGAAACCTTTGACTAGTATGTCCTGCAATGCCGCTTTAAAGCATTACAAAGGCCAGAGGAATGGTCATGCCTGCTTGACCTTCCTTGCAGCGTTATCAGGTCACACGGTGTTGAGGAGCTGAATTAGGCTACATTTGAGCAGCTGCAAGGTGAAACTATCAAAAAGAAAGGAACGAAACTTGCAGTCACTAAAATACAACGTTCGGGAGTTTAGAGTAAAGCTTCAGAAAAAATGGCGCCTATCCCTACTACCAGAAACCGGGCGAGTTCCTCCAGGCATCTGCGGATCTTGGGCTTTAAAAAACAAAAAAAAATAGTCGCCGTTAAAGCTGAAAGTTGGGCTAGTTGGTTTTGACTTGAATACATTTTACTGGCGAATACAGCACAAGAAAGAGCACACAAGACGCTCTCTAGCGAGTGTCCTGTGTGTTTTTTTCTTGGTCCCTGTCCTGTTTACACTAGTGAAATGTATAAAAAAAGTCGCCGTGTATGTCATGCTTTCAGCGGATGTTATCCGTTTGATGCCATTGACAAGTTAATGCCCCAGTTCAGAGTTGTGACGGCCGCAGGTCCAAGCACTGGTTTAAACGCTGTTGCGTAACTCTTGTTTTGCACTTTTCTTCCAGAAAATAACCAAACAGCAATATCTGCAGGAAGCTAGATTAGCATACCGGGAATAGTCTACCAAGAAACTGTAGGCAGGATCATGGAGCCACCGATGGTAATGAGTGTCTTGCCACAAATTGAGGCGTGCGACCATCAGATGTTTTCTTCGAATGTCCTTTGGTTCCAGGGCACGTCCGTAATAGATAGTAAAGGTATGTTGCAGTCGTTACATGGGAGCAGGTTGGGCATCTCGCATGTCCGCGGTAGTCCCCTTTCTAGCCACGCGTGCGGGCAGGAGTAAGCACCACCCCCAACCGAATCCTTCGTAAAATAACCTCCTACATCCTGGTAAAGTTGAGGGGGACGAGAACCGACCACGGAGGTATAACAGCACGCGTTCGGCGTCGAAGATCCTCCTTTGCAGCCATTCGTGTGGCATACTGTATGACAACCTAAGTACAATAATTACAGAATCAGCAGTCGCTGGAGGAGGTGTGAACACGAAAAGGAAACTGGCGAACTCCCTCAGGGAACGAAGGACCTTGGCGAGAAACGAAGGATTGTGGAAGTGACAAGCAAGAGGGAGCAAACTGAATTGGCGTAGTTGTCAAGATGTTGCATAACGAAAGCAAGTTTAGCGACATTCTTGCCTACAACACGGCTAAAATTAGAGAAAATTCAAAAGCAGAGGGAGCTTATGGGTAACGAAGAGGCTGCCTATTGTCAGAAGTAGACTGTACGCACATAAATACGAAAGTGGCAACGTAACAGGGGACTAGTAAAAGTTGCGGTGAGTCTCTATGTGCTAGCAACGCTGCACCAGGGAACACAGCTGACAGAAATCTCTTGATAACCGATGTTCCAGCAGTAACTAAAGAGGGTGTGGAAAAAGTGCTGGAGGGAATGAAGAGCCGCTGGTGACGACGGGATGACTGCGGATCTACTAAATAATGCTGGGGATACCATGAAAGCCTGCTAAAGTTATCCTTCGAATGCTTCAGGACCACAAGAGGGCCACTTGCCAGAAAAATACCAACCTAATTCTAATACGCAAGAACGGTGATGCCAAAAAGTACAGGAATTATAGACCCATTAGGATGTCGCATACAAGTTGCTGAGCAAAATATTATTTAACACCATGAGCGACGTTTCGCATTTCCGTCAACCGATACAAAAGGCTAGATTTAGGAAACGGTACTCAACATTGGGCCGCAGTCACGCCATCAGTCAGGTAACCGAGAAATTAGTGGAATATAACCGACTTTTGCATACGTGGTCCTTATCGATAACACAGAAGTGCTTGATTCAGGGGGAGCCACCGCAGTAATGTAAGCACTGTTAGATAAGGAAGGAACTACAGAAGACTTACATATGGATCTTGGAGAGCACGCACAAAATGTTTCATTTGCAGTATAATAAGATGGAGAGGTTCCCTATTAGGAATGGCGTCAGACAAGGCGACATCATCTCAGTGAAATAATATCAAGCCAGTCCGGGAGAAATTTATGAGCTAGTGATGGCAGACGTCAGGGATACGAGAAAGTGAGGAATACTGTAAAATAACCTCTTCACTATTCGTGCCTTTAATTTTCGTTAATATTGCGGTCTAAACCCGCCGCGGTGGCTCAGTGGCTATTGCGGTGAGCTTCTGAGCACAAGGACGCGGGTTTGACTCCCGGCCGCGGCGGCCGCTTTTCTGATGGAGGCGAAAAGCAAAAACACCCGTGTGTTCGAGATTTCGGCGCACGTCAAAAATCCCCAGGTTGTCAAAATTAATCCGGAGGCCTCCACAATGGCGCGCCTCATCGCCTGAGTAGCGTCGGTGCGTTTAAACCCTACAATAAATCAATATTGCAATTTAAATATGACGCGAAATTTACGGGCACACACGAATTTTACGGCCCAGATTAACCGTACTACCAAAACCACGAAATTTAGTATCCACGAACATGGCCCAAGTCCCCAATTCGCGAACAGTTGCGGCCGCCGAATTGTAGGATTTTAGCACATCTGCGGACGGCTTCACCTTGTTCATTGAGCCCGCAGAATAGGTGCGAAAACTGGTTCATGAACTGTATTTTAAAAGCTCAGTCGTGCACGGTTAAAGATAATGCGGGGTCATTATAAGGTGGTAAACATCCGAGTAGAGAGGGGGGCTTTCGTCCTAAGAAACGAAAAATTAGAAGAGGTGGACGAATTTAACTATCTTAAAAAATAAATAAACTAAAAAAATAAAAATCTCGAACTATTCACATCGTTGCCATCTGTGAATTTCACCTTGTTCGAGTCTTTTGGCAAAGTAATTGGAGCCAATCCGCGCTGTGAAAGTGGTTGCAACGGGCGCCGTTACCGTCGTGCGTGTGCGCTTTGTCACAACGAAGCTATTCGAAATGCTGATGTGTTGGCAACATTGTGTGGATTTTGGGACTCGCTCGGAAAATCGCAAGGCCAGCGTTAGCCACTACACCCCTGCGCGTATATGTGCTGCTCGGTGGGTATGTAATGCTCTGAGAGTTTTGGGACTCCTACGAAGCAGAAAATCCCGGGGGTCAATACGCACTGGCCAATGCAGCGCGTCGGGTTTCTGCCATTTCCCTTGTTTGTCTTAACGTTCCCGTGACGTTAGACCTAACGACGCGCCAAGCAACGTCGAAAAATCATACTTCACGCTGCGGGTACCGGTTAACGTCCAAAGACCGCAAAACGTAGCGTAAGGCCTACGTAAAGCCGTGCATACCTCCCTCCCCCCCCCCCCCCCCCCCTTTTTTTTCCTGCGGCAGCCAAAAGATCCCGGTGCCACATAAGCGTTGGCGAACGCATGTGCACAATCTAGAGGTCCCATATGTCGTCTTCACCACAGCGCTCCAGCATGACCAGTCGAAGTGGCCTAGTGCGCAAATTCGGTGAATGACGAAGCTCAACATATGATCTGTATAAAAAAGTGCGTGTTTGCAGGGACAACACTCAAGGCGTGAATGGCGTTTTGAATCGCGCAATGTCCCTGCGCCGATCTCCTTTTTTCATTCAGATTGAATGCTCGGGCACGTCATTTGTCGAATTTGCACACTAGGCCACTTCGATTGGTCATGCTGGAGCGCTGTGGTGAAGACGCCCTGCGGGGACTTCTTAGAGTGGACCTCTGGGTGTATACTGTCTGCTCAGCGCCTTGCTGAGTATACAGATCTTGGCTCCACGCCGACGGAACGAAAAATCCCAGAGTGTGAGCTGTATAGCGCTAACGCGGTAAAATAGCCTAAATTATTTAAGAACCTTTCCCTAGAGCTGTGTTTGTTCCGTGTGCTACGTCTATTCCTGGAGAAAACCCTGAATTTAATGCGAAGCGCTTTCCCAACACACCCGTCTGCGACGGCGGAATTCAGAGCGCGATTTGCGAAACGTGGCACTCGGCGTAACGCCTAGCGAACTGGTTGCATTTACCATGAACGAAATGTGAGTTTTTTTGCTCAATACTATATCATATATCAGCGATAAAGCGATCACATGTGACCATTTATACTACACCCCAAGCATCCCCCCCCCCCCCCCCGCCCCATCGGGCGCTGAGCCGCGAAGAGGCGACGATTCTCAGAAGGCTACAGACGGCGTCGGTCACGTCACCGGCGGCACTACACCGCATGTACCCAGAGAAGCACACAAGCAGCCTACGCGAGATATGCAAAAGGGGCCGGTTAACTGGTGGAACATCATGTGGGACTGCGCCCCCTGACCCAGGAGGCGCCAGCTTCGAAGAGTACCCGGCACAACTACAGGAACTAGACGAAGCAAGAGTAGGCCAGGTCTTCACTGCACTCGAAAAGCACGGACTCCGTAAAGGGGCCTGCGCCCAGTAGGGTAGCGAAGAAGATGCAACGACGGGTTGCGTCGGGACGGGGTCGTAATAAACTCCCGCCCACTGCAGCATCTATGTGAATAAAGTCCTTGGCAGTCCAGTCCAGTCCAGCATCCACATATGCCTTTTTCTTTCTTCTTTTTGCATGCGTGCGTGTGTGTTTTTACCTTCAAGAACACCGATGCATGCAAACTGATTGCGTGTCCGCGTGTTTTAATGGCGGGAACTCGCGTCCTTACATGTAGTCCGACACCTCGCTGGTCGACAAACAAACCTTTACAGCATTGGCAGCCCCGGATGTATGCCCAACGCACGCATGCACGGGACATGAGACGGGGGCCTGCGCGGTCAGATAGAGTCCTCCCCTTAGGCGTATCAAATGACCATTTGCGGCGAGACACCGTGGCTGGGAGCGCGATCGCTTCACGAACCATCTCAGACCAGCCGAGAGCTGCTGTATGAAGTATTCGAAGTTCCAGGTCTAAATTATAGCAGTGGCAAAATTTTTTCAAAGACCCGTGATTTTTTTTACGGTAAAATGTTCTCTTGGCTCAATTCTACGCACTATTTTCATAATAAGAGTGGTTTAGCATCCTTTAGGTCGATTTAGGGGTGGGGCGCGGTATGTGAGCACGTTTAATTAGCTTTCTGTATCTTACCCGACTTATGTGACTTTTACCTATCTCGGAAGGTAATATCGCCTCGGTGCAGCGGTCTCGTCATCAAGACAAGTTGTCGTTCTCCATTTTGTATTCCTCTTCTCTTCTGTCGTCGTAATGGGAACGCCACGTATAGTCCGGACTCAAACTTCGCTCGGCATCTAACCTCGCAGAGTGGAATGACTAATGGATTTTTAAATGTTTCATACGTCCCACGTCTACCCAAGGAGCGCATCATGTCACGAGTTACAGACGGATGGATGGACGAACAGGTGGACAGAATTCGGGGGGTAGTCGCCAAAGAATGCTTACGCATGAAAACGATCAACACCTGCGCCCACCCCTGCCAATTTACCTGATGCTACAACGGTCTGAATTTGCATGTCTACGTCACGCCTCTGCTGCTTTCCGGGCGCGTACCGCCTAAGAATCGACGACCATTAGGCTACGCCATGTGACACCCGTTCCCCGCAGACAAGCAGGCAAGGCTACAGTGCACGTCGTAGCTTCATGGTGTGCGTGAAGTGAAGTGACGGTGATGATACTAGAATTAAATACGCGCTTACTACGGCGAGGGAGAGCATCCCCCCTCTCTACATCCGGCACTGTCTTCGGACACACATGCGCAGCGATACCGGCGATGAAAAACCACACGATCTCTTCCCGCCATGGCTGTCCGCAAAATCATTGGATGCACACCGGAAGCGCGCCGCCAACGGAAGTATCCCGCATTAACTGTTGACGGTTGTACCCTGTAAAAATTTGATACAGAAGAAAGTCCTTTGTAGATAGTGATATGGCGAAAATTAGATCTCTGTTTTTAAAGATTGGACCATCACCTTACTTCAAAATTTGATGCAGTTGGATAAATATGAAAAAAGGGCAAGTTAATGAGAATCCCTCATTCTACACGCATCGCCACCAGTGCTACGCACGTGCACTGCAGAAAGTGAAGCATATAGGTCACGCAGTACGCTCCCACGACGGCGTTTTCATAACCTCTTATAGTTAATCTCCCGTTGAGCGGTTCTCGGTTTTCTTGTTGTGTTAAAGGGGTCATGCAGACAAACTATAAGTTTGTTTTATTAGAAACATTTCGTGTTATATAGTGCCCCCAACGCTTGTCCGGCAGCGAACGATGCCGTATTCACTGAGAAATTAATCAGTTTATGTTAAAATTTTGATTCTTCCGCCAAATCGTGTGTTTCCGTGACGTCTGCCATGAATTCATAAGGCCGGGTATTCAAACGAACTTCCAGTGCGTCGGCCCTGCAGCCTTGCTTACCGTCAGTCCTCGCAGGTGGTGCTACCCTTACTGAGCCAAGGACCGTTGTCCGCCGTTGCTTCGTTTTCGACTGTATTTGCACCTGGCTTGTTTTTGTTACGGTAGAAAGTAGTCATTTCGTGAAACATGGGGTATGCTCGACAAACAGGGTCACGTAAGACAACGTCGCTTACTCCAATCGGCCAGTGTCGTGTAAGACAACTCCAAAGCGGCGGACTGCTGTGCAGCTAAAACAAACATAGTGCTCCCAGTACCAACAGCAGTGCGCATCGGTATTACAATATTTACGTGCATTTTCGTAACTTTCGTTGTTTACCGCACCATTCTTACTGCTGTAAAATGAATATGCATTACATTTAAGCGCAAATAGCTCGTTCGGCAAGCTCATAAGCCCTGCCTAATTTGCACCGCCATCAGCCAATCGCACAGCGGGGAATATGACATCATAGGTTCTGTTGCGGGAAATGACCTATAGTGGGTCGCATGGCCATTCCCTTTTTTCGTAATTATATAAGCTTATTTGAGCAAAGTTTGCGTTAAAAGTGGTGTCAGTATGATTCTAACGAAGCAATCCTTCGAATGAACCAAACTTGTGCTTTGTCTGCACGGCCCCTTTAATGGCTCCGGGTCTCCTGAACCCGACTGACGCCCGACGTCATCCCACGGCTTCTCGGCAAGACCTCCGGCTCGTCCCCACCTCCCCTGTACCAGCCATGCTCTCTGCTTGTGATACGTATATTTATGTGCGCGCCTGCACGCATAAACGGCGGGTTGTTATTCGGGCTATTTATAGTTCGTTTGTTTGCTCACCGCTCTCTTTGGCCGCCCGCACACACGTGAACAGAGTGTTTGACTCATAGGCAAGGAATCAGGATGCAAGCTGGGGACCCGAAGATCACGGTGATTGTAAAAAAAAAAAAAGATAAGCAGACACTGGCGTTTTTCTTCACTCGTGTGCGGGTGTACGCATAAGCAAAAAATAAGTAAGATAAATGGAAATGTGAGAGTGAAGTACCCCAAACTATTTGCAAGATATGTTTTAACCAAGAATACTAGGAGCCATTCCATTCTGTGAAGGTGGATGACCAGCGAAGCTGTCTAAAATACACATCGCACACATGGTTAGAGTATGTACACGTATATATGATCTTGTGATTACTGAACGAAACTTTAAAAGACCACAGCTTCATCGATAGCAGGCAAAAATGGGGCTGCCGTTTCCCTCCCTTTGAAGCAGCCCACGGGAATTGTT
Organism: Haemaphysalis longicornis; assembly: GCF_048455015.1. Classification (NCBI taxonomy): domain Eukaryota; kingdom Metazoa; phylum Arthropoda; class Arachnida; order Ixodida; family Ixodidae; genus Haemaphysalis; species Haemaphysalis longicornis. The sequence goes on from NW_027526203.1 coordinate 396,010,782, forward strand.
CAACTTTACTCCAAATTTACTTCAAGTTTACAACTTCACTGTGAACCAACAGTAGGGAGTTTTAGCGGACCGTTTTTCACGCTCCGCTCCGCTCCGATAGCAAGCGCGAGCGCCACTGCGCATGCGTGGTGCGGGTTGCGCTGAGCGGAACGCCGCTACCGGAGCGGAGCGGACCGTCAAAAACGGTCCGCTAAAACTCTCTAGTGACAAGTAAACGGAACTCGGCGTAATGACAGTAGCGTCTAGCGTCCAATTGTCACGTGGTTTTTGTTGTGGAAGTTTTGATAAAACGAGAGTTACGCCCATTGTCTGTAACCATTCTCCTCCCGTAGATGCCCATGTACACAGTGATGGACAAAGGAAAAGCGAACATAAAAATATGAACAAGTACATGCAAAATTGAAGAATATACTGTTCTTGGAAATTACGTAATGACGCGGTTGGGGTATATCTGGAAAGTCACACTTCCAAACTTTGCTACTGGTGTGCAACCATCCGAGAAGTTCACTTGCCTGGAAAGAAATTGCTCTTTTTGTATGTTCCGATTCCTATTTTCGCCTTCGCAATTCATTTGTCCATGACTGTACATATTGTCAGAAGACGTGAATTCTGTAACATTTACAACTTCACTCTACTTATGACAAGTAAAATGAAACTCGGAGTAATGACAGAGTCATCTGAGCGACGAGTTGTCACACTATTGTTTCTGGGAAAGTTTTTATCAAACCAGAGTTGCAGCCGCTTCCCGGTGAGCACTCAAAATAAATTTGGCTTCGCCGCAAGGCGTTTTTCTTGAGGGAGAGCTGTTAACGCAGAGGAAAAATGCCCAGAACCCTACACAAACACAGCTTCGCGGTAGCAACAGAATCCGGGGTACATGCTCGGAAAATCTTGAAGTAAAAGAATTCAATTTAAAGGTTTCACGCAGTGAAGCTGCACGTGAGCTATGAGGCGCTGTGGGGGTATACGGACTAATTTAGGTTACCTGGGGACCTTCAACATGCACCGAGACCTCGACACAGGGACGCTTTTGTTTTTCGCCTCCATCAGAAAAACGGCCGCTGAGTCCTCGGGCTCAGCCAGATTCAGCAGCGCAATGCTTTAGACCGTAAATAGTTCGGGGTCTCGGTTACGCAGTTCATTTGTCGCTTTCATTGTCATTTCCCATACCTCCCATATTCATTCCTTTCTCTTTCTGTCCCCAGTACCCTCCCCCCAGAGGGAAGTAGCAGGCCCAAGATCAATTTCTCAGGCCGACCTCCTCTCCTTTTCAATAAACATTTACTCTCACTCTCTCTCCAGGATCCCCTGATTGTGGTGCACGAGAAACGGCCACAATATTGGCTGGTCTTTTGGTGGAGTAGTCCAGCTGTCCCAGGTGTATGGAATTTCAGCAGGGAGGGGGAGGAGGAAATACGTTTATTGAGAATTCTGAATGGTGCAGAGGGCGGCCCAGGGGAGTGGTTCCTTCTTCCCTGGAGCCCATATGCAGTCCGCGCCGCCTGTGCTCTGCCCACCAGCTGAAGCCGGGTAGGCAGAGAGGGGCTGGACAGCAACATCTCCCATTGCTCTTGTTGGGTAGTTGACGGGAAGAGAGGAGGGTGCTCAGGGCGCAAGTCGCACACGCCTATTATACGGCATTGTGTTTGTACTTCTGAACAAATTTTACATTCAGCGTCGTAGCGATTCGGGTGCATTAAGTGAAGACGCGTCGGGTGTGGGGAGGAGCCGAATAGGGTAGTGTGTTGTTCCATGGATAGGGGAGGGTGCGGCGGGGGTAGAATCTGTCTCTGAAGGCGATAATGCTGGGTTATGTCCCTGAACGTGACAAGCGGGTGACTGTCCTCCCGCAGCTCCATAGCCTGGAAGCGGGGGGGGGGGGGGGGGGGGGGGGGGGAATGAGGTGGGGTAAAAGCGCGCGGGCTTGTTGCTGGGCGTATTCGTTGCCCTCCATGGAAGCGTGAGCAGGCGTCCAGATGAACTGCATGGAACCGGTTGAGGAGTCGTTTTTCAACACGCGCAGTGCAGCTCGGGACACCAACTCTGACTGGTAATTCCGCTCGGCTTGCTGGGAATCGGTGACTACCTTTCGAACTCCTCGTCGAGTGAGAGCCAAGGCGATGGCTGCATCTTCTGCTGCATTCATGTCTTGGGTCTTGAGTGAGGCACACGCAAGGAGGTTGGTTCTGGTGGTAGCCGCGATGATGGCGTACTGCTGCCTCGATGTTGGGAGGCGTCTGTGTAGATAACCGCGTGATCCCCGCCGAGGGTGCTGCTGAGCGCTTGAGCCCGTACTTGTCGCAGACCCTCGTGGTGTGCGGGGTTCATATTTCGATGTAAAGGGAACATGTTTAATTCTTTTCGCCAAGAGTCAGGGAGTACATCACGCGGAGTGACATCTTGTGCTGCCCAGCCAATCTGGTGAAGGATGCGGCGACCCACTGCAGTTCTGCTCAGACGGAGTTTCTGGTTTGAAAGGTGCCCTTATCAGCTCTTAAAACGTGTTGTGGAACCCCCATTCTAAGCAGCCTCTCCGTGGACGCACTCGTGGGGAAGACCAATGGCCTGTTTAACTACCTTTATAATTATTATATCAAGCATCTTTATGTTCTCCTTGCCAAGAAGAATATAGGGGGTGGCGTGAGTGATTTTCGAGAGGATAAAAGTTTGAATTAATCTAAGGGGATTAGCTTCATTGAGGCCTCGCTTCTTGGTGGTAACTTGTCTTATCATGTGTATTACTTAATTGATGCTGTGTTTGAGGCGCTGCAAGGATACGTCACTCTTGGTGTTGGCCTGGAGGTGTAGGCCCAGGATCTTGATGCTGGGGCTTGGAGTGATGGCCTGGCCGTCAAGGAAAATTTGAATGTCTTCCTTGATGTGTCGTTTGGAGTGAGGGCGGGCGACAAGGAGCTCTGATGTTTTAGGTGAACACTGGATGCCCCAGGCTGTTAGCATATTGGCGTACTACATCTGTGGCCTGTTGGAGCGTTTCTTGGATTTTTCCGAGGGACTCCGTCCCCGTCCAAAGGGTAATATCATCGGCGTACAGGGCGTAGCCGAGATTTGGTATATCCACCAGTCTTTTAGGGAGGTTCAGTATTATCAGGTTAACAGCAACAGAGAGAGAGAGCACGGACCCGTGAGGGGTGCCGCGGACACCAAGCCGGATGGGATCGGATGTAACTGTGCCAATCTTGAGTGTCGTCCTACGATCGGATAGGAAGCCTCTGATGTATGAATAAATTGTTCCCCGCAATCGGTGACAATAAGGGCAGCCGGTATGCTGTCATGAGTAACGTTGTCGAAGGTCCCCTCCAGATCGAGGGCCACAACTGCTCTAGGGGAAGTTCGGGTGGCCTGTTTGAGTACCAACTCCTTTAGTTGAAGGAGTGAGTGCCGAGGTTTTGCCTGAAGCCAAACATGGACGTGGTCATCAGCTCGGTGTCGTCGAGGTGTTTCTGCAGCCGATTGAGGACGATCCTCTCCATCACCTTTACCACGCAGGACGCAAGGGATATAGGTCTGAGGTTATCCACATGGGGGGATTTGCCAGGTTTCAGAATGAATCGTACCTCTGCTGCTTTCCATGAAGGAGGTAGGGTGCCTGAGGCCCATATTGAGTTGAGGTGTTCCAGGAGGGAGGCAAGAGGAGCGCCCCCCAGATTGTTTAAAATTTGTACGTTACGCTCTCGGGTCCAGAGGCGCTGTTTTTTTACTCTCGGCTACCGCTGCCTGGAGTTCGTGAAGAAGGATTGGCCGGTCTAGGGTGCCGTTGGGGCGCCCCGTGTAGTGACGTCGAGGGGTGACTGCGTGGTGTGTTTGAAGGCACTTCTCTTTGAGTGCTTTCATTAATTCTGGAGCATCGCCCTCGTAGCTGTTGAGACTGCGAACTAAGCTGCGGGTGGTTACGCTTTTGCTTGTTAGTGGGTTACGGAGAAGTTGCCACCTTTTCTTGGTTGACAGTGTGCCTTGAAGGCCGTCACAAAATTCAAGCCAATTTTCTCTGCAGAGCGTTTTGGCGTATTACGCCGCTGTATTATTACGTTCGTTGATGCGTTTGCGAAGGCGACGATTATGTCTTTGCCGCTTCCACCGCTTTGTAAGGCTCCTACGTGCCTCCCACGGGTGGAGCAGGCGGGAGTCCATGCACAGGGTTCAGTGCGTCGTGACGGTCATCTGCGTGTGTTTCTTGGCCAGGGACAGACGGTGTGATGTCCCCTGCTCGTAGGTGGAGAGGTTCGCCGAGGGCTGCCTACATTGCCGCTATCAAAATCTGTCCCAGTTGGTAAGCCGGGCTGACCCTATGGGTGTCTTGAATGTGTATCCTCGTGTCGCAAGCTGAAGTATATCATCATCGGAGCCGAGGTTCACCTGAGTGTTTATCCATGCTACGTGCGGGGAGCCGACAAGTAGCGAAAGGTCCGGGGTAGTGTCTCTTGCCGTACTGGTGCCTTGACGGGTGGGTGTCTCAGGGTCATTAAAGAGGGTGGGGCGAAAGAGATAAATAAAGCAGCGATTTCCTTGCCTCTTTTGGAGCCGCACTTGTGACCCCACATCGTGTGGGGTGCATTGAAGTCCCCCAACAGTAAGGGGTTTGCTGCTGGCCGTTTGCAGGGCATCTTGAAAGGTAGCCGTTATGTCTGGTTGCTTGCGTGGCGGACGACAATACGAATTTAGTATAAAAATGTTTTTGGCGCCACCTGTTCGGCGATTATGTAGCTCTACCAACGTGTGCTCGCACCCTCGTTGTGGAGTGAGATGTTGAATAGCAACTATGTAGTTTCGGACCAACGTTGCCGTGGGTTTTGCGACGGGTCGGCGTAAGTAATATATCCCAGCAGCTTAGGTTTACTGTTTGGTTCTTGCAAGGCAATGACATCTGGTTTGGTTTCAAATGTATTTGTGTGCTGTTGTAATTCGCCAGCCTTATTTTTAAACCCTCGGCAATTCCACTGAAGAATCACCAGCGTATCGAATCGTTTATCGCGGGGTTCCATCTTGCGGCGGAGAATACTGGATGCTATATCAGGCCTTATCGTCCGGGCTCTGTTTGGTGTAAGGGGTAGCCCTTTTCGAAGAGCGCAGATTTAGGATAATTTGGCCCACGTTCGATTGTAAGGCGTGGAGCCTGGGGGCGCTGTTGACCTGGTT